>NC_041383.1:738463539-738483215 GCF_002162155.2 Triticum dicoccoides | reverse complement strand
CACGGGGAGGGCACTAAGGAACGGCGAAGGCAGGGGCGCGGGAGCGCTCCGCGAGCGGGCGTAATGGCCGTGACGGCGTTCGGTGATCCAGACGGCGCGACGGGACATGACGGGGGGGGAGAAGAGGAGATCGGGGCCTCACAGAGGGAGTGTAGGGGACGGGGCAGTGGGGGTTGAGGAGGAGGACGGGGACGTCACGACGAAGAGGAAGCAGGCCGGCGGGGTGGCTCCGGCGTCGTGGTCTTCATCGAGGAGGCGATCCGGGTGGCGCTGGACGAGGGCGAGGCGGCGACGCACGTCGAAGAGGATGGCGAGGCGTCCAGCGAGGAGGCGAGGCGGTGAGGCGGCGAGGGCAGCGCCAACGCGGACCAGGTCGGCGACGGCGACGAGCGCAGGGGAAGGGGCGGTGACGCCGTCAAGCGGCGGCGTCCGGGACGTCGAGCGGTGACGGGGTCGGGCCTCTCCCCGATCCAGATGGGATCGAGAGGAGAGGAGGAGGAGTGGAGGAAGGCGAGGCGTCCGGCGATCTTGGGGCGGCGGGCGGCATTCGACGGGGCCGGGGCAACTGCCCCGATCCAGATCCCATCGGGGGAGAGGGGGGAGAGGCGTGGGGAATCGAGGGGAGGGGAGTGGAGTAGGGTTCGGTGTCCCCTGGGGGTTAGTAGGTGAGGTGGGGTGGGCCGGTCCGGCCGGGCCAGCTTGTAGCTAGCTGGGCCATTCGGCCCAGGGAGAGGGGTTCTTTTCTTTTGTCTCTTGTCTTCTTTTTTTTAGTTTTGTTTTCTGTTTTCTTTTAACCTTTGTATTTTCTTTCATTATTTCTTTTCTGTTTTAATTCATTTAAAAGTATTTAGGCATTTTATAAAACTGTGTTTACTTTATTATAATTACCCTTGTAATATCCGGCACCCACCAAACATTTTTGTTTCAACTTTTGAAAACTTTTATTATTGACATTAATTTGAGTTTGAATTTTGAAGCGGTTTTGAATTAACCCGAGGTTAACTACAGTGACAGAGGTGACGTTGCACCATTAACATGAGATTACTGTAGCATGATTATCCGGGCGTCACAATTCTCCTCCACTACAAGAAATCTCGTCCCGAGATTTAAGAGGTGGTGAAAGGGGGGAAGGTTTGGTAACGAATCTAGTGGGTCTTCTCATTCTGGTTTGCTCTTCTCCAAGAGACCGGTCCAATACATTGATGTCTTCATTCCTTTGCTTCCGGTCATCATGATGAAGTCGACATCCTTTCTTTGGGATCTTCATCGTACTTATGAATAGGTAACGGGGCAGATCGGCAACGACAGAATGCTATAAGGGTAATAATCTGGGATTAACCCATGAATGAGTATATGAGTACCTCTCGAGTTGAACAAATAAAACACATCGAGAGTGAGGTTCGAAGGTACAATAAGAGGTCCCAAGCAGATAGATAGTTGCTCGAAGTCCGAACCAGAGTGAGAAAGGGGTTCAGAGCAGCGAGAGTAAGTATAGCGTCTGATACCAGAATAGAGCACTAGGAAGGTGGCCCGTGAGTTAAATACAAAGCCAAGCATGGGGAATAACCATTAGAATTAGGATTGTACAGGTGAGTCAGGTTTCGATCCTGTGGAACTGTGGGTTATGGGCCCACCATATGGTTGAAAGTAGGAAGGGGGCCGACATCTTGCACGGTCATGATATTAAGGCGTGTCAGAGGGTAGCCTATCAGTTATGTCGGCAACAACATCGATACCAAGGGCGAGGGACGAAGAGAACCATTTTCCTACTCGTTGAACGAGGCAAACCAATAGGCAAAGTTCTCGTCCATCGGTGGTTATCGGGATGTCATCAACAGTAGTAAGAGGGTCTTATTGACAGAGTTGTACAACCGAGGTGTTTATATAAGCAGCGAATCATTACCGCTTAGATCATATAAACCACGAGAAATGTTAAACAAGACAATGGAAAGGAAAATGTGATCATCAGATTAAAAAGAACAATGGAAAGAAAAATGTGTTTAAACACATATGTCAGGGGTATATCCTTCCCAAGGACAAGCAGAACATGATAACCATGACATGATATTAAGTAGAAAAGCCTCTAGGTGAGGGGAGATAAATTTTCATGACATTATCCATATAGCGGTGTTTGGATAATTGAGCAAGAAACGTTTAGCATTGGGCTTCAAATGTTCTTGTTGAAACATCGGAGTACCATATACATGCTTTGAGATAGCATTGACATGGTCAACAGGTGAAGATCAGACTTTGGAAACAAAAAGGATCCATCAGGAACAACTTATAGAATAAGTCTTACAATTTCCTCATGGAAGAATGGATAACCTTGCTAAAAAGGAAACTATAACAGTAGGTCCTCCGGCCAGGTGTGCTGGGCATGACATCACCTTACCGGGTCATATACAGACCAATGTTGTGACTCTTGGAAAGTGTTCCAACCATCATATCTGACCGAGATTCAGATCTGATCGGTGTTAGGATACCTCAGACTCAGGATGCTTGAGAAGAAAAGGTGCGACACAATTTGATGGGATGACACTGTAAGATTCTCGGGAAATGAACTACGAAGTGATTTCCGTTAACAAGAGTTCATCATTAACCCAAGGAGAGGACAAGGAGGTGGCTGATGAACTCAGCGACAATTCATCAAGATTTCCAAAGGATGGATTTCCACAATTATGTGAACAAGGAGATAACATTTGTCAGATCAAAATGATATATTGATGTATGCTCGAGGAAAACACACACAATTTAACAATGGTTGAAAGGTGCACCCGAAATATGGGCTGGGTTGCACAGCCAACATTGGAATGGTGATTCAATAATCAATAGTCTAAGAATGAACGGTCGACCATTAACTTCAAAGCAATAGGGTTGCTAGAAGGGCGGAATCCAAACAACACCGCTCACTTGTTGGTACCCTGGTTGGAATCAACACGAGGACCCAAGAAAGAATGGTGATGGTGAGAAGTATCACCATACCAAGAATTCTTAAGAGGTGGTGAAATTCTCACAACATTGATGACATAAGAGATGTTAATGTTCGAAGGCAAGGGAGAACAATTGCTGGATAGCAAGGAACTCAAGGTATAACATCAAACACGAATAAGCTTGTGTTGGCAGGAAGGCAATAAAGTGGTCGATGATAACACAGATCATCGAGGGCAAGGATGGTATTTCTCATCATGAACTCATTTGATATCCTGGAAGATCTCATGAGGTTGATGATGATCATGACACACTTTGTTGAGAGATTTCAAGATGTAATCAATCGGCGATGACATCAAGTCAAATGAATGGTAAAGCAAAAGGTTATTGGAACCAAGGGTACGACACAAACTCGAAACCAAGCTTGTTGTCCAAGGCGAAATGATATGATGAGGAAGATCAACGTAAGCTTAGCTCATCGTCAAATAATTGTGCTAGGGGAAGAAGGACCGGGTAGCACAGTTAAAATTTAACATGGTAATGATATAGCCGATCAGGCTAGGAATGACTTGAAGGATTATTAAACTCATAATCAATGGAGATTACTTTATTGAATCGGAGTGCGGAATTGATTCACTTATCAATGTCCTTGAGTGTCTAACAACTCAGAACCCGGGGAAAATTGGAATCAGTGAGATATAATACTTGAAGAACTCATAATAAGTTATGCAGTTCCATGATATTCTTGAGATACCAGAGTTTAATACTCAACAGTAGAGCAAAGTAAAGGTTGGACAGGTGCAATGATCTGCAGAAGACAAGTACTTCAACTTGTCCAAGAAATGATATTTAAAAGGAGAACATGGCCGGAACCACGATTGCAAAAGGCCGAATCCCAGATATAAGAACTTATACCAAAGAGGGTTTAAGAGGAGCATCCATGATAAGATTAGCATCATGTCCATGGGCATGAACACAAAGTTCAAGGTCGACTCCCACTTCTTCAATGCATGACCATTCATTCACTTCTCGTCTTCAAAGAAGTTGCAAGGTAGAAAATTATCTGGTAAAACACCAGAAGGGTATGACTTATGAAACCCTTGAGGTTCATACGGTTTTTGGGAAGGTATAGCTTCAACCCATTGGGGCATCTTGGAAACATATACCACAAATTTCAAGAGTAATTATCACCAGCTCAAAAGCAGAGCATGGTTTGGCCAAATCAGAGAATAGGATTTACCAATGGAATTATGTATCAGTGAAAGAACTTCTCGAGGTTTTGTATACAAAGGACATTATCGGATGATAATTCAACAAAGGATCCAACGGTCCATAATGGAGCTGATGTGAGCACCGGCACACAATCAGAGGAAGAAACAATACAAATGTATTGGATTACAGAAACAACTGACCAATTCAAAGCTCAATGTAAAGAATCATGATTTCTGATTCAAGGGATCAGAAGCAAACGCTTTGATTAAGGATGGGCAAACTGAATAGACTTAGGGGTACAACCTACGGCAATTGATTGGTCGAGAACCAGCTCATGTTCAAAAATGATGTCTGAGCCGGAAGGATAATCCTAGGATTCGACTGATGATGGTGAACATTCGCAGCCTATTGAATCAATGGACTCAAAATGATAGTGACAAGGGATGCCAATAAGATTACTAGACTTATGGGATTAACCATAATGTAAGCAAGCAAGAATTTCAAGAGCAATAGGCTCCTGAGGATTTTCAGAAGATCAAATGGTATTTCGAAGATTGGTGACATACATGAATCAACTGGGATGAGTGGATACTCGGTAAGTGCGGGTATTATCCGTAGGGGTATTCAGGTGACAAAGAACAGCAAGGCACTAAGCTCAAAGGATTCTCGGAACAACAGAGAGAATTTCGAGGTATCTTGAAGTAACAAGATCAACTGGGAAACATTGTATGAATGGAGAGTATACGTGGTTATTCATAGGGGTTTATCGATGGAAGGGAATTGCAAAAGCGATGGCACAAAGTATCGAAGGAACATCAGAGAGCAACTTCGGAATCTTCTAGTGCATCAGGCGATCACCTGTATCGAGTGGCTCTCCGGGAGGAAGTAGTTATGAGAACCTAGAGTTAGATTTAGTAAAATCATTTAACCCGAATAGAAGAGAGATCAGAGCCCCAGAGTATAGACGAGGAGTAAAAGATCCTAATACCACCCAATGGCGACGTGGGCCCATGGGCCGCACAGCCATGTTAGTAAAACAATTTTCATCGACTAGACTCAACTTCGGCCAAGGAGTTGGAAAGGGGATTCCTACAGGCAGTCGGCTCTGATACCAACTTGTGACGCCCCCGATTCAATCCTACACTAATCATGCACGCAAATGTGTACGATCAAGATCAGGGACTCACGGGAAGATATCACAACACAACTCTAAAACATAAATAAGTCATACAAGCATCATAATACAAGCCAGGGGCCTCGAGGGCTCGAATACAAGTGCTCGATCATAGACGAGTCAGCGGAAGCAACAATATCTGAGTACAGACATAAGTTAAACAAGTTTGCCTTAAGAAGGCTAGCACAAACTGGGATACAGATCGAAAGAGGCACAGGCCTCCAGCCTGGAATCCTCCTAACTACTCCTGGTCATCGTCAGCGGGCTGCACGTAGTAGTAGGCACCTCCGGTGTAGTAGGAGTCGTCGTCGACGGTGGCGTCTGGCTCCTGGACTCCAGCATCTGGTTGCGACAACCAGAAAGAAAGGAAAGGGGGAAAAGGGGGGAGAAAGCAACCGTGAGTACTCATCCAAAGTACTCGCAAGCAAGGAACTACACTACATATGCATGGGTATATGTGTAAAGGGCCATATCCGTGGACTGAACTTCATAATGCCAGAATAAGAGGGGGATAACTAATCCTGTCGAAGACTACGCTTCTGTCAGCCTCCGTCTTGCAGCATGTAGCAGAGAGTAGATTGAAGTCCTCCAAGTAGCATCTCCAAGTAGCATCTCCAAGTAGCATCTCCAAGTAGCATCTCCAGTAGCATCGCATAGCATAATCCTACCCGGCGATCCTCCCCTCGTCGCCCTGTGGAAAAGCGATCACCGGGTTGTCTGTGGAACTTGGAAGGGTGTGTTTTATTAAGTATCCGGTTCTAGTTGTCATAAGGTCAAGGTACAACTCCAAGTCGTCCTGTTACCGAAGATCACGGCTATTCGAATAGATTAACTTCCCTGCAGGGGTGCACCATATAACCCAACATGCTCGATCCCATTTGGCCGGACACACTTTCCTGGGTCATGCCCGGCCTCGGAAGATCAACACGTCGCAGCCCCACCTAGGCACAACAAAGAGGTCAACACGCCGGTCTAAATCCTATGCACGTTGCGAGGGCAGCCGGAAGCAGACCTAGCCTCCCTTATACAAGAGTAGGCGTTCCAGTCCAATCCGGCGCGCGCCGCTCCGTCGCTGACGTCAAGAAGGCTTCGGCTGATACCACGACGTCGAGTGCCCATAACTGTTCCCGCGTAGTTGGTTAGTGCGTATAGGCCAGTAGCCAGACTCAGATCAAATACCAAGATCTCATTAAGCGTGTTAAGTATCCGCGAACACCGAACAGGGCCAGGCCCACCTGTCTCCTAGGTGGTCTCAACCTGCCCTGTCGCTCCGCCACAAAGTAACAGTCGGGGGCCGTCGGGAACCCAGGCCCACCTCTACCGGGATGGAGCCACCTGTCCGTCCAACCCCCACATCGGAATCACTTGCGGGTACTCAACAAGCTGACCCGACTTTAGTCACCATCTGTATAATATGTATGTATGTATAGTATATACCCGTGATCACCTCCCGAGTGATCATGGCCCAATAGTATAGCAAGGCAGACTGACAAGAATGTAGGGCCAATGATGATAAACTAGCATCCTATATTAAGCATTTAGGATTGCGGGTAGGGTATCAATGACTGTAGCAACAATGACAGGCTATGCATCAGAATAGGATTAACGGAAAGCAGTAACATGCTACACTACTCTAATGCAAGAAGTATAGAGGAGAATAGGCGATATCTGGTGATCAAAGGGGGGGGGGCTTGCCTGGTTGCTCAGACAAGGAGGGGTCATCGGTGACGTAGTCGACCACATGGGCATCAGCATCGTCACAGGGTCTACCGGAGAGAAGAGGGGGAAGAAACAGTAAATACATAGCAAGCAAGTGCATAACATGACAACAAGCAGAGCTAGACGTGTTCTAACGCGGTATGAGGTGATACCGGTGAGGGGGGAAACATCCGGGAAAGTATCCCCGGTGTTCCGTGTTTTCGGACAAATGAACCGGAGGGGGAAAGTTGTGTGTTCAATATGCTAGGGGTGTGTGGCGGACGAACGGGTTGCATATCCGGAATCGTCTCGTTGTTCTGAGCAACTTTCATGTTGAAAATAATTTAATCCGAGTTACGGATTAAAAGATATGATTTTCTAAAGATTTTATTAATTTCAGGAATTTAATTAATTATTTAATTTAATTCGAAAATGGATTTATGACATCAGCATGATGTCATGCTGATGTCAGTAGTCAACAGAGTTGACTGGTCAACCTGACCAGTGGGTCCCACTGGTCAGTGACACATTTTAATTAAACAATTTAGTTATCCTAATTAGTATTAATTAGGGGTGGGCCCCACTGCCATTGACTACTAAATTAACGTATTAACAGATCAGGTTAATTAGGTAACTAATGCGTAATTATTTTAATTAGTTGGTTAATTTAATTAATCACAATTAAGTAAGTTAATTATTTCTTAAATTAATTATTTTTATTTTATTATTTTATTTTTATTTTTTTAAAATACGTTCTGGGCGTGGGCCCCATCTGTCATAGGCCCATAGGGGCCTATCGGGTTCGGGCGTGGTTTCGGGCACGACCCAATCAGGCGCACGCCCAGGGGCGCCATGGCGGACGAGGCCAGCGAGGTCGGGCGGCCACCGGAGGGGGACGCCGACGGGGGAGCAGCAGGGCGCCACCGGCGGCGCGGGCCGGCAGAAGCTGCCCCAGCAGCGACGAGCAGAGGGGGCGGCACGGCAGCACAAGTGCCTGCCGCAGGAACCAGAAGGGGGCGCGGACAGCAAGGGGACGAGGCCGCGGCGGGGCATGCGGGCACACGGGGAGGGCGCTAAGGAAAATACGGGGCGCGCGAGAGGAACGACGAAGGCAGGGGCGCGGGAGCGCTCCGCGAGCGGGGGTAGTGGCCATGGCGGCGTTCGGTGATCCAGACGGCGCGACGGGACGTGACGGGGGAGGGAGAAGAGGAGGTCGGGGCCTCACCAAGGGAGTGTAGGGGACGGGGCAGTGGGGTTGAGGAGGAGGACGGGGACGTCACGACAAAGAGGAAGCAGGCCGGCGGGGTGGCTCCGGCGTTGTGGTCTTCGTCGAGGAGGCGATCCGGGTGGCACTGGACGAGGGCGAGGCGGCGGTGCACGTCGGATAGGATGGCGAGGCGTCCAGCGAGGAGGCGAGGCGGTGAGGCGGCAAGGGCGGCGCCAACGCGGACCAGGTCGGCGACGGCGACGAGCGCAGGGGAAGGGGCGGTGACGGCGTCAGGCGGTGGCGTCCGGGACGTCGAGCGGCGACGGGGTCGGGCCTCTCCCCGATCCAGATGTGATCGAGAGGAGAGGGGAAGGAGTGGAGGAAGGCGAGGTGTCCGGCGATCTTGGGGCGGCGGGCGGCGTTCGACGGGGCCGGGGCAACTGCCCCGATCCAGATCCCATCGGGGGAGAGGGGGGAGAGGCGTGGGGAATCGAGGGAAGGGGAGTGGAGTAGGGTTCGGTGTCCCCTGGGGGTTAGTAGGTGAGGTGGGGTGGGCCGGTCCGGCCGGGCCAGCCTGTAGCTAGCTGGGCCATTCGGCCAAGGGAGAGGGGTTCTTTTCTTTTGTCTCTTGTCTTCTTTTTTTTAGTTTTGTTTTCTGTTTTCTTTTAACCTTTGTATTTTCTTTCATTATTTCTTTTCTGTTTTAATTCATTTAAAAGTATTTAGGCATTTTATAAAATTGTGTTTACTTTATTATAATTACCCTTGTAATATCCGGCACCCACCAAACATTTTTGTTTCAACTTTTGAAAACTTTTATTATTGACATTAATTTGAGTTTGAATTTTGAAGCGGTTTTGAATTAACCCGAGGTTAACTACAATGACAGAGGTGACGTGGCACCATTAACATGAGATTACTGTAGCATGATTATCCGGGCATCACACCTCGTCTCCATGAGGGAGACCTAGGCGTTGCGGGTGCGAAAGCCTGGTCGCCGCCGCCATCGACGAACCATTGCACGCACGGATTGCCCTGCCCAACATTGACACATATCGCCGCCCCTAGAATGCCTACTCCCTGCACTCAAGGCTCAGGCACAGCTGACATGCATGCTGGTGTCTTTACCCTCCCTACGAGGGCCTCTAAGAGGACTTCCACCTAGTCTGTTGCTCGTGCATCATCACCGGCGCCACCTGATGCTGTTGTCACACAGGTCTCCTCATACCTCCAGCCTCGTTCACCATTGAATTAAGGTTTGATATGTGAATGTACTTCAGAAAACAGAAAAACCGCTAGGAACCTTTTGAAAAGTTCCCAAAACCGGCTTGGGACCATCTGGGGAACCCAAAAAATGTTAATACATAAAAGTAGTCCGACAAATATATAAAAGGTCTCATACCATTCAAAATATGTTACGTGTATTTTAAAAATGTTTAACATTCATTTGAAGAAATGTGTAGACATGAAAAAACTGTCATCATGTGTTAGAAAAATGTTCTTGACATTTTACAATAATATTGTCCAATGTACTAAAATGCAACTTGGGTGAAGCGTGTCATGCTCTGTGTAAGCTCAGTTGAGTATCGGGTTCGGTTTAATTCTGACGAGATAGAGAGATTTAAGCCCACCAGAGGGTTGCGGCAAGGGGACCCTCTCTCCCCTTATCTTTGCCTTCTATGTACAGAAGGTCTCACGGCTTTGCTATCACATGCTGAGGAAACGGGTGAGCTTATTGGGGTCAAAGTTTGTGGGGATGCTCCAACTGTGACAAATCTCTTGTTTGCGGATGATTCGTTAATCTTAATGAAAGCCAATGATCAAAATGCTGAATGTTTGAAATCTGTACTGGACCTATATTGTTCGGCCTCAGGACAGAAGGTGAGTGTTGAGAATTCAAGTGTATTTTTTTCAGCCCTAGTACACCAGTTGAGATGAGAGTTCAAGTATGCACAATACTAGATATTGTGACAGAATCTTTAAATGGCAAATACTTGGGGCTTCCGACCATAGTTGGACTAGATAGGAGTGATAGTTTCCAATACTTGATTGACAGGATAATTCAGAGAATTAGTGGATGGAAAGAGAAAGTTTTATCATCGGGTGGAAAGGAGGTATTACTCAAATCGATGGCACAAGCAATACCATCATATGCAATGTCGGTCTTCAAAATCCCTAAAAGAATTGCAAGGGAATTACGGTTGTGATGGCGCAATATTGGTGGGGTGATGATCCTACCCAAAAGAGAATGCACTGGTTTGCCTGGTGGAAAATGTGTGTACCAAAGAAAGAAGGGGGAATGGGTTTCAGAGATATACATTGTTTCAATCTTGCTCTATTGGCCAAACAAGCTTGGCGTTTGATAGATAATCCCGAGTCCCTTTGTGCCATAATACTTCGTGCAAAATATTTTCTTGATGGCGACTTGCTTAGTGCCACTTTGAAGAAGAAGGCATCTTATACATGGCAGAGTATTATGGAAGGAGTGGTACACTCAAGCTGGGACATGTTTGGTGAGTTGGAGATGGGAAAAATATTAATGTTTGGTCTGATGCATGGATACCACAGTATCCATCTATACTGTCGTTGACTAGAAGGGGCAATGAACTACTCTCTAAGGTGGCTGATTTGATTGACCCGACCACAGGCCAATGGGATATACAATTAGTTGAGCAGACCTTTTGTCTTGTGGATGTGTTCCGTATACTCTATCCCGCTACCATCATATGATATGGCAGATTTTGTGGCTTGGAACTTGACAAAAACTGGAGCTTTCTCGGTTAGGTCAGCTTACTATGCGGTCTGGAAGGATAAATATGGATCAAGGGTTGCAACAGATCGTCCTAGTGCGGCAAATATAAACCCAATTTGGGATATTGTGTGGAAATTGGGTTGCCCAACCAAGGTTAAATTTTTTCTTTGGAGAGCTCTTCATGGTACCCTGCCATGTCGTGTAACCCTAGCTGATAGACATATGAAGGTAAATACAAAATGCCCAACATGCGAGTTGCCTGAGAGTGTTAAACATATGCTTTTCCAATGTCAGAAAGCAAGACATGTTTGGTTGGGTTTGGGGTTGGAAGATTTCATTGAGCGAGCTTGTAAAGTGGATCATGCGGGCGAGGCGGTGCTTGAATATCTCCTTCATCTTCCTGCAAACAAAACATGTGTCCTCGGGCAAGTTAGATCATACCATCTGATAGCTGTTGCGACCTGGTATTTATGGTGGGAAGAAGGAAGATGGTGCATGGCGAGCAAATGCAACAACCTGCACAAATAATTTCTGCTATCCGAGCTCTGACAGAAAAGTTTTCAGTAGCCTATCAGCCTATGACAAAGGTGAAAGGATCCTATGGACTCGCCCTAGTGCTGCCTTTGTGGGTGCTGCTTATGACAGTGATCCACTCCAAGCCACAGTGGGTGTTGTATTACATGACAGTTCAGGGAAGTTCTTGGCCGCAGGGAATAATGTTGCAGGGGATTGTGTGCATGCTCTTATGGCTGAAGCTATTTCTCTTCGCTTTGGCCTGAATCTTACCCAGTCATTCGGATGCTCCAGGTTAATCATAAATTCTGATAATTCTCATGTGATTGCTGCAATGCAAGATGGTGGTACTTTCTCGGGATTGGCTGCTGCTATTTTCGACGATTGTTATTACATGGCTCGCGGATTTATCACGAGTCCATTACGAGCACTGTCATAGAGAAGGAAATTTTTTAGCGCATGAACCGGCGAGGATCGCTAGATTTTCTCCACCAGGTACTTGGTTTGATGAGGCACCTAGTGTCATTGCCTCTAATGCTTGTAAATGATGCTACTTTGATTACTACTTAATAAAGGGGTTTCGTTTTTTCAAAAAAAAAGTAGTTTGCAAAAAAATGCGTGTGGGTGTTTTTCATGGTCCCTATTCTTCCTGTCAAACCCGAATCACATCCAGGATTATACTGCTTCTACTATCAGTTTGCACGATGATCATCTCTGGTTTGCCGAAAAATACATTCAGAAACTGAACCAGCATTTTTTTCTTTTTTTGAGGGAGAAACTGAACCAGCATCTTGTTGGGGAACGTAGCAGAAATTCAAAATTTTCCTACGAGTCACCAAGATCTATCTATGGACAAACTAGCAACGAGAGAGAGGGGAGTGCATCTACATACCCTTGTAGATCGCTAAGCGGAAGCGTTCAAGAGAACGGGGTTGAAGGAGTCGTACTCATCGTGATCCAAATCACCGGAGATCCTAGTGCCGAATGGACGGCACCTCCGCGTTCAACACACGTGCAGCCCGGTGACGTCTCCCATGCCTTGATCCAGCAAGGAGAGAGGGAGAGGTTGGTGAAGACTCCGTCCAGCAGTAGCACAATGGCGTGGTGGTGGTGGAGGAGCGTGGCAATCCTGCAGGGCTTCGCCAAGCACCGCGGGAGAGGAGGAGAAAGAGAGGTAGGGCTGCGCCAACAGGAGAAGAACTTCGTGTGTTGGGCTGCCCCTTTGCCTCCACTATATATAGCAGGAGAGGGAGGGCTGCGCTCCAACCTAGGGTTCCCTCCCTAGGGGTGGCGGCAGCCCCGATCCCCATCTGGGGTGGCGGCCAAGTGGGGGGGAGAGGGAGACGCACCAGGCATGGGCCTTTAGGGCCCATCTGCCCTAGGGTTTGCCCCCTCTTCTCTCTAGGCGCATGGGCCTTGGTGGGGAGGCGCCCCAGCCCACCTAGGGGCTGGTCCCTTCTCACACTTGGCCCACGTATGCCTCCGGGGCCCGTGTCCCCTCCCGGTGGACCCCCGGACCCCTCCGGTGGTCCCGGTACACTACCGGTGATGCCCGGAACACTTCTGGTGGCCAAAACCATACTTCCTATATATCAATCTTTACCTCCGGACCATTCCGGAACTCCTCGTGACATCCGGGATCTCATCCGAGACTCCAAACAACATTCGGTAACCACATACATCTATTCCCTATAACCCTAGTGTCATCGAGCCTTAAGTGTGTAGACCCTACGGGTTCGGGAACCATGCAGACATGACCGAGACGTTCTCCGGTCAATAACCAACAGCAGGATATGGATACCCATGTTGGATCCCACATGTTCCACGATGATCTCATCGGATGAACCACGATGTCAAGGACTCAATCAATCCCGTATACAATTCCCTTTGTCTAGCGGTATTGTACTTGCCCGAGATTCGATCATCGGTATGCCGATACCTTGTTCAATCTCGTTACCGGCAAGTCTCTTTACTCGTTCCGTAACACATCATCCCGTGATCAACCCCTTGGTCACATTGTGCACATTATGATGATGTCCTACCGAGTGGGCCTAGAGATACCTCTCCGTCAACCGGAGTGACAAATCCTAGTCTCGATTCGTGCCAACCCAACAGACACTTTTGGAGATACCTGTAGTGCACCTTTATAGCCACCCAGTTACGTTGTGACGTTTGGTACACCCAAAGCATTCCTACGGTATCCGGGAGTTGCACAATCTCATGGTCTAAGGAAATGATACTTGACATTAGAAAAGCTTTAGCATACGAACTACACGATCTTTGTGCTAGGCTTAGGATTGGGTCTTGTCCATCACATCATTCTCCTAATGATGCGATCCCGTTATCAACGACATCCAATGTCCATGGTCAGGAAACCGTAAGCATCTATTGATCAACGAGCTAGTCAATTAGAGGCTTACTAGGGACATGGTGTTGTCTATGTACCCACACATGTATTTGAGCTTCCTATCAATACAATTATAGCATGGATAATAAACGATTATCATGAACAAGGAAATATAATAATAATAACTAATTTATTATTGCCTCTAGGGCATATTTCCAACAGTGTCCCACTTGCACTAGAGTCAATAATCTAGTTCACATCGCCATGTGATTAACACTGACAGGTCACATCGCCATGTGACCAACATCCAAAGAGTTTACTAGTGTCACTAAACTAGTTCACATCACCATGTGATTAAGACTCAATGAGTTCTGGGGTTTGATCATGTTTTGCTTGTGAGAGAGGTTTTAGTCAACGGGTCTGCAACATTCAGATCCGTGTGTACTTCGCAAATCTCTAGGTCATATTGTAAATGCTGCTTCCACGCTCCACTTGGAGCTATTCCAAATGGTTGCTCCACTATACGTATCTGGTTTGCTACTCAGAGTCATTCGGATTGGTGTTAAAGCTTGCATCGACGTAACCCTTTATGCCGAACTCTTTATCACCTCCATAATCGAGAAACATGTCCTTTATTTACTCCAAGGACAATTTTGACCGCTGTCCAATGATCCATTCCTGGATCATTCTTGTACCCCTTGACTGACTCATGGCAAGGCACACTTCCGGTGCGGTACACAACATAGCATACTATAGACCCTATGTCTGAAGCATAGGGGACAACCTTCGTGCTTTCTCTCTCTTCTGCCGTGGTCAAGCTTTAACTCTTAACTTCATACCTTACAACTCAGGCAAGAACTCCTTCTTTGACTGATCCATCTTTAACACCTTCAAGATCATGTCAAGGTATGTGCTCATTTGAAAGTATTATTAAGCATTTGGATCTATCTTATAGATCTTGATGCTTATTGTTCAAGTAGCCTAATCCAAGTTTCCATTGAAAAACACTTTTCAAATAACCCTATATGCTTTCTAGAAATTCTACATCATTTCTAATCAACAATATGTCAACAACATATACTCATCAGAAATTCTATAGTGCTCCCACTCACTTCTTTGGAAATACAAGTTTATCATAAACTTTGTATAAACCCAAAATCTTTGATCATCTCATCAAAGCATACATTCCAACTCCGAGATGCTTACTCCAGTCCTTAGAAGGATTGCTGGAGCTTTGCATACTTGTTAGCATCTTTCAGGATTGACAAAACCTTCTGGTTGTATCACATACAACCTTTCCTCAAGAATAACGTCGAGGAAACAATGTTTTTTGACATCCTATCTGCAAGATTTCATAAATCATGCAGTAATTGCTAATATAATTCCAACAGACTCTTAGCATCGCTACGAGTGAGAAAGCCTCACCATAGTCAACTCCTTGAACTTGTCAGAAAACATCTTTAACGACAAGTCGAGCTTTCTTAATGGTGATACTTACCATCATTGTCTGTCTTCCTTTTAAAATCCATCTGTACCCAACGGCCTTACGACCATCAAGTATTTCTTCCAAAGTCATGGATCCTCTCTCAGATTTTATGGCCTCGAGCCATTCATCGGAATCCAGGCCCACCATCGCTTCTCCATAGTTCGTAGGTTCATTGTTGTCTAGCAACATGACCTCCAAGACAGGATTACGTACTACTCTGAAGTAGTACGCATCCTCGTTGACATACGAGGTTTGGTAGTGACTTGATCTGAAGTTTCATGATCACTATCATAAGCTTCTACTTCAATTGGTGTAGGTGCCACAGGAACAACTTCATGTGCCCTGCTACACACTAGTTGAAGTGATGGTTCAACAACCTCATCCAGTCTCCACCATCCTCCCACTCAATTCTTTCGAGAGAAACTTTCCCTCGAGAAAGGACCCGTTTCTAGAAACAATCCTTTTGCTCCCGGATCTGAAATAGGAGGTATACCCAACTGTTTTTGGGTGTCCTATGAAGATGTATTTTATCCGCTTTGGGTTCGAGCTTATCAACCTGAAACTTTTTCACATAAGCGTCGCAGCCCCAAACTTTTAAGAAACGACAGCTTAGGTTTCTTCTAAACCATAGTTCACACGGTGTCATCTCAACGGAATTACGTGGTGCCCTATTTAAAGTGAGTGCGGTTGTCTCTAATGCCTAACCCATGAACGATAGTGGTAATTCGATAAGAGACATTATGGTACACACCATATATTTCCAATAGGGTGCAACTATGATGTTCGGACACACCATCACACTATGGTGTTCCAGGCGGTATTAATTGTGAAACAATTTCCACAATGTCTTAATTGCGTGCCAAAGCTCGTAACTCAGATACTCATCTCTATAATCTTATCATAGACATTTTATCCTCTTGTCACGATGACCTTCAACTTCACTCTGAAATTACTTGAACCATTCGATATTTCAAACTTGTGTTTCATCAAGTAAATATACTCAGTATCTACTCAAATCATCCGTGAAGTAAGAACATAACGATATCCACTGCGTGCCTCAACACTCAATTGACTGCACACATCAAAATGTGTTACTTCCAACAAGTTGCTATCTTGTTCCATCTTACTGAAAACGAGGCTCTTCAGTCATCTTGCCCATGTGGTATGATTTGCATATCTCAAGTGATTCAAAATCAAGTGAGTCCAAACGATCCATCTGCATGGAGTTTCTTCATGCGTATACACGAATAGACATGGTTCGCATGTCTCAAACTTTTTCAAAAATGAGTGATTCCAAAGATCCATCAACATGGAGCTTCTTCATGCGTTTTACACCAATATGACTTACATGGCAGTGCCACAAGTAAGTGGTACTATCATTACTATCTTATATCTTTTGGCATGAAAATGTGTATCACTACGATCGAGATTCAATAAACCATTCCTTTAGGTGCAAGACCATTGAAGGTATTATTCAAATAAATAGAGTAACCATTATTCTCCTTAAATGAATAATCGTATTGCGATAGACATAATCCAATCATGTCTATGCTCAACGCAAATGACAAATAACAATTATTTAGGTTTAACACCAATCTCGATGGTAGAGGGAGCGTGTGATGCTTGATCACATCAACCTTGGAAACACTTCCAACACATATCGTCAGCTCACCTTTAGCTAGTCTCCGTTTATTCCATAGCTTTTATTTCGAGTTACTAACACTTAGCAACCGAACCGGTATCTAATACCCTGGTGCTACTAGGAGTACTAGTAAAGTACGCATTAACATAATATATATCCAATATACTTTTATCGACCTTGCCAGCCTTCTCATCTACCAAGTATCCAGGGTAATTCTGCTCCAGTGGCTGTTCCCCTTATCACAGAAGCACTTAGTATCGGGTTTGGGTTCAACCTTGGGTTTCTTCACTGGAGCAACAACTCATTTGCATATCATGAAGTATCCCTTCTTGCCCTTTCCCTTCTTAAAACTAGTGGTTTCACCAACCATCAACAATTGATGCTCCTTCTTGATTTCTACTTTCGCAGTGTCAAACATCGCGAATATCTCAAGGATCATCATATCTATCCCTGATATGTTATAGTTCATCATGAAGCTCTAGCAGCTTGGTGGCAATGACTTTGGAGAATCATCACTATCTCATCTGGAGGATCAACTCCCACTCGATTCAAGTGATTGTTGTACCCAGACAATCTGAGTATAAGCTCAATGATTGCGATCTTCTCCCTTAGCTTGTAGGCTAGAAAACTTGTCGGAGGTCTCATACCTCTTGACGTGGGCACGAGCCTGAAATCCCAATTTCAGCTCTTGGAACATCTCATATGTTCTGCGTCATTTCAAAAATGTCTTCGGTGCCTCAATTCTAAACCATTTAACATTAACGAACTATCATGTAGTCATCAAAACGTGTATGTCAAATGTTCGCAACATCCACAGACCACGTTCGAGGTCCAGCACACCGAGCGGTGCATTAAGGACATAAGCCTTCTACTGTCCGCATAATTGTTACTATCAACTTTCAACTATATTTTCTCTAGGAACATATCTAAAACAATAGAACTAAGCACGAGCTATGACATAATTTGCAAAGGGCTTTTGACTATGTCCAGGATAATTAAGTTCATCTAATGAACTCCCTACTCAGATAGACATCCCTCTAGTCATCTAAGTGATTACATGATCCGAGTCAACTAGGCAGTGTCCGATCATCACGTGAGACGGACTAGTCATCATCGGTGAACATCTTCATGTTGATCGTATCTACTATACGACTCATGCTCGACCTTTTGGTCTCTTGTGTTCCGAGGCCATGTTTGTACATGCTAGGCTCGTCAAGTCAACCTAAGTGTTTCGCGTGCGTAAATCTGGCTTACAACCGTTGTATGTGAACGTTAGAATCTATCACACCCGATCATCACGTGGTGCTTCGAAACAACGAACTTTCACAATGGTGCACAGTTAGGGGGAACACTTTCTTGAAATTTTAATGAGGGATCATCTTATTTACTACCGTCGTTCTAAGCAAATAAGATGCATAAACATGATAAACATCACATGCAATCAAAAAGTGACGTGATATGGCCAATATCATTTTGCTCCTTTTGATCTCCATCTTCGGGGCTCCACGATCATCGTCAACGGCATGACACCATGATCTCCATCATCATGATCTCCATCATCGCGTCTCCATGAAGTTGTCTCGCCAACTATTACTTCTACTACTACGGCTAACGGTTTAGCAATAAAGTAAAGTAATTACATGGTGTTGTTCAGTGACACGCAGGTCATACAATAAATAAAGACAACTCCTATGGCTCCTGCCGGTTGTCATACTCATCGACATGCAAGTCGTGATTCCTATTACAAGAACATGATCAATCTCATACATCACATATCATTCATCACATTCTTTTGGCCATATCACATCACATAGCATACCCTGCAAAAACAAGTTAGACGTCCTCTAATTGTTGTTTGCATGTTTTACGTGGCTGCTATGGGTTTCTAGCAAGAGCGTTTCTTACCTACGCAAAACCACAACGTGATATGCCAATTGCTCTTTACCCTTCATAAGGAGCCTTTTCATCGAATCCGATCCGACTAAAGTGGGAGAGACTGGCACCCGCTAGACACCTTATGCAACAAGTGCATGTCAGTCGGTGGAACCTGTCTCACGTAAGTGTATGTGTAAGGTCGGTCTGGGCCGCTTCATCCCACAATGCCGCCGAATCAAGATTGGACTAGTAACGGTAAGCATATTGAACAAAATCAACACCCACAACTACTTTGTGTTCTACTCGTGCAAAGAATCTACGCAATAGACCTAGCTCATGATGCCACTGTTGGGGAACGTAGCAGAAATTCAAAATTTTCCTATGAGTCACCAAGATCTATCTATGGAGAAACTAGCAACGAGTGAGAGGGGAGTGCATCTACATACCCTTGTAGATCACTAAGCAGAAGCGTTCAAGAGAACGGGGTTGAAGGAGTCGTACTCGTCGTGATCCAAATCACCGGAGATCCTAGTGCCAAACGGACGGCACCTCCGCGTTCAACACCCGTGCAGCCCGGTGACGTCTCCCATGCCTTGATCCAGCAAGGAGAGAGGGAGAGGTTGGGGAAGACTCCGTCCAGCAGTAGCACAACGGCGTGGTGGTTGTGGAGGAGCGTGGCAATCTTGCAGGGCTTCGCCAAGCACCGTGGGAGAGGAGGAGAAAGAGAGGTAGGGCTGCGCCAACAGGAGAAGAACTTCGTGTGTTGGGCTGCCCCTTTGCCTCCACTATATATAGGGGGAGACGGAGGGCTGCGCCCCCACCTAGGGTTCCCTACCTAGGGG
>NC_041383.1:738422860-738463142 GCF_002162155.2 Triticum dicoccoides | reverse complement strand
CTTAGGGTTTGCCCCCTCTTCTCTCTAGGCGCATGGGCCTTGGTGGGGAGGCGCCCCAGCCCACCTAGGGGCTGGTCCCTTCTCACACTTGGCCCATGTATGCCTCCGGGGCCCGTGGCCCCTCCCGGTGGACCCCCGGACCCCTCCGGTGGTCCCGGTACACTACCGGTGATGCCCGGAACACTTCCGGTGGCCAAAACCATACTTCCTATATATCAATCTTTACCTCTGGACCATTCCGGAACTCCTCGTGACGTCCAAGATCTCATCCGGGACTCCGAACAACATTCAGTAACCACATACATCTATTCCCTATAACCCTAGCGTCATCGAACCTTAAGTGTGTAGACCCTACAGGTTCGGGAACCATGCAGACATGACCGAGATGTTCTCCGGTCAATAACCAACAGCGGGATATGGATACCCATGTTGGATCCCACATGTTCCACGATGATCTCATCGGATGAACCATGATGTCAAGGACTCAATCAATCCCGTATACAATTCCCTTTGTCTAGCGGTATTGTACTTGCCCGAGATTCGATCATCGGTATGCCGATACCTTGTTCAATCTCATTACCGGCAAGTCTCTTTACTCGTTCCGTAACACATCATCCCATGATCAACCCCTTGGTCACATTGTGCACATTATGATGATGTCCTACTGAGTGGGCCCAAAGATACCTCTCCGTCAACCGGATTGACAAATCCCAGTCTCGATTCGTGCCAACCCAACAGAGACTTTCGGAGATACCTGTAGTGCACCTTTATAGCCACCCAGTTATGTTGTGACGTTTGGTACACCCAAAGCATTCCTACGGTATCCGGGAGTTGCACAATCTCATGGTCTAAGGAAATGATACTTGACATTAGAAAAGCTTTAGCATACGAACTACACGATCTTTGTGCTAGGCTTAGGATTGGGTCTTGTCCATCACATCATTCTCCTAATGATGTGATCCCGTTATCAACGACATCCAATGTCCATGATCAGGAAACCGTAACCATCTATTGATCAACGAGCTAGTCAATTAGAGGCTTACTAGGGACATGGTGTTGTCTATGTACCCACACATGTATCTGAGTTTCCTATCAATACAATTATAGCATGGATAATAAACAATTATCATGAACAAGGAAATATAATAATAACCAATTTATTATTGCCTCTAGGGCATATTTCCAACACATCCGACGCTGCCTTGTGTTGCCCATATATACCTTTTTGGATTACTACTACACTAAGAAGTACAACTAGCTAGAATGCCATCTTCACCAAGTGAACCTCTTCAACAAGCGTCAACAAGCTTCATGATTGGTCTACGTGGAATTGATTCCCATGCGTAAGGCTGTATAGCTCCCATCACCGAGATATCATACTGGTTTTCAACGAGCAAGGACCAAGCAACGGTTATCTCCACTTTACAATCACCAAGCTCACAACTTTCTTCACGTATGTTGTTGAATTTGATTGGAAAGACGACACTTCCACTGATTTCTCTAGCCTGCACAAGAATTTCTAGCCTTCCTCTTGATTTCACAGATACAACTTGCCTCGACAGATCTAGATAACCCTCTTCACCCACAGGCATATCTCTAGCTTGTGAATCAAGCAGCAAAATACACCTAGATGGGTGCTTACCACCACCTTCGGTTTAGTCCTCAGGTAGTGCGGAGCAAACGATTGATGCCATTGCCACAAGGCAATGAGCCCCGTACAACACGGACACCGAGGATATTGGCTTGGTGTGAATGTTCAAGCTGCTCACATCATAGCTCTATTTCACAAAGGCCCTGGAGGACACGCGTAGAAATCATATCACCACTATCAAGATATTTTTCATCATAAAAGAAGGCCTTATTGATCAATGTTCTATCTTTAGACTCCACTGTGCCCTTAAGTTTTAGGTGGACTTCAATCGTAACTGTGGGTTCCATTATGCCTCTAGACATAATTGCACGAGAAGGGCCAGTCAAGTGCAAAAAAGGATCCTGCAAGCATCATTGTTCACCATTAGCTTGCCAACAAAGATGCAATCAATAAGGAAATAACAGGAAAATACCCGTGCATACCTGTTTTGTCAGGATTTGGTAGTCATCCCTAGTGCGAAAGAAGAGAAGGTTGCAACAATAGTCCGCAGAATCTCGGGCCGCAACTACACCATATACCTTCAGTGGCCACTCGAGGGTGAAGCCTTCTCTTTCTGCGACTTTAATAGAGTAAACCTGCATGGTCCTCCCGACTTTAGCACCCACTTGGGTGTGGCCTGGTATGCTGTCGATAAAGTACATGGGGCTCAATAACGCTGCATGCAACCAAGTCAAGTATGTGTTAGAAATCTAATGTGAACTAACTAAAGAGTGCACATATTGCTTTTGCTCTCAATTCAAGAAGAATGAAGAAAAATCAATAATATAGTGGATCACCATGCTAACAGAACGAATTAGCTTGCTGCCATTGACGCTTAGAAAACAAACTGCAGCCCAGCTCCAAGCTCTCGTGGATAGGGTGGGTGATGAGCTACCCCTTTGGAAGGCAGCTATGCTTCCAAAAAGCAGATGGCTGCTGCTCATTCAGTCTGTGTTGTGTGCAATCCCTGTGCATTCCATGATGGCCCTTGACCTACTAGCTAAAACGATCTCAGCTTTTGTCAAGATCTGTCGTGGCTTCCTTTGGTGTGGTAAGAAAGAGGCAAACGGAGGGAACTGCTCTGTGGCCTGGGAGTCGGTTTGTAGGCCTAAATGGGCCGGTGGTCTCAGGATCCCCAACCTGCAGTGGTTGAACAAATCTCTCCAGGCCAGATGGCAGTGGTTGCAGAAGTTTGACAAGGATAGACCCTGGAGTGAGTTTCAAATCAAGGTACCTAAAGAATCCTTGGTGCTAGTGCACACGGCTGTGATCACTTTGGTAGGCGACGGGACTTCCACTCTCTTCTGGGAAGACAAGTGGTTGGAGGGCTGTCGGGTGCGCGATCTGGCCCCTCTAATTTATGCCAGGGTCCCGCCTAGAACCAGAGGAACGAAGACGGTGGCAAGCGCGCTGGAACACCATAACTGGGCGAGGGACTTTGGCCCGGACCTCTCGTCGGATGCTTTGCTTCAATTCTTTCAGCTCTGCTCCCGTGTGGAGATGACACTGACAACAGCTGGTGCGCAAGATGTGGTTACTTGGAGCTGGGAAAACAGTGGCCAATTCTCGGTGCGGTCGGCTTATGCGGCCCGGTTTATGGGGCTCAAGGTGTCTCCCACGGTGGCATTCACCTGGGGATCCCGAGCGCCCCTACGGTGTCGTTTCTTCACTTGGCTCGCATTCAAAAACAGATGTTGGACTTCAGTCCGGCTTGCTAATCATGGATTGCCCCATCAAGACTCTTGTCCGCTCTGTGACCAAGCTGACAAATCCAATCAACACTTACTGCTGGAGTGTGTGTTTGCAAGGCAAATCTAGCACTGGGTGGGCAGGATCATGGGGCAGTCGGCACTTGAGCCACTCGTGGATGAGGACCTAAGCTCGTGGTGCACCAGGCAGGACTTGGTCATTTGAAACCATAAAGCAACAAGAGAAACCTGCCTTCTGCTCATGTGGATGATTTGGAAGCACAGGAATGATGTGGTATTCAATGGTATGTTGCCTTCAATCCCAAGTCTCAAGCAACAGATTATGGAAGAAGGGGTGGCCTGGACCAAGGCGGGTCTGCTTGGCAAACTTGCACAAGATGCAGAGGTAGATAGGTGGGTAGCTCTGGAGTAGTAGACATTATGTCTTCTCGGTAGTGTCGGAAAATCCGGCATGTAAATAACCTCTATACATATGACCTTGGGGAGTCTTTCCCTTTCTTCTTTAATGAATGATACACATGCTTGTGCGTATTCTAGAAAAAAAGAACGAATTAGCTTGCTTGAGACATGCAGTAAATGGAAGAAGAAAAGAAACTAACAAGAACCATATCACTAGCACATTTACTCACTTGGGTCTTCGAAGCTGCCAAAGTTGCCGCGCCTACATTCCCAATCTCTACGATAGGCATTGAAATAATACTCCTCAGCCATCTTCGTCGCCTCATACGCATCCTCAGCTTCCACATCCTTATCCCTGTCCTTGTCTTCCTTTATCAATTCCATTTTCTCTCTGAAATCTGGCACCCATTGACCAAGCCGGTCGAAAACTGCAGAGATAAACTTCAATGTGGAGCAATAGCGTTCGACGGGTTCTTGAATAAGCATGCATATCGCTAGAAATTTTGGTTCTGTTGAAACTAGCTGGCTCATGTTGTCCCACAGCTCATCAAACTGCTGGGAGAGCAGAGCTGATTTGAAGCTGACCCTCGGTGCCACCTCCGCCATCACGGTCTCTGCCTCTGCCTCCTCCTCAATCTTGTTTCTGACAGATACAGCCATGGGGATCGAGTTACTAACCGGCAGCTCCTTGAACTGCTCCTGCTCATTGAACTGCTTGGAGTCCGATTTGCCACAGTCACCAATCTTTCTCTGTGTCTGTACCGTTCTGTCTTCATTGCCAATAGCCGCTGATTTAAACTCGCCACTCCTTCCTTTCAACAACTTCCCTCCGGTTTCCATCTCAATGTCGTCGCCCATTTTTCTCTCGGTATCTATCAATTTCCTGTTATTGTTGATCCAATAGGCATTCTGCATCGTGCAGATCCTCTTTTGGGTCTTGTAGTTGACCCGATTGAAGATCTTATTTGACAACTCGTACATATCAGATTTCAACACCAGAAGATTATTGTATTCTTCGGAGCCGTAGTGTCCAATCTTGACCAACTTCTTCTCCTGGTCCTGGATCCAGCAGATACTCTTCTGCATGAAGATGCCAGCTTGACAGAGATCCTCGCTAAACATGGACTCGCTACTCTTTCCCTTCGAATTTCCTGCAGTCGCCATCCCACTGTCCTCAGGACTGTCACCTGACTCTGGCATCGTTGAGGGAACAAGGGACCATGCAACAGTAATCTCAACCTTAGAGCCATCAACAAGGGGATTTTCACATTTACTTGTGTTGTATTTTTCGGGTGTAAGGAGGAATCGAGCAGCAGTTGCAGTATGTGATGGTGAATCAGCCATTATGAGGAATTGCAGCTTTCCATTTAATTCCACAGAAACTACATGTCTTGCCAGATCAAGGTAGCCATTGCTCGTCATAGGCATTTTCCCATCTTTTGAATCAAGCAGCAAAACTTGCCTAGATGATACTTGCCCAGCGATATCTTCATGACCATCCTGAGGCAGTGAAGAGCAAACAACTCTGCCGCCATGTGGAAAAGGCAATGAATCCGGTTTGGGTATAACACCCACACTAAGGACAGTGGCCTGGACCAACTGTTTAACTTGTTCATAGCATAACTCCACTATGCACAAGTTGTTTTTGGCGAGATAGGTACTGGAATTATCACCATTGAAAAAGCCAAATGTACTGATCAATGCTGTATCTTCAGATTTTGTTGCACCCTTCACTGTTAATTGGATTTCGATGTAAACAGTATCCGTCGAGACAATTGCACGAACTGGGCCTGTCAAGCGCAAAAAGGAATCCTGCAAGCGTCATCATTGCCATTAACTTATCAACAAGGTTACAGCATACAGGCAACAAACAAAAGATCAAGAACACGAAAATACCAATACGTACATTTTCTTCAAGGATTTGGTAGTGCATTCTTGCACAGAGGAATAGAGGGTTGCGATGACGGTCCACGGCATCACGGATTGCGACCACTCCATACACCTCCAGTGGGAACATTTGGCGTTCTACTAGTGAGACTTTGATGGAGTAGATCTACAAGGTGTTCCTGGCGACAGCTTCAATTGGGAAGTGTAGGATCGAAAGTATGTCTAGAGGAGGGGGGTGATTAGACTACTTGACCAAGTAAAAACTTATCCTTTTCCCAATTTTAGTCTTTGGCAGATTTTAGCTATCTTAGCACAAGTCAAGCAATCTTAACACAATTCAAGCAAGCATGCAAAGAGTATATGAGCAGCATAAAGTAAAGCATGCAACTTGCAAGAATGTAAAGGGAAGGGTTTGAAGAATTCAAACGCAATTGGAGACATAGATGTTTTTGTCGTGGTTCCGATAGGTGGTGCTATCGTACATCCACGTTGATGGAGACTTCAACCCACGAAGGGTAACGGTTGCGCGAGTCCACGGAGGGCTCCACCCATGAAGGGTCCATGAAGAAGCAACCTTGTCTATCCCACCATGGTCGTCACCCACGAAGGACTTGCCTCACTAGCGGTAGATCTTCACGAAGTAGGCGATCTCCTTGCCCTTACAAACTCCTTGGTTCAACTCCACAATCTTGTCGGAGGCTCCCAAGTGACACCTAGCCAATCTAGGAGACACCACTCTCCAAGAAGTAACAAATGGTGTGTTGATGATGAACTCCTTGCTCTTGTGCTTCAAATTATAGTCTCCCCAACACTCAACTCTCTCTCACAGGAATTGGATTTGGTGGAAAGAAGATTTGAGTGGAAAGCAACTTGGGGAAGGCTAGAGATCAAGATTCATATGGTAGGAATGGAATATCTTAGCCTCGGCACATGAGTAGGTGGTTCTCTCTCAGAAACAGCAAGTTGGAAGTGTAGGTTTGTTCTGATGGCTCTCTCCACGAATGAAGAGGAGGTGGAGGGGTATATATAGCCTCCACACAAAATCTAACCGTTACACACAACTTGCCAAACTCGGTGGGACCGAATTGATAAACTCGGTCGGACCAATTCAGCAAATCTAGTGACCGTTAGGATTTTCGGTGGGACCGACATGCAACTCGGTAGGACCGATATGGTTAGGGTTTAGGGCTTAACGTAATCTCAGTGAGACCAATTACACAAACTCGGTGGGACCAATTTTGGTAATAAGCTAACCAGAGAGTTGGTCAGGTAAACTCGGTGGGACCGATTCGCTCATTTCGGTGGGACCGAAATGTTATGAAAAGGAAACAGGGAGTTTACATTGCAATCTCAGTGGGACCGATCACTCATCTCAGTGGTACCCAAAATGTTACAAAGGGAAACAGAGAGATTACAATCCCATCTCGGTGAGACCGAGATCCCTATCGGTGAGACCGATTTTCCTAGGGTTTGTGGCAGTGGCTATGACATCTGAACTCGGTGGCGCCGGATAGAAAGAATCGGTAGGGCCGAGTTTGACTTTTGGTTTAGGTCATGTGTGGATGTGAGAAAGTAGTTGAGGGTTTTGGAGCATACCACTAACCACTATGGAGCAAGAAACTCATTAAGCAACACCTCATCCCTCCTTGATAGTATTGGCTTTTCCTATAGACTCAATGTGATCTTGGATCACTAAAATATAAAATGTAGAGTCTTGAGCTTTTTAGCTTGAGCCAATCCTTTTATCCTTAGCATTTTGAGGGATCCACTTTTCTCATCCATGCCATGCCATTCATTGAGCTTTTCCTGAAATATTTATCTTGTAATAATGTTAGCTCAATGAGCTATATATTGTTAGGAATTACCAAAACCACCTAGGGATAGTTGCACTTTTAATCTCCCCCTTTTTGGTAATTGATGACAACATATAGAGCAAAGCTTCGACAAATGATAATAAGAGTGAAAAACATTGTCGCTTTGAGAAGTATGTGATAAGCAAGAGCCCCCCCTAAATTTGTGCATGGTTTAAGATTTGCTTTGGACTGCAAATGCACAAAGAGTTAGGCTCATGGGTTACTCTTCCATGTCACATACATCTTGGTGGAGCGCTCAAAATGATAATGATTGAATACATGCACTCATCACCAAGCATAGTGAATGATCATATAGAGATAAAAAGGATAATGTCATCCAACAAGCATAAATGTAGCATATGATCAAACGCATGATCATCCAAGTATCACACAGACATAAAGTATCTCAAACAAGCAAATAAAGTTCAACCACCAAAGCAAGAGAGAATAAAAAGCAACACTCTCTCTCGAAGCCTATGATCTATACATTTTTCTCCCCCTTTGGCAACAAGTTACCAAAAAGTTCATAGAAAATGCATAGCACTAAATCGTCTCTCAGGCTTGATCTTCAGGTGGTGGTGTAGAGATGGCTCCTTGGACGAAGACTTCAGTAGATGTGGATGGAGCTGGAGGTGTAGGTGCTGGAGCTGGTTGCCTGGAGCTGTAAGAGCTGTAGCTGGTGCAGATGAAGTGGCTCTGGTGTCTGTCACTGGCACTGCAGCTGATCTCTGAGCTCTAGGCACTCTGGCAAATGCATTAGTGGTTTTCTTGCCCTTCCTCTCCTGCATATCATCCTGAAGCGTCTCAACAACAGACTGGATCTCAGTTACCTTCACATCCAAGTCATAGAACTTCTGCTCCATGATCCTTTCCAAGGCTCTCCTGGTTTTGAGTCAAGGTGGCTAGCCCCTTCTCAATCCTCAGAGTGGATGCAATCAAGTAGCCTAGCTGATCTTGTTTTCTCTTTAAAAAGTACCGAGATGCCTCTTTCATTGTTGGCATCTTGGTAGCCTTCTCTGTCCTTGCCTTCTCCTTCTTTGCTTGAGCATGCACAGAAGATGGTTCATCTTCATCCATAACCACTTGCTTGTCCTCAAAGTCTGGATAGATAGGCATGTGATCCTTGTCCAACAAGTATGTGCCAGTGCCCATCTTTGAGTTGATCAGCTCCTGGATCTGTGGGGCATACCCACAACTTCTCTTCTGGTCAGCTGCTGTCCTCTTGATAGTCTCAACTTTGAGGCTCGTGACCTTGAACTTCTGTGGCACATCAAATAAGTGTAGCAATTGCATGGCCTCTGATCATGTTGTGGTCACTTGACTTGGGCAAGAGAGTATGCCTGAGAATCTAGTTGGTGGTTGGCAGTCCTGACAGAAGGTAATGTACTGATCCAAACTTATATGTCTCAACTGTAGCATCTGGGATCTCCTTGTACATATGTGCCATAGTGTTGTGATCCATCTTCTTTTTGGCATAGACATCCAAGTCATCTTCTTTCTCCTTAGGTGCATTGATCACATTTGCCCATTCTTCAATTGTTGATTGGTACCTAGTACCTTCAGACATCCATACTATCCTGCCATCTGGATAGAAGTGTGATGTGGAGTAGAATTGCATTATGAGCTCATCATTCCACTTTGTGAGCTTCTGCTCAACAAAGTCTGCAACTCCACAAGCACTAAAACTGTCATACACACCAGGATAGTGTTCTTCATTCTCCTTCATGTAGGTCCAGTCCACCCACCTCATGTCACACACTATTGGCTCAACACTGTCTCGTAGAAATCCTGCTGTTCCTTTGTATGGAACCTGTAGTCAACAGCAGTCCTTCTCCTGATTGCATAAGGATCAGATAACCTCCACTATCTGAGGCCTGCATCCTTTCTCAGCTTCATATTCTCAGCCACAGGATGAGCATCATTATGATCTGGAATTTTTGGCTTCAATTTTCTCAAGACATGCTCTTCCTCTTCTTCCTCTTCAGCAACAGTTTCAGGCACTGGGGCCTTGTTCTTCTCAGCAGCAGATATGTTTCTGGTATTCCTATTTGGTGCGGTCTTGGGCTTGGAGGCAGCTTTGGGTGCTTCTTTGGGCTTTGATGATGCATCCCGTGACCTAATAGCATCACCCATAAGCTTCTGAGCCTTGGGTGCTGGTGCAGCAACCTCTTCTTCTTCTTCTTCTTCCTCTTCCATCATGGAAGGCTTTCCAACAACTCTGGCCATGGTCTTCTTGACCCTTTCCTTCCTCTTCTTCCCTTATTCAGCAGCCTCTTTGGGTTGAGATTCCAAAGGTACTTGAGTAGAGGCTCTGGCTTTAGACATGGGAGTTCTCTTTGCAGGAACTTTGGTCTTCATACCAGGCTTAATGGCAGCAGCTGTGCCATACTCCTTTTTGAGCACTTTCTTCTTGGAAGTGGCCTCATCCTCAACTGCCACATAGTCTCCATCCTTAGATTCTAAGGTTTTCTTCTTTCTGGCCCTGGTGGCAGCTTTGGGTAAGTTGCTTGGGGTGCTCCTGCTACCCTCATCAGAGCTCCTAGAGGGACTAGTGCCCTCACTCATTTGAATTTTCTCCTCTTCCCTGTTCTGGCTATCACTTTGATCAGACATGTTGCAAACACTGACTGCTGACCCTGTGAATAGATATAGATGAGATAGAGTGGATGAGCATCACAAAATACAGAGGGTTTTGCAAAATAATGAGTCAAAAACTTAGTTTTAGTTTTCCACAGAAAGCATTTCAGATCAAACGATTTACAAACTCGGTGATACCGAAGCAGCTTCTGGAACCTAAACTAGTGAACTTAGTCAGACCGAGTCACATTTCAGTGGCACCGAGACTGCTAGGGTTTCACAAAGTCCTGAACTCGGTCACACCAATTTGCAATTCTCGGTCAGATCGAGAATCACTTGTGCAATGGCCTTAGCCGAATCGGTGGAACCGAGTTCTACAACTCGGTGGGTCCGAGATGGTTTCGGCGGAAACCTAACCCTAAATTTTCAATTCACCTATAATCTATGGAGTGTTTTGACTGGATAGAATAGTTTCAATCGTGGCAAGATTCATGACGAACACAATGTGCTAGGAATCGGACGGGGATAGCATAGTGATCGAGTCCATACCCTAGTTCGGCAATGAACTCTCTACGGCGGCAACTGCAGGGATGATTTCCGTTGACGGCGGTGGAGACCAGCGACTGGAGGCGGCTGGCAACGAGGAGGACGATCCGAAGACCCTCGAGGCAGAGCGAGCTACGCGCGGGCGAAAGAGTTTGGAGAAAGTTTCCAAATTTTTGCCCGTGGGTATATATAGCCCGACCCTGTCGGTGTGACCGAGTGGAACAACTCGGTGGCACCGAGATGCATAACTGTTGATAGCTACAGCAACTCGGTGTGACCGAAAAGTTCTAATCGGTTGCACCGAGATTGAAAACCTAGATCGACTTAATGATCTCGGTATGACCGAAATGGAAGAATCGGTCAGACCGAAACGCGCAAAGAATTTTGGAAGTTTAAGTCTATGACGAATCGGGGACTCCGAGTGCTCCTCACACAGAGTGGTTCGAATTTGACTTGATCAAATTTTGTGATGTAGCATGAATAGAGTTTGAGACAAGAAAAACATAGATAGCCAGAGAAGGTTCTTAGGCATTCTTGTCCATCCACTTGGCAAAAGAAAAAGAAACCAATCAATCAAAACAACAAGTGGATGTCCTTGAATGAGTGAAATATGCAACCAACATGTTCAACAATAAAATGACAAATGAAATATGTGGCAAAGCATGCACAACCAATTCTAGCATCTATCAAGCAATTGGTGATGACTAGGTCATCTATATATGAGTATATTGACATAGGAGTCAAATGAGAACATTTGATCATAGGTCATACTCGTCGTTTAAGCTCAAGTGGGGTTACCACTTTTACATAATGCATTGATGTGTTCACACCATTAGAGTTGCTTTGACTCAATTCTTAGAGTTAAGCTCCCCCTAGATGTGAGATCCCCCCCTTAGAGGGATGAACTAACCTTGGGTTTTGTCGATGATGACTTCATGTAGGTGTTGAAGATGTGGATGCTCAATGTTGATGAAGATCATTTGGAGCAATCCTTTGGAGTGAGTTGCACTTTCAATACCTACACAGGTTAGTCCCACAAGGAACAAACAAGGATATCCATAGACATGGAGTGATGCACACACAAGATGATGTCTATGAAAGCATTAGGTTACCTTGTCCCTTGTCTTACCAACAAGAGGGTTTGTGACTCCTTGAACTAGTGCAAGATGTGAAAGTTGATTGCACTTGTTGTTGCCAAAATGATATGAGTGAAATACGTTGGCGGAGTCACCCTCAAGAACTCTCTAGTTCTTCTTCTTCGGGATCCACATCATCTTGATGGGAATCCTTGGAGTTGTAGTCGTACTTGATGAAGTAGAACTTGACGTAGTCTTGGGAACCCACTTGACCAAGGCCTTAGGAGCTTCTTCAAATGCATCAATCTCCTCTTGAAGTGTGTCCTTGCCTTTTTGCTTGTGGTCTTGTGGTGGAAGATCATCTTGAGCTTGTGTCCCCTTGAAGGAAGTAGGATCATACTTCTCTTGTTGAGGAACAAACTTCGTCTTGGGGTATTGATCTTCTTCCCACTCAACTCCATTGGCATTGAACTTTCGTTCAAAACCAACACCTTGGTTCTTCCGGTGCCTTCCTTGCTTGCGTACAATTTCCTCAAATTGCTTACTCCCGGCAAGGCTCTTGTAAAAACCTTTCTCTATAATTCCCTTCAATAAGGTATTTTCTTGCTCAAGTGTAACTTGGCTAAGAGAATCATTAGTGGAATCAAGAGAACTACTAGAAGCAACAACATTGGATTTAGCATGATTATTGTTACTACTAGAGGAAGAATCCTTCTTGTTCTTGTTAATGGACTTGACTTGAGGCATGTAAGTAGATAATAGTAAACGCTTGGCAATGTAAGAAGAACTTTTATTATGGAGATCATCATTGATTGCCTTTAAGAACTCATGCTCTTGCTCAAGGTTGAGCTTTTCAAAGCGTAACTTCTCATGAGTCCTTAAAAGTTCTCGATGATCTTCCAAGATAGTTTCATGAGCTAACTTAAGAGTGTTTAGTTCTTTAGTTAGAAGCTCAATCTTCTCCATACATTGTCATTCATTTTATCTTGATTAGCATGATTAATTGACGTTTCATCATAGTATTCATCACTAGAGTTGTCAACAAGTAAATCATCATCACCTAACAAGTCATCTTCATCACTATTAAAATCAACATACTCGGGGTGTGTTACCTTTGGGCTTTTAGCCATGAAGCATCTTCCAAGTCCTTCATTTGGTGAATCAAATATGTCGTAGGAGTTGGTTGACACAAGTGGTAGACCGGCAACACCTTCATCTTGAGTATATTCGGAGTCGGAGTGATAACTTCTCTCGGAGTGATTGTCGGAGTCGGAGCCGGATACCCATTCACCAACATGAGCTTGATGTCTTCGTTTTGTGTAGCTCCTTGATGACTTGTCCTTCCTTTCCGAATCCTTGCTTCTCCGGGATGTTCTTCATTCATAACGATCATCTCTACTCCTCCTCTCTCTTGGCGGTGATTCTTCTCTTCTACTTCTCCTCTTGGGTGATTCTTCTCTTCTTTTGTGGGGTGCCGTACACTCATTGGAATAGTGTCCGGGTCTCGCACAATTGTAGCAATTGCGCTCTCGACTAGAAGATCTTTTGTCATTGTAGGACCTTGACTTGGAGCTTCTCTCTTTGCCTCTATTCTTGTAGAACTTGTTGAAGTTCTTCACCATTAAGATCAATTCTTCATTGAAGGTTTGTTTCTCACTTGATGATGTAGGGGCTTCATAGGAGGCTTTGTAAGAACCACTTGACTTGTGGTGAAGTTCCTCCTTATCCTTGAGTGACATCTCATGAGCAACAATTCTTCCAATGACTTCCGTTGGCTTGAGATCTTTGTAATTTGGCATCATTTGGATCAATGTGCACATGGTATCATATTTTTCGTCCAAAGCTCTTAGGATCTTCTTGATGATGAATTTGTCGGTCATCTCTTCACTTCCTAAGCCGATAATCTCATTTGTGATAAGAGCAAGCCTAGAGTACATTTCAGCGACACCTTCACCATCCTTCATTTTTGTCAGGGATATACCCTGCGGTGTAACCCGGCTGGAAGTATAACCCGGCCGGACTTGGCGACTCACTAATGACCCACCCTGACTAGACGACACACTAAGTGACCGCTCGATCCTGGCGACTTATGGGTGACCTGGCAAGCGGATCAGAGGAGCGACAAGACCCGGGGGCCCAGGAGGCTCAAGGCCCAGAAGGCCGGCTTACGTTATTATAGGCCGGCTTAAGAGGAAAGGCGCGAGGAATATCTCCCTCACAAGGAATCAAGACCCGGACTTGTATCCGGCTTGTAGTACAAGATAGGCTAGTCCTAATCCTATTTGGACTCCACATGTAACCCGCCCCTCTAACTTATATAAGGAGGGGCAGGGCTCCCCAAAGGGAGACAGACAAAAAGAAACAACTGATCGAGAGCCAAGCATAGCGTATCTCGCTCCCTGGTCATCGAAACATCAATACCAACCCAACTAGACGTAGGCCTTACCTTCACCGTAAGGGGCCGAACTAGTATAAAACCTCTCGTGTCCTTTGTCCCGATTAACCCCTTCAAGCTTCCTAGCTGCGATGGCTCCACAACTAAGTCCTTTCACGAGAACATCTGACGTGACAATTCCACGACAGTTGGCGCCCACCGTGGGGCTCGCGCACGGTGGTGTTGAGTTCTTGAAGGGCGCTATCCCAGAGATCGAGAAGCTCCGCCCAGATTATTGAAGAAGTTCCGGTCGACTTATCGGAGAGTTCCAGCTGGCTTACCGAAAAAGTTCCGACCGCCTTGACGAAACGTTCCGTCTAAATCGCCGAAAACGTTCCGACCGCCTCGACGAAAGGTTTCGTCTGAATCGGCGAAAAGCTCCGACCGCCTCGACGAAAGGTACCGTCTGAATCGGCGAAAGGTTCCGACCGCTTCAACAAAAGGTTCCGTCTGAATCACCAAAGAGTTCCGATCGCCTCGACGAAAAGTTCGGTCCGAATCGCCGAAGGGTTCCAGCCGAATCAATGAAAGGTTCCGTCCGAGTCATTAAAGGGTTCCGACTTAGGCTACAGAAAAGTTCCGGATTATCAAAAAGTTCCGGCCGGATTATCAAGACGTTCCGGTTCAAAAGCTCCGGATTATCAAAAGTTCCGGCCAGATTATCAAGAGGTTCCGGATTATCAAAAGTTTTGGCCAGACTATCAAGAGGTTCCGGTTTAAAAGTTTTTGGATTATCAAGAAGTTCTGGTTCCAAAAATTCCGGCTCAAAAAGTGCCGGCCGGGTTATGTGGAGAGCTCAGGCACTAGAAGACACAGAATCAATTAACTCTTTTGTCAAAAAACAAAAGCAGCACTATGCATTATCCGGCGCCAGCATCCGGCAAAAAATACCAGGTGATATCCATCTGGTTTACTTTTATCAATATTTATTAATTTTTTTGAAAACAACCACTCTGCCTAGTGTTGTTATATACAGCCATCGCCCCTGCGGTTCGGTTTACGTCAAACACGCCGACCGGCTTGCCCGTCAGCACCACCTTACAACACCACGGACGACTCGCCCGTCTGCCCTCGTGGCCGGTTCACGCGTCCTCACCGGCTTACAACGTGGATGACAACTTGCTCGTCCGCACCGGCTTACAAATGCCATGGCCGGTTTATTGGTTTGTTCCCGCGACCAATTCACCCGTGAGGGATTTCGGTTTCACCTAGGGATCATCAATTTCATGGCGAATTATTTTCGGCCTAAACAAATCAGGTGATATCCATCCAAGTTTGTTTTATTATCACATGTTGTTTTTGTCAAAGAACAAGTTTATCTTTGCCTTGGTCTGCAATATTGTTTATGCAGGGCAATTATTTATGAAAAAAGTGATGTTATACCGCGGAGGTGGAGACACGCCAACATCTTTTGGCACAGGTGGTCGTCGTTACTCAACGGACTCCCGCACCGGCTTACTACGTCGTGGTCGTCTCTCACGACCGCGCCGGCTTACAACGCCGTGGCCGTCTCTTATGACCACGTCGGCTTACAACAAGGAGGACAACTTACTCGCCCGCACCAGTTTACAGCACCACAGTTGATTCATCTGTCTGAGCCGCCTTTGATGTTGCGGTCGTATTTACGGTCCGTCTCTTGTGGCCTGGTTTACATCAACACACCGGGCCACATTTTTCTGGATGAGTTGTTCATTGAGTATGAGCAAGTCACTACTTGGGAAGCCCGGTTTCTCTTCCAACAAATTGGAGGCAAATTATCATATATTATCAACCGCCGTCTGCACTGGATGGCTCAATGGATAGGTGCACAAGTCGTCGGCACTACGTTTTGGTTAACTTCAAACAGCCAGTTGGAAGGAACCATTGGCCGAGTTGCTGATACGGCTCATACGGGGTCATTTATAACCCACCGCAGTCACCTCAACCTTCTGTGGATAATCACTAGCCTAACATATCAGGTGAAATCCATCCAATATGTTTTATATTACATATTGTTTTCTTCAAAAGAGCAATTACTTTGGTTTACAAGTTGTCCCATGCAGGATTCAAACCGGTCTATTTCACGGTTAATTATGGAGAATCTCAAGCCAACTCCTCAAGTCGTCTTGAGACTCAGGGGCTACAATGATATGACTCAGTAAAATTAGCCGGTTTCAATAAATTCAAGATCATTGAAAGGAAAATAACCCGGCCTCAGAGATTATTGCTAGATCGATGAAAATTTAAAAACCGTCAAAAGATTTCCGGCTCAAAATAAGGACTCTGGTTTAAAATCCGGCTCAAGAGACATCTTTCTCCCACAAGGCACTGAAGCTCTCAAATCAGGTTAAAAATCCGGCTCAAGGTAAAATTGTCCCTCACAAATTTTTGAAGCTTTCAAATCCGGTTTAAAGTTCCGGTTCAAAAAGAATTAATCTCTCGCAAAGTTCGAGTTCTCAGACAAAGTAAAGGTTGCCAAAAAGAACTTGCTGCCATGATGCGCGGTTCAAACATGGGTATCCTGCTTTACGGCTTATCTTATTATGGTCACTTGGGGGCTTCCTGCTCATCGAGCATAGCTGTCGGTACCCTCTTGATCGGTGTGATGCCAAATTTATGGTCACTTGGGGGCTTCCTGTTCAAACATAGGTCGTATTCGAACCAAAGAGAACATAGCTGTCGATACCCTTTTGATTAGCAAACTGTTGAACTTACTTGGGGCTTCTTGATCGTATCTGAATCATAGCTCAACCCCTTTGGGAATCGACGTGGATCATATTCGAATCAGCGTCGCTAAACAACTCTTATGGTCACTTGGGGGCTTCCTGTTCAAACATAGGTCGTATTCGAACCAAAGAGAACATAGCTGTCGATACCCATTTGATCGGCATCGCCAAGCCACTGGGGGCTATATGATCGTATCCGAATCTTAGCTTAACCCCTTTGGAACGGTTTACTGATCGTATCCGAATCAGAAGCCTCAAAAAGTTTCATTTTATCTCGGTAAAGTTTATTGCAGCCACAATTACTTAACTTGAGACCTTTTTTAGGGATTATATCTCAAATATATATAAATGTTTTATGATTAACCTGGCTTGACTTTTGACTACAAGTCGCCAGTTTATGACAACCATCATTTATATGGAAGCATTGGCTTCTAAGGATTGGGTTATCACCCTTATTACACAGGTCATGTAAACCGGCAGTACAAATTCAATATCACATTGGTCATTTGGAGGCTTCCTGTTCAAACATAGGTCGTATTCGAACCAAAGAGAACATAGATGTCGATACCCACTTTGATCGGCAGCGCCAATGCCATTGGGGGCTATATGATCGTATTCGAATCCTAGCTTAACCCCTTTGGAACGGTTTACTGATCGTATTCGAATCAGAAACCTCAAAATTTTATCTGTTTCTTCTACAACTTTATATATTCGCAAGTATTTGAGTTATCACAAATATCATATGTGCCGGCTCTTACAGAGTTGAGTTATTAACTTCATTGTCCGGGTCACATAAACCGGCGGTATCATTCAAAGGATCATAGGGATCTTGTGATCTACTTGTGTACAGGATAAGACTACATTTGGGTGGTTACCCGCCCTGGCTTTTGACGTTAAGTCGCCAGGGCATATGTTGTTTAAACTCTTTGCAGGATTTGTAGAAGTATGACATATAAATGATTAAGTTCAAGCTCATTACCAAAGTTGATGCTTCAAAATGATTATTCGTTCTGGATTTTTCTCAAAGGCTATAAGTCATCGGGTTATAAAAATTCCGGCTTACAATGGAGGTGTATTAAATCGCCATCGGCCAAGAGCCACCGGGTATCTAAACTCTGGATTTACTTATCAATAGATGAGGTATTCAAAGTCACTTTGGCGCAATGGCTATTATTTTATTAATGGATATGATTTATTCTACACTGGAAGGAATAGTCCCGAGTCGCTGCAGGCTTACAACCCGGCACTTGGGGGCTACATTATTCAAATTGAGGTTACATCAAATATGCAAGTCTCATGTCGCTGCAAGCATGCACCATGATACTTGGGGGCTAATGCGAAGTCATTTTTTGCTCAACTTATGGAAGACCCGACTCATCACATTCTAAATGAGTTGGCCCTTGGGGGTTACCAGTTGCTCCTGTCAAAAATTCAAGGTACATAAGCATTAATCCATTATATTGAACGGACCACTATTTAGTTGGGGGAGTACAAAGCTCTTAACCTTGTGGACGTGGGTTCAAGCCCCATGGTGGAGACTATATTATATGATGTTATTATCAATTATATACAAAGTCCCAGCTCAGTATTATCTTACTAAGCCGGCCCTTGGAGGCTGCACATTGCTGATTCAAATTTACATGGTTTTATCTACAAAGTCCCTGCTCATTATTGCATAATGACCCGGCCCTTGGGGGCTACACTGGTTGAAATTTTCATGAGCATAAGTCAATTACAAGTCCCAGGTTGCTGCAAGCATGACAACCCGGCACTTGGGGGCTACGTGTGTGGAATATTCAGTTTATATGATTGGGATGAATAAACCGGATTTCTTCAAGATTGCAACATTTATTGGAGCAAGTCTTAAACCATCACTTTGTTCTGCTCAAGACTTGGGGGCTACAGGTAATATGGATATAAGGGAGAAAAATCTTCAAATTATCAGTTTTGAGCAAATCAGGAGGATCAATTACATAAACCGGTGTCAACAACAATTATGACCCGGTATCATCTATTTTATAATCCGGCAGTTTTTGGTAATGATAAGCCGGCAAGTTTTACATCTTCAAGCCGGCTGAATATCAGATGAGTATTTGAAGACCAAAATTATTTAACCCGGCGACGTGGAAGCCGACTCAAATGGATTATTTGTTTACAATATTTCTTCTACAAGCAAATTGATTGTGAAGCTGGTCTATTGACCCGGATTTTTCTAGAAGAAGGAAATAACAAGGACTTAAGGATGTTCAGGGGCCGGTTTACAAAAATTCTTAACCCGGAACACAACCTATCAAATTTGTTCTCGTGTTTATTTTGTAGCATAAGTTTACCATGGATAAATCCAAGCTAAACTTGGGGGCTAATGTCAGGGATATACCCCGCGGTGTAACCCGGCCGGAAGTATAACCCGGCCGGACTTGGCGACTCACTAATGACCCGCCCTGACTAGACGACACACTAAGTGACCCGCCCGATCCTGGCGACTTATGGGTGACCTGGCAAGCGGATCAGAGGAGCAACAAGACCCGGGGGCCCAAGAGGCTCAAGGCCCAGAAGGCCGGCTTACGTTATTATAGGCCGGCTTAAGAGGAAAGGCGTGAGGAATATCTCCCTTACAAGGAATCAAGACCCGGACTTGTATCCGGCTTGTAGTACAAGATAGGCTAGTCCTAATCCTATTTGGACTCCACATGTAACCCGACCCTCTAACTTATATAAGGAGGGGCAGGGCTCCTGTCGGTGTCAAAACCGGCGGATCTCGGGTAGGGGGTCCCGAACTATGCGTCTAGGCGGATGGTAATAGGAGACGAGGGACACGATGTTTTACCCAGGTTCGGGCCCTCTTGATGGAGGTAAAACCCTACATCCTGCTTCATTAATATTGATGATGTGTGTTACAAGAGTAGATCTACCACGAGATCAAAGAGGCTAAACCCTAGAAGCTAGCCTATGGTATGATTGTTGTTCGTCCTACGGACTAAAGCCATCCGGTTTATATAGACACTGGAGAGGGCTAGGGTTACACAGAGTCGGTTATGGTAGGAGATCTACATATTCGTATCGCCAAGCTTTCCTTCCACGCCAAGGAAAGTCCCATCTGGACACGGGACAAAGTCTTCAATCTTGTATCTTCATAGTCTTGGAGTCCGGCCGATGATGATAGTTCGGCTATCCGGACACCCCCTAGTCCGGGACTCCCTCAGTAGCCCCCGAACCAGGCTTCAATAACGACGAGTCCGGCGCGTATGTTGTCTTCGGCGTTTGCAAGGCGGGTTCTCCTTCGTGCTCCATGTGTTTGCCGGATAGTGTCCGGTTGCTTCATAAATGCTGCGCTCCTTGGCTTCTACGTTTAATAATGGCCTTCTTCCACGTGTCGCACGAATGCGAAAAGCCAGGGTATTCTTACATTTTCCCCCCTAGCTGCGCGGATAAGCTGCCTATAAGAGAGGCGAGGATCCAGATCCAAATCACACCATCCTCCTTCCGCAAGTACTCATCGAGGCACATCTGACAAAAAATCCATTCCAACATGGACAGTCGACGCGGCTCCTCTTCTCGCGCTCCCAGTCCTAAGCCAGGAGATTGGAGGAGATGCTCAGTCCCGCATAGCGAGTTAGTGGCGCTCCAAACAGAGGGATACCTTCCCCCGGCCTTTATGGTTCCGGTTCTAGCCGGACTGGCCACCTACAAGGGCGGGAAGCAGGCGGAGAGCGTCCCCAATCCCTCCAAAGGAGAGCGGGTATGCTTCGTCTCCTACTTGATAAGGGGACTCGGATTTCCTATACATCCGTTTCTCCGGGGGCTCCTGGAGTTCTATGGACTCCAACTCCACCACCTCACGCCTGCCTCTATTTTGCACATCGCGGGCATTGTAGCTCTTTGCGAGCTGTTCTTGGGCATCGAGCCCCATTTTGCACTGTGGAAGAGGCTGTTTTGCCTCGTACCCCGTTCTCACAAGGGGTCGATATATCAAGTGGGCGGAGCCGAAATATGGCGCATCGCCGGGACCGGATATCTATGCAGAAGTCCGAAGAAGGCGTCCGAAGACTGGCCTTCGGAGTGGTTCTATATGGAAGACGCCCCGCTGCCGGATCCAGTTCGGATCGGCCTCCCGGAGTTTAGCAACGCTCCTCTGAAGAAACGCCTGAGTTGGCACCCGCGGAGCCCTCAACGAGAAGAGGATATGAGCGTCCACTATCTGATGGGTCGGATACGGCTACTAGCCCATTCCGGACTAACCATGATTGGAGTCATGGCCACATGCATTATGCGAGGGGTGCAGCCGCTCCAATATAGGGGCCACCCCATGTGGGATTTTAACGGGGAGAATGACGCCACCCGTCATGGCCGCACGGTACCGGGATCGGCCGCCGATCTGGTGAAGATCCTGTCCGGCTTGTACAAGGGGGAGGAGGAGGACTTCCTCCGCACGAGTCCATTGAATGGATTCTCCATGAATAACCCTCGAAGCTAGGTAAGCGGACGCTTATATATCTGATCCGTGCTTTCAAAGATAAGTGTCTTACTTTATGATTTCGACGCAGGAAATACGCCGGGATGTGGCGGGCATAGAAAGCCCAACTCCACAACCCGAGGATCCGGGAAGATCCCTTGATCCGGCCTCCGAAGAGGATCCGGACATAAAAGTGGATTTGATTGACGGGTGTTCCACCAACTCAGCATAGACTTAGTCGCCATTACGGCTGAATACCCCGGTTTGTGTCCGGCTTCCCAGGTGAGTACGATCGAAGTCCTGACACCGTTACTTTTTTAATGCTTATTTCTGACCACCGTGCACCAATGGTGCCTGGCAGGAGGTGCCTTTACGGCAGGAAGCCGAGCCCGCGGCGACTGACCAAACGAGGTCAGCGCGGCCTAGCAGGCGGAAGAGGAGTGCAGCGCGAATCGAAACGTCGCCGCAAAGGTACGGTGCACCATTGTCCTTTAAGGGAAAGACTCCTGGGAGGCATATTAATGCTCATGATTCTTCCAGGAGAAAAAGCGCTCGCCGGACTGAGTCCGGAGAGGGTGCCCACCAAGCCTCCGCCAGCTAGGCTCCAACGCCTGGTCCGGAAGGGGAGGCGAGCGCAAGGCGCGAGCCGGACGCTCCTTCAATGGAGGATGCCGACAGGTTGTACGCCACTAGGTCTAAGGTGGAGAGCGCCATGAATCATAGGCGCCGTCGGACAGTTCTTCGTGACGCGTGTTTCTCCCCTGAGGCGTTAAATGCCTTTAATGCGGGAGACGCGCACCTCCGTGCTGCTCAAGATGGTTTAACCAAAGCCACGGAGCAGTATGTAAAGGACATACGGGTAAGGAATTTTAATGGCTATATAGGCCAGTAGCCCCCGAGACTTAAAATAGTTAAACTAATTGATTTAAGGATCATTTGTTATGCAGGATCTTACTGAGAAGAATACCAACCTGTCTCAGGAGCTTCAAGAGTGCAAGGCCCAACTTGAGGCCGCACTAGCCGCTGCCGGGGGAGCCACGGAGACCCCCGCTGGTAATTCATATTTTGAAAAGAGAAGTAGTTTATGAAGTGCGGCGTGTGTGTATAGTCTGACAATAGTATTGCAGAGGGTGCCAGACTAGATCAGGACAAGCAACAGCTACTGCGCCAGTTGAAGGCCGGCGAGAGGGTGCTTATGAAGGTGCAGCAGGAGAGGAACAAGCTCCAAGATGCCCACACCCAGCTTGGCGAAGAGCTAAAAGGTGTTCGGGCCCAGCTGTCTAGCTCCTCGAAGGAGAATCAGCGGCTTCGTCGTGGCATCTATAGTAAGTGCTTGAGAAAACTCTTTTGAAAAGAAGAGTTTGGCGAGGAAGTCGGTTGACAGAAATATGTGTGTAAGTGTGCTCACAGGTCGCCCTATGGACGAAATGCCCGGTTCAACGGGTGACCAACTTCCCGAGCTGGTGCAACTGCTTGAACGTGTTCGACAGGCGATGAGTGGTGTCGTTCAGGCCTTATGGCCTTCCGTCTCCCTACCTGAGGGCCTTGGAGGGCTTGCTGAGAAGCTTCAGGGAGTACGGCGACGTCTCCATCTGTGGAAGATATCGGCCTGCCGTCAAGGTGCTAGGGAGGCCTGGGCCATGGTGAAGACGCGGTACCCGAAGGCTGACCCAAACCACATGGCCGAGGTCGGACCTGCGGGGCCTGATGGGAAGCAGATCCCTGTGAGCTTGATGTACGGCCAAGTAGAGCTGGCCGCGAAATATTCCCAACAGGACTGTAAATTAGACAACCTGTTAGATGGGATTGAAGAGGAGTACAATCCGTCAGTTTGATGATGTAATTTTAAAATGACATGTAAAATGCCTTCTAGCCGGATTGTAGATCGTTTGCCTTTGCGGACCTTTTCGCTTCAACCTCGGGACCCAACAGTCCGGAGTGTGTCCGAATACCCTGACGGTTATAAAAGAACCGGGGCATGCATGGAGACAAGGCGTAGGGGTCATAATTGCTTTATCAGACAAGTGCCCAACTAGCTATGTTATATTACATGGTTAGTAAGAAACATCTTCCAGGGAGAATAGTTCCGTTAAGGGTTCCTTTCCCTGGGAGGCATTGCCCTAAAGTGCATGTCTGGGCTGCGAAAATAGCAGAAAAAGCATCTAGGGGTAGATAAATAATTAAGTAATAAATCATCTTTCAGGTCATCGATCGAATATTCCCTTAAGAACGCTAGCCTTCGGCTTCACCCAGTCTGAGGTACACATCCGGCTGACCCGGCAGTAACAATCGCAGAGGTGCTCCCTTTACCTCCTAGCCGAACAATCGGGAACGTAGGGGTAAGCACAGGAGCCAGGCAACCCGGCTTGGCCAAAACTTAAGTCATATCGATGCATACAATGGTGATCAAAAGGTACATGCGGAAGTGTGACACATGTGTTGGGCATGAAGCCCATATAAATAAGCTTCTGTCAAAGAAGCCCCCAGGTATAACGAGTGCGAGTGGCACATCGAGTAAGTGCGAACAAAGCACAGATCAGACCTCAAGAGGTTTGTGCTGAAGAAAGGGGAGGAGAAAGGAGGGAAAACAAAGACAGCAAAAAAATATGAAAGGTGGGCGGAGGAAGGAGACGAACCCTGAGTCCGGCGCTAGGCGTAAAATCTTCAGAGACGGGCTGCGTTCCATGGGTTTGGCTCGAGTCGGTTGTCAGATGCGTTGCGTAGACGGTATGCACCGCCGGTAAGGACTTGGTCAATGATGAAGGGACCTTCCCATTTGGGCTTAAGTTTGTCCTTTTTCTTGTCCGGCAGGCGTAGAACTAGCTCGCCAACGTTGTAAGTTTTGGCCCGTACTTCTCTGCTTTGATATCTTCGAGCCTGCTGTTGATAGAATGCGGAACGGGATTTTGCCACGTCGCGCTCCTCCTCTAAAGCGTCCAAACTGTCCTGCCGATCTAACTCGGCTTCTCTTTCCTCGTACATGCGCACGCAAGGTGAGTCATGAATTATGTCGCAGGGCAAAACTGCCTCAGCGCCGTATACCATAAAAAATGGTGTGAATCTGGTTGTGCGGTTTGGCGTGGTCCGCAGCCCCCGGAGTACGGAGTCGAGCTCCTCTACCCAGTGCGTGTTAGATTCCGTGAGGGATCGCACTAATCTGGGTTTGATGCCGCTCATGATTAGACCATTTGCTCGTTCCACTTGACCGTTAGTTTGAGGGTGGTAGACTGAAGCGTAGTCGAGCTTGATGCCCATGTTTTTGCACCAGAGATTAACCTCGTCGGCCGTGAAATTCGTGCCGTTATCAGTGATGATGCTGTGGGGGACGCCAAAACGTTGTACTTCCCCGGATATGAAGTCTATCACAGGTCCGGATTCTGCCGTTTTGACCGGCTTGGCCTCTATCCATTTGGTGAATTTGTCCACCATGACCAATAAGTATTTGTGCTTGTGGGTTCCCCCTTTAAGGGGTCCAACCATGTCAAGCCCCCAGACCGCGAACGGCCAAGTGATGGGTATAGTTTTGAGGGCGGTGGGTGGCATGTGGCTCTGATTAGCAAAGAGCTGGCAACCAACGCATCGTTGGACTAAGTCCTGAGCATCTGCCCGGGCTGTCGGCCAATAAAATCCTGTACGGAAGGCCTTGCCTACAAGGGCCCGGGCTGCAGCGTGGTGCCCGCCGAGTCCGGCGTGAATTTCAGCCAGGAGATTTCGCCCTTCCTCTTTGGAGATACACCTTTGAAGGACTCCGGTTGTGCTTTTCCTATAAAGTTCTCCCTCATGGACCTTGTAGGCTTTAGATCGCCGAACTATGCAGCGGGCCTCATTTTGGTCTTCGGGAAGTTCCTGCCTGATTAGGTAGGCTAGGAATGGTTCCATCCACGGGGCAATTACTACCATTATTTCGTGGGCTGAAGGTGTTATTTCATTGGCTGAGCCATCGATTGTGTCAGAATGTTCTGTGTCGGGTGGTGCAATTGGTTCCGGGTTGTTATTTCCGGACTCCCCTTCCCATAATACGGATGGCTTAAAGAGCCGTTCCAGGAAGATGTTTAGAGGGACGGCGTCGCGTTTTGCGCCAATATGTGCCAGCACGTCTGCTGCCTGGTTATTATCCCGGGCTACGTGGTGGAATTCGAGTCCCTCGAACCGGGCTGACATTTTTAGCACAACGTTACGGTAGGCTGCCATTTTCGGATCCTTGGCGTCAAAGTCTCCATTTATTTGGGATATTGCGAGGTTTGAATCCCCGCGTACCTCTAGGCGTTGAATACCCATGGAGATTGCCATCCGGAGACCATGTAGAAGGGCCTCGTATTCGGCTGCATTGTTGGAGTCCATGTACATTATTTGAAGTACGCATTGGACTGTGTCTCCGGTTGGGGACGTCAAGACGACGCCAGCCCCCAAGCCCGCCAACATTTTGGAGCCGTCGAAATGCATGATCCAATTGGAGTATGCGCCGTACTCTTTAGGGAGTTCGGCTTCGGTCCATTCGGCGATGAAGTCAGCCAGAACTTGCGACTTGATAGCTCGCCGTGGTTTGTAGGTTATATCAAATGGTAAGAGCTTAATAGCCCATTTTGCAATCCTGCCCGTCGCATCGCGATTGTTTATAATGTCGTTGAGAGGTACTTCGGAGGCCACCATTATGGAACACTCTTGAAAGTAGTGTCGCAGCTTCCGGGATGCCATGAACACCGCGTACGCTATCTTTTGATTGTGTGGGTATCGGGACTTGCATGGGGTTAAGACAATGGATACATAGTACACTGGTTTTTGAAGAGGGAATTTGTGCCCTTATGTTTCTCGTTCGATGATGAGTACCGCGCTGACAACTTGATGTGTTGCTGCGATATATAATAGCATTGGTTCGCCTAGGTTGGGCGCGGCCAGGACCGGATTTGTTGCCAGTACGGCTTTAATTTCTTCGAGTCCGGCCGTGGCAGCATCCGTCCATTCGAAATGTTCGGTGCGCTGGAGGAGACGATAGAGGGGCAGTGCCTTTTCTCCTAAACGAGAGATGAAGCGGCTTAGAGCCGCCACGCATCTGGTTAGCTTTTGTATTTGCTTGAGGTCTTTTGGGATATCCAATTGTGACAGAGCTCGGATCTTGGCTGGGTTTGCTTCAATTCCTCTACAGGATACAATGAAGCCCAAGAGCTTTCCGGCTGGTACGCCGAAAACACATTTTTCCGGGTTGAGCTTAATGTCATATGCTCGGAGGTTGTCGAATGTCACCCTCAAGTCGTCTATTAGAGTTTCAACGTGTTTGGTCTTGACGACCACATCGTCTACGTATGCCTCGACTGTTTTGCCTATCTGAGTGGCCAGACATGTCTGAATCATGCGCTGATATGTTGCGCCGGCGTTTTTGAGTCCGAAGGGCATTGTGTTGAAGCAGAATGGTCCATATGGAGTAATAAATCCCGTTGCAGCCTGGTCTTTTTCCGCCATCTTGATTTGATGGTATCCGGAGTATGCGTCAAGGAAGCACAATGAATCGTGCCCTGCGGTAGCATCGATGATTTGGTCGATGCGAGGGAGAGGGAAGGGGTCCTTTGGACAGGCCTTGTTAAGGTCTTTGAAATCAACACAAAGGCGCCAGGATTTGTCCTTTTTTGGTACCATTACCAGGTTGGCTAGCCAGTCCGGATGTTTGATATCTCTGATGAATCCGGCTTCTAAGAGTTTGGCTAGCTCCTCTCCCATTGCCTGTCTTTTGGGTTCGGAAAATCGCCGAAGAGCCTGTTTGACTGGCTTGAATCCTTTTATGATATTTAGGTTGTGCTCTGCCAGCCTGCGTGGGATTCCTGGCATGTTTGAAGGGTGCCAGGCGAAAATGTCCCAATTTTGCCGAAGGAATTCTCGTAGTGAGGCTTCTACATCAGGATTTAATTATGCCCCAATGGAGGCCGTCTTTGTGGGGTCCGTTGGATGGACTTGGAATTTGACTATTTTGTCTGTTGGTTTAAAAGAGGTGGACTTGGACCTCTTATCGAGTATCACATCGTCCCTATCCACCATGGAGCGCAGCGCAGTTAGTTCCTCTGCCGCTAAGGCTTCAGATAATGCCTCTAGGGCCAGTGCGACTGTCTTATTTTCAGCACGGAGTGCTGTATCAGGATCACTGGCAAGAGTGATTATTCCATTGGGTCCGGGCATTTTGAGCTTCATGTACCCGTAATGGGGTATAGCTTGGAAGATTGTGAATGCCTCTCGCCCTAACAAGGCGTGATATCCGCTGCCGAACGGGGCCACTTGGAATGTGACCTCTTCGGACCTGTAGTTGTCCGGCGAGCCGAACACTACATCTAGCGTGATTTTTCCTGTGCAGCGTACTTCTCGACTAGGGATTATTCCCCTGAAGGTTGTGCTGCTTCGCTCAATGCAGCTCCAGTCAATTTCCATTTTTTGAAGGGTTTCTACGTAGATGAGGTTTAATCCGCTGCTGCCATCCATGAGTACCTTGGTAAGACGAAAGCCGTCCACTATCGGACTGAGGACCAATGCGACTGGTGCTCTAGCTGTTCGGAATTTAGGTTTGTCGCTGGCATTGAAGGTGATAGCCGTGTCGCTCCATGGATTTGCTGTTGCTACTTGGTAGACTTCGGCGAGGCTGCGGATTGTTTGTTTCCGCATGTTATTTGATGCGAAAGTCTCGAAGACTGTTAATATCGTACTGGTACTGCTGGGCTGGTTGCCCGGGGCTAAAAAGCCTTTGCCACTTTTGGCCACCTGCCGTAGTATCCAACATGCTCGAAGGCTATGTGTTGGAGTGGCGCCCTCCGTACTGTGGATTTTGAAGGGTCCGTTGAGCCATCCCTCCAGTACGGTTCCATACCCTTTAGGGGTTTTTTGCTTTTTGGTTTTTAACCCAGGTGCTTGAGTATGACGCACTTTTATTTCAGACTGGGGTTGTATTCAGGGCCGGATTGTCCCAGAACCTAGTTTCGGTTTTCCAGGCACTCTCCATTGCACATTATTTTTGTACAATGGTCGCTAGGTCGGCGAAGCGTGTAACTTCGCGACGACTGATGGCGTTTATGATTCGCTTGTCCGTGCAATTGTTGCAGAAAATTGAAATCGCGCTTTCTTCACGGCAGCCCTTTATCCTGTTCATAACTAGGAGGAATCTGGCCCAGTAACGATGTACTGTTTCATCGGGCTCTTGCCTTATTTGAGATAGATCGCTTATGTTTGGGTGGGCGGGTGGAATTAAGTTCGGAACCCTGCCCGATTTGAGGCTCAAAGGCCAAGAAGCTTCCGGATTTGGAAGCTTGGTTTGTTAGATGCTTTCCAACGAATCTGCTCCGATGCCTGACTCTAGGTTCAGTATTTGATTGGCGTCCGTCCCTCCGCGGGAATCCGGTATGGAGGGATCGGGAATCCGGACACAGTTGGTTTTCAACATAGAAGAAGAGTCGCCGCATTGTTCCTCTACCACAACAATGTGGTGGGTAGCCTGGGGAGAGTTAATTTCTCTCAGATCGGTTTTAAGCCCAATCTGATCGTAGTTTGTAGCGACTCCCAGGGCGGCGATGCGATCCAAGAGCTCATTTACGGAGGAGAGCTCAATTGGATCTAACTGCTCGGCGAATTCTGAGCTGACGTGAAGATCGCTTTTGATGACCTGAGAGGTCACCGTCGGAGTGGTGACCGAACAGGCGGTCATAAGAAAACCACCTAGCCGGATAGTTTGGCCGGCGGCCAAAGCTCCCTTGACGACGGCGCCGTCTTTAAAGACGGGAAAAGGCATCCTTCCTGATTGCGACGGCACAGAGGAACTCTCAATGAAAGCACCAATGTCGGTGTCAAAACCGGCGGATCTCGGGTAGGGGGTCCCGAACTGTGCGTCTAGGCGGATGGTAACAGGAGATGAGGGACACGATGTTTTACCCAGGTTCGGGCCCTCTTGATGGAGGTAAAACCCTACGTCCTGCTTGATTAATATTGATGATGTGTGTTACAAGAGTAGATCTACCACGAGATCAAGGAGGCTAAACCCTAGAAGCTAGCCTATGGTATGATTGTTGTTCGTCCTACGAACTAAAGCCATTCGGTTTATATAGACACCGGAGAGGGTTAGGGTTACACAGAGTCGGTTACAATGGTAGGAGATCTACATATCCGTATCGCCAAGCTTGCCTTCCACGCCAAGGAAAGTCCAATCCGGACACGGGACGAAGTCTTCAATCTTGTATCTTCGTAGTCTTGGAGTCCGGCCGATGATGATAGTTCGGCTATTTGGACACCCCCTAGTCCGGGACTCCCTCAGCTCCCCAAAGGGAGACAAACAAAAAGAAACAACTGATCGAGAGCCAGGCATAGCGTATCTCGCTCCTTGGTCATCGAAACATCAATACCAACCCAACTAGACGTAGGCCTTACCTTCACCGTAAGGGGCCGAACTAGTATAAAACCTCTCGTGTCCTTTGTCCCGATTAACCCCTTCAAGCTTCCTAGCTGCGATGGCTCCACAACTAAGTCCTTTCACGAGGACATCTGACGTGACAATTCCACGACAATTTTGAACTTGTCAAGTTGACTTTGGAGCACATCCAACTTGGATTCCTTGACGGATTCGGTACCTTCATGCATATTAATCAAAGTATCCCAAATTTCCTTTGCATTCTCAAGACGACAGATTTTTTTGAATTCTTCGGGGCACAATCCATTGAAGAGGATATCACAAGCTTGAGCGTTGTATTGCAGCATCTTCAACTCTTCCACGCTAGCTTCACGGTTCAGTTCTCTCCCATCAAAGAATTCACCTTGCAAGCCAATACACACAATAGCCCAAACGGCAGGGTTATGTCCAAGAATATGCATTTTCATCTTATGATTCCAACTAGCAAAATTAGTACCATCAAAGTAAGGACCTCTACGGTGATAATTTCCCTCGCTAGACGCCATACTCTCCTAGGTTGTGAAAACAAGGCTATGACCACCAAAAGCTATGGAAATCAAAGCAAATGGAGACCAAAGCTCTGATACCACTTGTAGGATCAAAAATATGTCTAGAGGGGGGGTGATTAGACTACTTGACCAAATAAAAACTTTTCCTTTTCCCAATTTTAGTCTTTGGCAGATTTTAGCTATCTTAGCACAAGTCAAGCAATCTTAACACAATTCAAGCAAGCATGCAAAGAGTATATGAGCAGCGAAAAGTAAAGTATGCAACTTGCAATAATGTAAAAGAAAGGGTTTGGAGAATTCAAACGCAATTGGAGATACGGATGTTTTTGTCGTGGTTCCGATAGGTGGTGCTATCGTACATCCACGTTGATGGAGACTTCAACCCACTAAGGGTAACGGTTGCGCGAGTCCACGGGGGGCTCCACCCATGAAGGGTCCAGGAAGAAGCAACCTTGTCTATCCCACCATGACCGTCGCCCACGAACTTGCCTCACTAGCGGTAGATCTTCACGAAGTAGGCGATCTCCTTGCCCTTACAAACTCCTTGGTTCAACTCCACAATCTTGTCGGAGGCTCCCAAGTGACACCTAGCCAATCTAGGAGACACCACTCTCCAAGAAGTAACAAATGGTGTGTTGATGATGAACTCCTTGCTCTTGTGCTTCAAATTATAGTCTCCCCAACACTCAACTCTCTCTCACAGGAATTGGATTTGGTGGAAAGAAGATTTGAGTGGAAAGCAACTTGGGGAAGGCTAGAGATCAAGATTCATATGGTAGGAATGGAATATCTTGGCCTCAACACATGAGTAGGTGGTTCTCTCTCAGAAACAGCAAGTTGGAAGTGTAGGTTTGTTCTGATGACTCTCTCCACGAATGAAGAGGAGGTGGAGGGGTATATATAGCCTCCACACAAAATCTAACCGTTACACACAACTTGCCAAACTCGGTGGGACCGAATTGATAAACTCGGTCGGACCGATTCAGCAAATCTAGTGACCGTTAGGATTTTCGGTGGGACCGACATGCAAGTCGGTAGGACCGATATTGTTAGGGTTTAGGGCTTAACGTAATCTCAGTGAGACCGATTACACAAACTCGGTGGGACCGATTTTAGTAATAAGCTAACCAGAGAGTTGGTCAGGTAAACTCGTTGGAACCGATTCGCTCATTTCGGTGGGACCGAAATGTTACGAAAAGGAAACAGGGAGTTTACATTGCAATCTCGGTGGGACCGATCGCTCATCTCGGTGGTACCGAAACGTTACGAAGGGAAACAGAGAGATTACAATCCCATCTCGGTGATACCGAGATCCCTATCGGTGAGACCGATTTGCCTAGGGTTTGTGGCAGTGGCTATGACATTTGAACTCGGTGGCGTCGGATAGAAAGAATCGGTAGGGCCGAGTTTGACTTTTGGTTTAGGTCATGTGTGGATGTGAGAAAGTAGTTGAGGGTTTTGGAGCATATCACTAAGCACTATGGAGCAAGAAACTCATTAAGCAACACATCATCCCTCCTTGATAGTATTGGCTTTTCCTATAGACTCAATGTAATCTTGGATTACTAAAATATAAAATGTATAGTCTTGAGATTTTGAGCTTTAGCCAATCCTTTTATCCTTCGCATTTTGAGGATCCACTTTTCTCATCCATGCCATGCCATTCATTGAGTTTTTTCTGAAATATTTATCTTGGAATAATGTTAGCTCGGTGAGCTATATGTTGTTAGAAATTACCTAAACCACCTAGGGATAGTTGCACTTTCAGGAAGCGGCGTGTTGTGCAATGTGTAAATTGCATGGGGCTCAATATCGCTGCATGTAATTTAAGTATGAGTTAGAGATCTGACATAAAATAAATGATTCATTCAAGAAGAATAAAGCAGAATCAATCTGGTTATATACTAAAGTGGAGTAAATTCCAAATTGCAAGGAATCGGCTTCCTTGAGATATGCAAGTATGTCAAGAAAACTAACTACAACCGGATAACTAACATTTTACTCACTCTGTTTTTCGAAGCTGTGACCATCCTTGCCCCATATACGCTCCCAGTAGAGATGGTAGGCAGCGAATCTCTTCTCCTCCATCTCCACGGAATCTTCTTGGCCTGCCCTGTGGAGCTCGTCCTCCATGGCTGACAAGAAGGATTCTGATTTCAGCTTGATGATCGTTGATTTCACTTTGGAGTCGAAGTCTGAGTCCATTCGCTGGAGCATACTGATACTGTCAGAGATCAACTGCAATCTTCTATCTATCTATCTATTATATACATATGACAAAAGGCAAACAAGCCACCACGCTCATCCACATAGATATAATTATCACAGTCGTTAATTTTAGATATTGACGGCTAAGATTTAAAAGATGTAACGTTACATACAAATATAGATTTAAAAGATGTAAGGTTACATACAAATATTGTTGTATAGAACAAACCGAACATGTCACGTGTAATACGGAGGAATATGATCAGGTGTCATAAATTTTGAGATTGACACGTCCAATTATCTCTAGGGAGTCGCATGCATTGAATCTCTCCCTAATAATAAAGCACGGATTGGGTCTCCGGGTTCACCGTCACAATGCGCTTTTCTTTATGTTAATTTACGCTTACAGTTTAAATTTATATTTCTATTTTACCAACTAGAATAGTACCACCGTGCTCCTTTAAACGAAATCCTACCGACTTATATATGTACGTCAGTTGCAAGAATCAAGCAAGCCAAGACACTAGGATGAGATATATGGGTCATCTTTACCCAGGGTCACCAGCGGCATCGAAGCATCAATGCCCGAGTCGGCGGACGAACAGGTCGAGGCGGGTCCCTGGAGGAAGGGCACCAGCGGCGGCCTGCGTTGGCCCATGCGACGGATCCGACTGCTCCGGCATGGATCCAGCGGCGGATGTATTGAGACAGAGACGCGCCATCCTCTTCCATGGGCGGGCTCGACTTGCCGGCGGCAACGGCTTGCGCCATCCTCTTCCATGGGCGGGCTCGACTTAGCCGGCGGCAACGGCTTGCTGCAGTGGCTGGTCAGGCTAGGGTCCACCGCTTGAGGGCGGCGGCGCAGGAGAGGGGCATCCGGGTCCCTGGAGGAAGGGCACCAGCGGCGGCCTGCATGGCGGGCTCGACTTGCCTGCGGCAACGGCTTGCGCCATCCTCTTCCATGGGCGGGCTCGACTTGCCGGCGTCAACGGCTTGCTGCAGTGGCTGGGGCTAGGGTCCACCGCTTGAGGGTGGCGACGCAGGAGAGGGGCGTCCGAGAGGGAACGACAGGAAGAGGAGTGGGTGGGGATCGTGGGTATACGGGATGCTCGACCTATCTGATCGGGAGAGAGAGGGGTGGCTTGGGCCGCAGCTTCTATGGCGAAAGGGAAGGAGCTGGGCCGGCCTGGTAGAAAAAAAAAGTCTTTCCTTCCTTTTCTATTTTTCAAACAAGAGAAAACAAAAAGAATTTATTTGAAGGGGAACCAAGATGAAATTTGGCAAATCAAAGCACCACAACTTCAAAGAGTTATTTGGAGAATATCACATGAATTTGAAATATTTGGAATCAAAAGGAAATTCAATTGCAAGTGTGGTTATGGGTGATTCCAGAATTAATGGAATGTTTTATTCTACCTCCCTAATAATATTGGGAGGATATGTTCATGGATTATAAAGAAAACCACAATCAATTCCCTCGTTTTAAATAGATCAAAGATCTATGCAGTTTATTTATTTGTGTTTTAATGGCACGATGATATGATGATGCAACAATAAAATAAAACAAAGAATATAATAGCAAATGAGCATAGAGTACAAGAATATATTTTCATACAAATTTATTGACATATATCTGACGCGATCATGGTGGGAAGAAATATAGGCGGCCACACAGGTGGGGGTTAAAATATAGGACATTGACCTGTGTATGGGTGGGGTGGGGGGGAGGTGGTGTTAGCAATGCTTATTGAGGCTAGGTGGTGTGATAACTTTTTCTCCCGTTGCAACACACGGGCATTTTTGCTAGTAGAAAGAAAAAAATTGTCAACCAAAAAGAATAGAAGAAAAGGAAGGAATTCCATTGTAATCGTACATGTGATGGAAAGCTAGATACGACTGCAACGAAGTAGGAAACTTCTACACGGAATTCCAATCGGATCGCTGTTATCATCGTCGATGAGAGCAAATATACGTGACTCCATAACTTGCCTCGGCTCGGCTCCAACACAGGAAAAGGCGCCCAAGCTCCCATTGGTGGCGGCCTTGGCGTTGCAGGCGGAAGTTGTCCAAGCTCCATGAGCGTGGGGAAGAACCTCATTAGCATCCAGAGGAACATGCCGCTGAGCCGCTAGGAGGAACGCAAGGAAGCCCCATGAAATCGATGTTGGAGAAGGTCACCATGCTCACGAAGAATTGCAAGATCTCCGGGATATACTACATGGCACAGCTCTCGACCATGTTTCTGTTCTCCAATCCAGCGGCCAGAGCTAACACGCTAGCAGGGTTCATCCTCACATCATATTCCATGTTTTCTGCCGCCCGATCAGAAGGCCTGCTCGGTTCCTCTTTGGATCATCGACCCTGTTAGAGGTGAATACTCGCGGGCTGAAGAACTTGCTCAGGCATGATGATAGAAGGATCAACCGTTGGCCAATGCTTTGGCCAACAACACAGGCGCGTGTACATAGCCGGCAAGCTACGCAAGCAGGCAAGTGAATTGATTAGTTCTGGCTGCATCTACGCAATCAATCGACGAACACAACGCCGGTCAAGATCTCGCGGAAACACACACTACGCAACAGGTGCGTGTGCTTGCCTGAATTTTTGTTACTTTAATCTAAGTTTTACAAGCGGGATTTACATAGGTAAATATATAGCAGCTGGGGATGCAATATTCCTGATTAACTAATGAATCAGACATTCAGACATGTGGGTTCATAAATATCTTTCAAATTATCATATCATTCTCATTGCTATAGTGCAGGCTGGATTGATAGATGGCAGGTGTCGCGAGCCCTTGCTTTGAGTACAAACACAATATTCTCTATTACTATAATTATACTGACACACCTCGACCAGACCGTGTCCCGCTAACTCAGTCGTCGAACAGCTGATAAGGTCCTGCAGGAGCTCCACCGGCTTGGCCAACAATCGCTACGACGAGCACACCGGATAACAATAGCACTATGAGCGTGATGGCAGCGTGGGAAGAGGATTGTGCAGAGCGAGCTGATTGTGCGGCAGCCCACTGTGAATCGCAGCTGGTGTGGAAGTGGATACATCAGCACGTGGTGGCGAGCAGGGGGCAGTAGCTGGCATAAGAGCTGCAGCTGCTGCATCCCAAGTGAGAGCAGTTCTGGCCAACAACGAGTGCGCACGGAGATGGAAAGCGTCCGCCATGACGGCAACTTCGGCAGCGCGTCCGGATCCAATGGGATCATGAGCAATTGTGCGGTCGCGCATTGGAAGTGCTTAATTGTTTTCAGAGTCGGGTCACATTTGCTGTTTCTTCTCTGTAAAAATGTCAATAAGATGGATGAGCTCGCAGGTAAAAGCAATTATCTTGAAATGTCAATTTATTTGAATTTGTTTAGTTATGTAGACATGTCTTTGTTGTGTAAATTTCCATGAAAAGTTGATGAGATTTGTGTGACGTTCTAAAAAAAAAAACTTGATCACAAGGTTGTTTTCTACAACATTTAAATTCTTTTGAAGCAAATGTATGGCCTATCAGTGTAGATACCAAAAAAAAAACTCTTTTTATTTTCGCAAAAAAAATAAAAACTGTTTTTATGCAAATTTACATCTACTTGAAGCACGACTATGTATACGTATGTGCAAACAGCCAATTTGGTACTATCAACTTTCCCTCAATAGTTTCTCTGTGGAGAGTTTTTGTGGGTTTCTACATGAGATTCTTAATCAGGTAAAATTATATGTTTGTGGTAAGCGCTGGACTTGCTGCACGTGATGGATGGTATCTTAGTAACAAAATAAATATTATGAAAGAACTTTAGGGTTAAGGAGGAAAGGATGTCCAACAAATGTATGGCCTATCAGTGTAGATACCAAAAAAAGTGTAGATACCAAGGCACTTTTGTACATATTATCGGATAAATACGAGCTCTCGAAGATGTCGTGCAAAACAGGCAACGCAGAATCACATGGCAAAAAACCAAGGACATGAAAGCTCAATATGGTGGATAAACATATTATATTATAAACTAATAATATAGTATAGGGATACATAGTATGACATTAATCAGTCGAGAATAATATTGATAAAGCTAGAGTACGCTCGAACTCCACCTTGATCTCTATCAGTGTACCTAACCTGTCATCATACACCTACTTCAAGGACATAGTATTTGGGTGAACTGAGTGAAACTCAGATGGTTAGGTTTCGTATGGTGGAGCAAGCCTACTAGAGTTCAAGTCCTAGACTTGGCACTGGTGCTTGCAATTTTTTATATTTATTATTTCAGATTTTCATTCAGTAGGAGGAAACGTTCCCATTAGATGTGTTAGCCCAGTCCCATAGAGGTGCTCTTAGGGATAAAACGTGCATGCATGTGTTCATAGGGTTAGTGTATGTGCGTGTATCTCAATGTTTACTTTTGTACTATGTTTATCAAAAAAGACAAAGGATTGGGTCTGGAGATTTATGCAAAGCATGATTTTAAAATCTGGGTTGATGTAGTTATTGAGGGAGGAAAAATGGGACAAACAAAAGAAGAGCAAGTGACTCGACCTAAAACTACATCTATTTCATAATGACGATTACAAATGAATCATCCCATTCCAAGAGAATATAATATCTTCATGGCTGAAGAGGATCGGAGAGGAGCAAAGACGCAAGTAAACGATGTAACAATTATATTATTTAAAAAATAGAGCCACATCAAGGTAGCCTCCAAGGCAAACATAGTGACGACATTTAAACTATTTTTCACAAATGTGTTTTCTTTTCAAAATTTCATCTTAAAATTTAAGTAGAGAATTGCTATACAGACGACATTCACAGACGATTTCAGCACGACACTCCATCTCACACCATCCATTCAAGATGCCAATGTACAGAAAGTTGTTGGATTTGGCATTGGCTCAGAATCGTGACAAGCAAATGTCATCTGTGAAGTAGTTTCGATTTAAGTATGCATTAGCATGACATAATCTCAGACCTATTATTGTTAAACCAACTTATAATCGGACAAAAGTAATTAACATTTAGTGGCATACTATGTTGGTTTGACAATGAATAAAAACAAGTATTCAAATGCGAACTTACTGTTTTCTAAATAAATGTACATTAAACAATAAGATCTAGCCGCGCAAATGCGCGGGTGGACCCACTAGTTTGCTGATACGGGATAAGTACGGCTCGGAGATAAACTTCATCATGGTGCTCCTTATATTTTTGTTTTCTGACGAGAACGATCTCAGAAAGTTGCACATCTCGTGCCGCAGCTCATCGATCTGCTCGGAGAACAAGCGCAGCCTGAAGCCGAAGCTCAGCACGGCCACCGCCTCCTTCCGGGTCTCTTCTACCTGAAGTACCGAAGCAATGTCGCCGACCTTTGCTTCAAACTCCGGCATGATCGCACTTATTAATTCCCAGGAGAGTGGGTTGCCTGCCTGGCCGACGATCCTCTCCGTTGCGGCCAGATCGAGCAGCTCCTCGTTTTCTGCGTTCCCGTCGCCTACCCTCGTCTGGGTGAGGATTGCGGCACGGTGGAGCAGCTCCTCGAGCTCTAGGGACGCGGCGCTACTCCACCCCGTTGATGACTTCCCTCCCGTTTCCATCTCGCAGCCGTCGCCAATCTCCATCGATTCCCCTTCATTGCCGATCCAACCGGCGGATTGCAGCGCGCGGATCCTCTCCTCCATGCAGATTGCGGCCTGATAGAGCTCCTCGCTTAACTCTGGCTTGCCACTCCTTGTCTTCGAAATCGTGGCGGTGGTCATCTCACCCCCTCACCACTGTTCGCCGTACTTTCTTCTCCTGCCGCCGCCGCCTTTTCCTTTATCAGGTGAAGGCAAAGGGCCAGCTGGGGTTTTCTCTCAGCTCAGCCCGACAAGTAGGACCTCATGACGACCGATCCAGCCCAGCCGCCGCTGTCGTTCATCTAATTCTCTCCCGCCGCTGTCGCGAAAATACAGTCCGGAATTATTTAATATACAAAAAAAAAGAAAAATCCCAATGAAACGGCCCCCCTCAACAGAAAAGGTTTGCTGCTTGTGCAAAAAAAATGTCCAACACCCAAGAAAAAATTAAATCAACAAAACGGAAACCCACCCAGCAGGTTTGATAAAAAAGATGCACATACATAAATTACAGAAAATAGAAAAGTAAATTTAATTTGCCATGTGAGTGACTAAAGTAAAAAAAATTGATATGTATGTAAAAAGCAAATTTGCCGTGGTAGTATAGCTAATTTTGCCATGGTAAAAAAGATGTAAATTTGCCATGTAAGATAAAAAGTATAAATTACACAGCAACCAAAGTTAAAGTTTGCCGTGGCAATTTAGGTAAATTTGTTATGTCAATGAAGGTGGATTTTCCATGGCAGAATAGAAAAGTAAATTAATTTACCATGATCGACTAAAGTAAAATTTTGGCATGTACGTAAAAAGTAAATTTGCCATGATAGCATAGATAATTTTACCATGGCAAAAAATATGTAAATTTGCCATTGAAAAATAAGAAGTAGAAACTGCCATGGTAATAAAAATCAAAGTTTGCCATGGCGACTTAGGTAAATTTGCCATGTCAATGAAGGTGAATTTGCCATGGCAGAATAGAAAAGGTAAATTTAATTTGCCATGTTTGACTAAAGTAAAATTTTGACATGTATGTAAAAATTAATTTTTTCATGGCAAAAAAAATGTAAAATATGCTATGGAAAAATAAAAAGTAGTAATTGCCATGGCAATAAAAGTTAAAAATTTGCCATGGCGATTTAGGTGAAGTTTCCATGTCACTAAAGGTAAATCTGTCATGGAAAAATAGAAAAAAAAAATGCCATGCCAATAAACTACTTCCTCCGTCCCATAATGTAAGACGTGTCTTACATTATGGGACGGAGGGAGTACAAAATTGTCATGCTACAAACCAAAAATAATCATGTTCTTAAAAAGGGTAAAATGTTGATGATCAATTTTTTTGTGTACAGATCACATGGCAAAGTTTAGACAACGTTTGCAATCTAAAATGATGGCAAAATGTACATAACATGTTGGAATGTATTTTTTTGGAGTACTAGTCACAAAGCAAGTTTACGGAATTTGTTCATAGCATGACAAGTTTCATACCTGCTCACATGGCAAATTCGTGAAAAGCATGGCAAAAGTGTATAAATCTTTGAAATGTCCACATGGCAATTCTACGAAGTTTAAAACTTGTCACATGGCAAAAATATATATCCTTGCCTCCTTGGGCATGACAAAATTAGACATATTTTGGTGCATACAAAAAACATGACAAAAATTGCCATGTGACTAAGATACAAATCGACAATACCTACAGATTTGCCATGGGCTTAATCAAATTTTGCCATAGGCATAAAATGTCAAATGCTTGTACCATGAGAGACATGGCTAAAAATTATGAAGAAAAATTGCCATGGCATATGCATAATAAAATTTTCATGGTGTTTTGGTTAAAATAGACATATAAGTAAAAGAATTGCCATCGATAAAGTATAACAATTGCCATGATCTCTAACCTCAATCAGATCACATATACTCTGTAAGAACAGCACCAGATCATTTACAGGCCACATGACCTATGTACTACTACTGGTACACATGTTTGAGCTGTGTGATCAACCAAAAAATGCCATGGGTGTAAATTTGCCATGTTCCTGAAATTTACCATGGCATCATCAAAATTTGCCATGACTCTAAATTTGCCATGGCTCGAAATTTTGTGGTGGCAAATTCATTTGCAAAAAACACAAGCACACATGTATGTATGTGTGGGATTAACTGCTAATTTGCTATGGCCAGATTGTTCTCGCCATACAGAAGGCTAACGCACATGGGAAACAAAATAAAAAACTACACTCCCTACTCTACTCCGGCAGTGTATGTTACTCAGCATGCGA
>NC_041383.1:738373815-738422672 GCF_002162155.2 Triticum dicoccoides | reverse complement strand
CGCAGCCTCTCCGCCCGTCGGCAGCGGCCCCACCTCTGCATCCGACCAGGCTCGGACGGCCTCGCCGGCCTTTCCGCCGGGCTTCCCCATTCCCAGGTTTGGTCAAAGGGAGCTCATCCTCTCCATCTTTCCGCAGCTCGAGCAGTGTGTGGCAGATCCAGTTTCGCCGCCCAGAGATTCAGCTCGATCCAGCCCGCCCCGCGTCCCGGATTCGCAGCCAGAGGTGAATCCGGATGGATTCATTGCGCTGCGGGGTGCGACAGAGGTTGTCCGCAAAGTGAGCTTCGACTTCAATGCGACCTTGCTGGATTCAACTCCTCCCCCGCCCATTCAAGGCGCTCATCGGCCGTGCATCAAGCCCAAGTCTGCTCGCGTCTTCAATTCCGCGCGACCGCGCTCGCCATCGAGCCCTGCGCCCCCCGCCTCCCCTGCTCCCGCTGACCAGAGCACTGATGGGGGGTGGACTGTCGTCCGGGCGCCGTTCTGGTGGAGGGCCAACAACCAGCATACTCCGACTTCTGCAAGTTTCGTCAAGATGCACAAGCGCATCTACCATCGCTGCCTGGACAGAGGCCATTGCAAGGCTTCTTGCCGAAATCCTCTCAAGTGCCTTCGCTACAGAAGGTGTGGCCATAGGGCACGCAACTGCTCCGGCTCCTCACCGCCGCCTGCTTCCTCGCGCTCCTTGCTGCCACCCACCCTCCTGCCGCCGCCGCCTGTGCCGCGCGGGGCGCAAGCTGCCAGCATGGTTCGCATCGGAGACCCGTCGCTTCGGCCTGCAGAGCGCCATGTCGTGATCACGGCGACCCAAGACATGGACGTGCAGGCCGCAAACCTTGCGAGCCTGGCCGCGTCCATCTGGATGGGCAGCAACCGCCCTCGAGTCAGCGCGGACGAGATGCGGACGGCCATCGCCGACCACTTCCGCATTGACCGCAACTGCTTCAAGGTCAAGCCGCACCTGCCGGAAGATTTCCTCGCCACCTTCGACTTCCCGCATCACCGTGACCTGGTGGCAGCGCTCCCGGGAAGATTCGAGCAGGGTGGCCTCGACATCCATGTCGCGAAGTGGCGGCTCAACGCCCATGCGGAGGCCGTCAACGCCTTCCACCATGTCCACCTCTACATAGAGAATGTGGCTCTGAACACGTGGAACGACAAGGTTGCTGAGCAGGTTCTTGGGCCGGAAACCTTGCTGCACTACTTCGACACTTCCACAGTCTCGAGGGAAGATACTACCTCGCTCAACCTTTGGGCGTGGTTGGCGAATCCATCCAGCATCCCCAAGGTTGTGCAGCTCACGGTGGGGGACAAGCAACCGATGGGTGCGTTCGCAGGCCCCTCCGGGATCATCAGGCGTCGTGCACTCCGCCGGCGCGTCCTGGTTCATCTGGACCGGCACGAGGACTTCACCCTCGATGCCAACGGCAACGTGCCTCGGTGTCCACACTACTCCAACCGCTTTTACTGGAGCTAAAGTCCTGGATAAGGGGGTGTCCGGACAGCCGGACTATATACTTTGGACGGACTGTTGGATTGTGAAGATACAAGACTCAAGACTTCGACCCGTGTCCGGATGGGACTCTCCTTTGCGTGGAAGACAAGCTTGGCGATCCGGATGTTAGATCTCCTTCTTTGTAACCGACTCTGTGTAATCCTATCCTCCTCCGGTGTCTATATAAACCGGAGGGTTTAGTTCGTAGAAGAACAATCATAATCATAGGCTAGCTTTTAGGATTTAGCCTCTACGATCTCGTGGTAGATCAACTCTTGTAATACTCATATCATCAAGATCAATCAAGCAGGAAGTAGGGTATTACCTCCATCGAGAGGGCCCGAACCTGGTAAAACATCGTGTCCCCTGCCTCCTGTTACCATTACCCTTAGACGCACAGTTCGGGACCCCCTACCCGAGATCCGCCGGTTTTGATACCGACATTGGTGCTTTCATTGAGAGTTCCTCCGTGTCATCGCTGCAAGGCTCGATGGCTCCTTCAATCATCAACAACAACGCGGTCTAGGGTAGGACTTTTCTTCCCGGACAGATCTTCGTGTTCGGCGGCTTCGCACTACGTGCCAATTCGCTTGGCCATCTGGAGCAGATCGACAGCTACGCCCCTGGCCATCAGGCCAGGCTCGGAAACTCGAACTACACGGCCGATATCCGCGGAGACTTGGTCTTCGACGGATTCGGGCCTACGCCAGGAGCGCCGAACAGTCACGACGAGCATGGCTTAGACCTGCTGTCAGACAATATTCGGGATATCGCACCTGCAATAGCTCCGGACCTAAATCCGGGGCAGATCGCATCATCCGAGGACGGGTGGATGGACCCCGCTTCGGAGGCCGCATATTCATCGGCAGTAAAGCCAAACACATACTCCACCCCCAAGGAAGTCTGTGTCACCGGACCCCCGGACTTGTGTCCGGCTGTAGGTCCCAGACCGCGCGCCTCCGGGCCCACCAAATTCGGGTGGGCCCCGGTAATGGAGTTCACTGCTGCGGATGTCTTCCAGCACTTGCCCTTCGGCGACATGCCGAATTCATTAAGGTCTCTCTCTTTGTCAGGAGACTCTTGGCCAAACTATGTCCGGCTCGAGGGGGAAGCAGGCGACGAAGAAATTCGTTGCCCACCCACCACCCACTTCATAGCCACTGTCGATGACGTAACAGACATGCTTGACTACGACTCCGATGACACCGACGGTATGGACGTCGGCGCAGGGGATGATTCGGAACCACCGCCCACCGGGCGCAGGACTGCCACCTCATCATATGATATATACATGGTGGACACACCTAAAGAGGACGAGGGCGACAAAAAGGACACAACAGAGGATAAAACCCCCGTACAAAAGCCAAAATGACGGCGCAGACGCCGCTCTAAGTCCAGCCACAGTAAAAATAGCGATAACAGCGCTAGAAAGATCGACACCCCAGTCAACTCCAAAGGCAACAACGACCATATGGACCCAGTGATGGAGCAGGATGCGCCAAGTCACGCCGAACACAGCCTGGAGCAGACACCCGATCACAGCGATCCCGAGGGCCGAACTCATCAACCTGCCTCGGGAGAAGAGCACAGTCTGGACGATGATGCATTCATCATCCCGGAAAAACGTTTGGAACGAGATAACCTCCACAGAAGACTTACGGCCACTGCGAGAAGCCTAAAGAAGCAGAAGCAAAGGCTTAAGGCCACGCAGGAAACGCTCAACCGCAGATGGAATAAAGTGCTAGACACTGGAAAAAAATATGGCGACAATCGCCACACAAAGAGCTACCCAAAGCGTAAGCTGCTGCCAGAATTCGACGATGAGGCCATTCCGCCAAAAAACAATACGGCCAGTAGGCCGGACCAACCACTTCATGACCACAATAGAGCAGCTACTGACGCTGCACACGATTTACGTGAGCTCCTGGACAAAAAGGCCGACGCGACCAGGTCCATCTATGGATCTAGAGGACATGCTCCGGCACAGGATTATGGTCACCAAAACGATCAGACTGATCGAATACCAGTTCGGAATCAACACCGGACACAACAACAGTCGACAACATGCCACAACATGTCCAGATAAAGAGGGGCCGCGCACCCCTATGCTTCACCAAAGAGGTACTGGATCACGAATTTCCACAGGGATTCAAACCCGTGAACATAGAGGCATATGACGGAACCACAGACCCTGGGGTCTGGATTGAGGATTTCATCCTTCATATCCACATGGCTTATGGGGACGACCTCCACGCCATCAAATACCTCCCCCTCAAGTTGAAGGGGCCAGCTCGGCACTGGTTGAAAAGCCTCCCCGAAAATTCAATCGGAAGTTGGGAAGAACTTGAGGACGCTTTTAGGGCCAATTTTCAAGGGACCTATGTCCGACCTCCGGACGCTGACGATCTAAGTCACATAATACAACAGCCTAGAGAGTCCGCTCGTAAGCTTTGGAATAGATTCCTCACTAAGAAGAATCAAATTGTCGATTGTCCGGATGCCGAAGCCCTAGCGGCCTTCAAACACAGTATCCGAGACGAGTGGCTCGCCAGACACCTCGGCCAAGAAAAGCCAAGGACAATGGCAGCCTTAATAAGCCTTATGACCCGCTTCTGCGCGGGTGAGGATAGCTGGTTGGCCCGTAGAGACACCAGCGACCCGGGCACATCCAAAATTAGGGATGGCAACGGGAAGCCACGACGCAATAAAAACAAGCGTCGAAACAAGGAAGAAAGTCCGGACAACACGGCGGTCAACGCCAGATTCAGGGGCTCTCGACCTGGTCAACCAAAGAAGCCATTTAAAGGCAGCAAAGAGGGACCTTCTGGCCTGAACAAAGTCCTGGACAGATTGTGCCAAATTCATGGCACCCCCGAAAAACCTGCGAACTACACTCATAGAGAATGCTGGGTCTTTAAGCAGGCCGGCAAGTTAAATGCCGAACACAAGGGAGGGGAAACACCAAGTGAAGACGAGGATGAGCCTCGCCAGCCAAACACCGGGGGACAGAAAAAATTCCCACCAGAAGTAAAAACATTAAACATGATCTACGCGACTCATATACCACAGAGAATGTGCAAACGCGCGCTCAGAGACGCATACGCTGTAGAGCCCGAACTCAACCCCTGGTCGGCCTGCCCGATCACCTTTGATCACAGGGACCACCCGACTAGTATCCGGCACGGCGGATCGGCTGCCTTGGTGCTTGACCCAATAATCAATGGATACCATCTCACTCGTGTCCTCATGGATGGCGGCAGTAGTCTCAATCTAATATATCAGGACACTGTCCGCAAGATGGGGATAGACCCATCCAGAATCAGCCAAAATAACACCACCTTTAAAGGGGTGATGCCAGGCGTTGAGACCCGCTGCAGGGGCTCCCTCGTATTAGAGGTGACATTCGGTTCTCCCGACAACTTCAAAAGTGAAGAATTACTCTTCGTCATCGCTCCCCTCTAAAGCGGTTATCATGCATTGCTTGGAAGAACGGTCTTTGCTCGCTTCAACGCAGTACCGCACTACGCCTACCTTAAACTCAAAATGCCCGGTCCACGTGGCGTCATCACCGTTAGCGGAAATACAGAGCATTCCTTACACGTGGAAGTATGTGGCGGCTCTAGCAGCCGGACACTAAGCAGCCTCTCCTATCAAAACACATGATCGGTCGTTAAGACCATGGACACGGTTAGACGAGTCCGGTGCACCACCGTCGGTAACATCCCAGATAAACCTGAGCTGGGTGTTATACATGTAATCCCATAGAGGACATCAGGGGCTGCAAACATGCAATAAAGCCCACCTTTTGGCTTGACCTTATTAACAGGCCAATGTCTTACACTTCTACTATCCATTGATAATAACCAATTCTTCGCACGCTTACGTCATACTCTTTTACATGAGTTTTCCTTTCTACAGACACCATTTGTGCGATACCCTCCCAGGACACGGCACAATGGAGACAAAGGCGCAGATGTGCAGCAGGGCCCCGCTCAAATGTTTCTCTTTAGATTAAGCCCCTGTGTAAACCTTCTTTATTGTCTCTTGTTGCTTGACATTCCATGGGTACTAAATACACCCACAGGGGATACTGGCGTTATTGGCATTTCGCCACGACAGACTAATGCACATACCTGGAAATACAGGGTTCATAATCAAGGGCGCTACTCAGCCCAGTATATGTCATAAAGTCCGAATACCTTTGGGAGTGTTCGGCGTCGCGAGTTTCGCCTTATATGCATCAGCTCCGAATCATGTCTTTGGTCAAATGTTGGGTTTGCCCGGCTCCTAGGTTTGCTGCCTTACGTTCTGCTTCTATCGGCTAAGGAGGCCAAAGGAGAACTACTGCGATTGTGCCCTGGTTATTCCGGATGAGCACCTCAGTAGAGAAAGCCGAAAACCGACTGTCATGGTATAGCGAGAGACTGGTCAACCACTCGAGGACTCATTGGAATCTTTAGAATTCCTCCGCATTAATGAAGGGCCGTTTCCCCGTCAGGTACACACGCGCCCGTATCCAGATGCACGCGAAGGTACCAGGGGCTACATAGTATCCCCACCGTCAAACTCCTATGGCTAAGTGAAAGTGTTAAAGCTATATAGTCCGGTTGCCTAGTTCGATGTGCGATCACCTCCTTAATGGACCAAGACGTTGGATCAAGTGTGATTATGCACGTTTTTGCGAACACCCCCGCATTCTATGCGTGGGGGCTGAAGCCAACGACTGCTAACTTTCAGGTTATATATACATTAAAGGGCCGCACAGGAGGCACAATTACACTTTCGGGAGAAAGTATAAACATAGCCTCTATATTTAAAATACAATTGTTTTCACAATGAAATGATTTGTCACTCAAACATGACATTCTTCGAGCATTGAGCCTCTATTAAACGAGCACCTTCTGTTACCTGCTCCAAGTAGTGCTCGGCCGGATCCTGGCTTCCCGCCAGATTCTAGGTTGCAATGATGGTGGCCTCCATATCTGCCCAATATGTTTTAACACGGGCAAGAGCCATCCGCGCACCCTCTATGCACGCCGACCTCTTCATGGCATCGATTCGTGATACGACGCCAAGAAATTGTTGCACTAAACCAAAATAACTATCCGGCTTCGGCCCCTCCAGCCATAGATGGTCTATTATAGACCTTATTGCAAGACCGGACAACCTATGGAGCTCAGCCACAATGGCCATCCTTTCACTCAATGGCAACGGGCGCGTTGGAGCACTGAATTGCAGCCAGAATAGCCTTTCTACTTCACTATCTTTTTGATCCTCAAAAAACTTGGTCGCATCAGCCGTATTCTTTGCCAGATCCTCATACGCGTCTACAACGCTCCAGCGCCGATCCAGAAGAGCGTACTTTGGATCTAAGAACTTCATTCGCAACAAATAGGGGCTTCCAGCCGCGATTTCTCCGACCTGTCGAAGGTCCTCCCGCGCATCCCTTATTTCGGAACGCGTCTCCTTGGCCGCATCAAGGGCCTTCTTCAGGACAGCCGACTTCGCCTGATTCTCCTTTTCAAGGAGCTCATACCAGCCGGCGGCATTTTTCAGCTCCACATCCATCTTGGCTATTTTATCTTCGCTTCAGCAATGAGCAGCCTGTTTGGCTCTCAATTCTTCGGCCGCCTTTAGGGCAGCCACATTGCTAGCCCGGTCTTGTTCCTTGGCTAGGGCAAGCTCCGCCCTCAGGGCCTCCATGGTAGCAGCTCTGCCTGAAGTCGAAGCATATCACATTAACATTATGCTCCTCTTAATATCCTATAAAAATAAGGAAAGCAGGGCACATACGTTGTGACTTGTTCAGCCACTCGTTCACAAGCGTGATGTCGGCGTCCACAACTTCAATTTGTCGCCTCAGTTCGGTGACTTCAGCGGTCCAGTCTGCCGCCGGACCCTTAGCCACCTACGCATGAATGCAGTGCGATCATTACTTAAGAGTGTGATCCTCCGTTTGCCACGTAGGACTGGCAACCAGAGTCTCAGGGGCTACTATCTATACAGAGCACACCTAGCGTGTGTGGTACAACCAAAAAATTACGTATTTCATTATGTACCTCAAAGCCTTTGAGCAGGCTCGTAAAAGCTTCATTCAACCTTCTCGTGGCAGATGAAATCTTCTCAAGCACCATGCCCATTAACGAACGGTGATCCTCTGAGAGAGCAGCTCGCTCTAGAAGACCCGTCAGCGTGTCCGGCCGGTCGCCGGACTGTGCCGGACCCTTCTTATTGCCCCCCGTGGGAGTTGAATGATCCGGGCTCTGGGCGGCCGAAGTATTAGCTTCTGGCCTCGGTGAATCTAGACTCCTCCGTGATGACACCTCGGGGTCGCCCGCCCCATGAGGCGGAGAGGCAGATGGGGTTTCACTCTCCATCATCTCCGGAAGAAGATCCCTCGAGGACTGCAAAGAATGGATCCTGGTTATTGTTCTCGGAGGAGGAAGCAGTAGCTTTCTATTCACGATTAACTTACAGCTCGGCTGAGGGCTGACCCGTTTGTGGGCATGGCGTGGTGAGGACGCCCTTCGGGGAAGGGCCCCCTCGTGAAGTTTGCTTCCCTTGTTTAGGCGCCTCCATCTCCAAGTCTTCGGAGGCGGGCCTCTTCTTCCCACGGGGGGAGGAGACCTTAGATTCCCCTCCCCGACTATCCTCCTTCATGGAGATAGTAATTCCCCCGGTTTGGATGTGCAATGTGTGAAGCTCTGCTTCTCTGTTCTTCCCTTCGTGTTTCCCCGAAGGCACTTGACTTAGCACACGACTAAGCATCCTGGCTATGGCAGGACTACGCGAGCCTTCAGGAAGTGGTGCCGGACACCTGATTCTCTCCGCCTTGCTGAGCCAATCCTGGCCGCGGATGGTTTTCAGAATAATGTTATGATAAATATAAACAAAGTGTTTGGTTTCTAGGTTACTTACTTGGGTATCCGGGCGGTTGCAGCTCAGGCCCGCATCCTCGGTGATGTCCGGACACTTTACTTGTGGTCCGAAGAATAACTTACACTATTCTTGGAGCATCATGCCGAAGAAGTGCTGAATAGTTCACGGACCTTCCGGGTTGAACTCCCACATCCGGAGAGGCCGACGTTTGCACGGCAAGATCCATCGGACTAGCATTACCCGAATTACGCTGACAAGACTGATGTCCCTCTCAAGAAGCTCCCGAATGCGACTCTGCAGTGTCGGTACGTCACTAGCAGGCCCCCAATCCAGCCCCACGTTGGCCCACAACGCCAGTTGAGGCAGAGGGCCCGAGCGGAAGTCGGGGGCATCCACCCACTTTGTGCCTCTGGGAGCCGTGACGTAGAACCACCTCCGCTGCCATAGATCGGATTCCTCCGGGAAGAAGCCCTCCGGCCATGGGGCGTTGGCGTTTCTGCTTATTGCAGCGCCTCCGCACTCCACGTGTCGCCCCTCAATCACCTTTGGCTTTACATTGAAGGTCTTGAGCCATAAGCCGAATTGCGGGGTGATGTGGAGGAAGGCTTCGCACACGATGATAAACGACGAGATGTGAAGGATGGAGTCCGGAGCTAGATCATGAAAATCTAGCCCGTAATAGAACATGATCCCTGATACGTCTCCAACGTATCTATAATTTATGAAGTATTCATGCCATTATATTATCCATCTATGATGTTTTATATGCATTTATATGTCATTTTATATGATTTTTGGGACTAACCTATTAACCTAGAGCCGAGTGCCAGTTTTTATTTTCTCCTTGTTTTTGTGTTTTACAGAAAAAGGATACCAAACGGAGTCCAATTGACATGCCAATTTTTGAGGATTTTTTATGGACCAAAAGAAGACCACGGACCATCGGAGTTGGGCCAGAAGAGTCTCGGGCTGCCCACGAGAGTGGGGCCGCGCCCTCCCCCCTAGGGGTGGCCCCCTGTCTTGTGGACAGCTCGGAGACCTCCCCGACGTGAAACCAATGCCAAAAATTCCTATAAATACAGAAACCTTCGGGAATTAACCTAGATCAGAAGTTCCGCTACCGCAAGCCTCTGTAGCCACGAGAAATCAATCTAGGCCCTCTCTGGCACCCTGCCGGAGGGGGCCATCATCACCGGAGGCCATGGAGGAGGATCTTGGAGGGGCCATCATCGCCATGAAGGCCAAGGACCAGAGGGGGAAAGCCATGGAGGAGGAAGCACAAGGGAGAGAACCTCTCCTCCTCTCTCTTGGTGGCACCGGAGTGCCATCGGGAGGGGAATCATCGCCGCGGTGATCGTCTTCATCAACATCACCATCATCATCACCATCCTCATCTCTTTTACGCGGTCCACTCTCCCACACCCCGCTATAATCCCTACTTGAACATGGTGCTTTATGCCACATATTATGATCCAATGATGTGTTGCCATCTTATGATGTTTTGAGTAGATATCTTTTGTCCTTGAGTTGATTGATGATCTAGATTGGTACAAGTTGTATGTTTTATTGTGGTGCTGTCCTATGGTGCCCTCCGTGTCGCGCAAGCGTAAGGGATTACCGCTGTAGGGTGTTGCAATACGTGCATGATTCACTTATAATGGGTTGCGTGAGTGACTGAAACACAAACCCGAGTAAGGGGATTGTTGCGTATGGGATAAAAGAGGACTTGATGCTTTAATACTATGGTTGGGTTTTACCTTAATGAATCTTTAGTATTTGCGGATGCTTGCTAGAGTTCCAATCATAAGTGCATATGATCCAAGTAGGAAAAGTATGTTAGTTTATGCCTCTCCCTCATATGAAATTCCAATGACGACTATCGATCTTGTTAACAATTGCTTAGGACAATTCCGCACACCGATCCACCATTATTCCACACTCGCTATTTATATTATTTAGTAATATATTCTAACTCTATGATAACATCACCTACTTTTATATTTTAGCTCTTCGATATCATACAAAGTTATCCTCTTTATACCCACAACACAGTTTTATTTCTTGTTTCTAGTTGGAAGCAAACGTTCGGCGCACGTAGAGTCGTATCAGTGGAAGATAGGGCTTGAGAGAATATTGATCATACCTTTAGCTCCTTGTGGGTTCGACACTCCATACTTATCACTTCCACCTTTGGGAATTGCTACGATGATTCCCTGCACTTGGGGATTATCAAGCTCTTTTCTGGCGCCGTTGCTCGGGAGCAATAGCGTGGGGTTGATATTCTCGTGTGTGCTTGTTTGCTTTCTTCACTAAGTAGATTTTGTTTTACTTTTTGTTTCTGTCTAGTTGTGGGTGAAACATACATTTTTTTCAAAAGATTGAAAATACCAAAGAAAATAAAATTTACTTGCCTCTCATGCCTAGAAAAGTTTTTCAAAAAGAGAAGTGATTGGAAAGTTATGCATTGAAGAAGTGAGGGTCGACCTTGAGCACTTGTGTTCATGCTCACGGAAACAATGTAGAATTTTTCATGGAAGCTTCTCTGTAAATAATTATCCCCTTGTATATATCCTTTGTATTATAAAAATAATGTGCCAAGCTTTGGTTTTAGTATGATAAGATTGTTTGCTTACTATGTGCAGAACAAAAACAGAAACTTTGGCCGTAGTGCATGAATTTACATCTTTTACTGGAAAGTAAAATGGGTCTGAAACCTATTACACATTACTTCTGTACAAATTGTTCAAATTTTCAAATTTATGTCATAATTTTTGGAGTTACAGAAGTTTACTAAACTTCCAGATTACTACAGATGGTCCTGTTCTTGACAGATTCTGTTTTTCGTGTGTTGTTTGCTTATTTTGATGCATCTATGGCTAGTATGTAGGGTTTGAACCATAGAGAAGTTGGAATACAGTAGGTTTAACACCAATCTAAACAAAGAATGAGTTAATTACAGTATCTTAAAGTGGTAGTTTGCTTTATTACACTAACGGATCTCACAAGTTTTTGTTTAAGTTTTTTGTGAATGAAGTGTTTGAAGAACGAGGAGTTACCGATGTGAGAAGAATAAAGAGAGACAAGAGTTCAAGATTGGGGATGCCCAAGGCACCCCAAGTAAATATTTCAAAGGATACTCAAGCATCTAAGCTTGGGGATGCCCCGGTTGGCATCCCATCTTTCTTCTTCAACAAATATCGGTATACCTCGGTTTTTGTTTTGTTCACATTGTTAGTTCCCTTTGTGTTTTTGTTTTTCTTTAAGAATCATGATAGTATGAGATAGCTCTTCATTGATTTATAGAATACTCAATGTGCTTCACTTATATCTTTTAAGTATGGTCTTATAGAATTGCTCTTTGTGCTTCACTTAAATCGTTTGAGTATGGTTTTATAGAATGCTTCGTACAATTCACTTATATATTTTGAGCTTGGATATTGGCTAGTCTATATTAATTGTAGAATGCTCCAGGAACTTCACTTATATCTTTTGGAGTATGAATAATACTATAATTTAAAGTGGGTTTGGAAGAGTGTCAACTTTAGGAATTAGTGATCCCACTATCTTGGAGGGTGTTGAATCTTCGTACGATATTTTATAAAAGTGGATTTGGAAGAGTGTCAATTTTAGTTAGTATTCCACTATTTCGGAAGAGGTTCCAATTGAGTATGAGAACAAAGTTGCTATTCATGATGCTACTGAAAATTATTATGAGGGGGGAATATGTGCTTGTAGGAGTTGCAATAATGTCAAGTTTCCTCTCTATGTGCTTAAAGTTTTGAAGTTATACTTGTTTTGCCTTCCTATGCTAGTTGAATTTTGTTCCTATAAATTGTCTGCTCACAAAATCCCGAGGAACATGAAGTAAGTTAGATTTAAATGTGCTAGTCATATTCTTCATGATGCTCTCTTTGTGTTTCAAATCTTTTCTTTTAGGCGAGCATCATTCAAATCATCATGCTTATCTAAAAGGCATTAAAGAAAAGCGCTTGTTGGGAGACAACCCAATGTTTACCCTTACTGTTTTTGTGTGTCTACATGATTAAGCTACTGTAGTAATCATGTTTTATATCTTTTTTTTCAATAAAGTGCCAATTAATACCTTTGGGAAGACTTGGGTGAGAGTTAATGTGATCTTGCTGTAAAAAACAGAAACTTTGCGCTCACGAGATTAGCTGTCATTTTTACAGAAGAGTGTTTTTGAGTTGATTCTTTTTGCAAAAGATTAATAGACAAATTCCTCACGTCCACCAATTTATTTCATAATTTTTGGAGTAGCAGAAGTATGGTTATTGCTCAGATCATTACAAACTGTTCTGTTTCTGACAGATTCTGTTTTCATCGCATAGTTTGCTTGTTTTCTAGTTTCTATGGCTTATATTTCTCAATATAAATGGTAGAAATGATATGGTACAGTAGGCATTATGTGGAAAAAAAATTATGAACCTTGTCTTTTACAGTACCAAATTGCATGGTTTACTCTTTATCATACTAACCTATCTCATGAAGTTCCATTAAGTTTTGTGTGATTGAAGTTTTCAAGTTTTGGGTGAGATATCGATATGAGGAGAATAAGGAGTAGAAAGACCCTAAGCTTGGGGATGCCCAAGGCACCCAAAGGTAATATTCAAGGAATACTCAAGCGCCTAAGTTTGGGGATGCCCCGGAAGGCATTCCCTCTTTCGTCTTCAAAACTATCGGTACATCTTACTCGGAGCTATATTGTTATTCGTCACATGATATGTGTTTTACTTGGAGCGTCATTTTTATTTTGTTAGTACTATCTTGATGTTATTTAGAATAGTGTTTTTCATCTTTATTTTCAATAAAAAAGTCAAGGATAGCCTTTACCATGTTTATTTTGCTAGTATACATGTTGCTGTTTGAAAACAGAAAGTTTACCGCTGTTGCAAAAATTCCCTAGAAAAGTCAGAGCATGATATAATGTTGAATTTTTTTGCATAATGAGCTATGATAAATATACTAAAGTGAGAAGTTTATCTCATAATGTTTGGAGTTAGGGAAGTATTGATACTCTTGCATACTTTACAGGCTGTACTGTTTTGACAGATTGCTGTTATGTTTGCATTGTTTGCATATGTTCGCTTGTTTAATGATTCTATTTGAGGATAGGAGTATTAAATATGCAGAGGCATTTAGTATGAAATGTTGAATAATAATTCTAGTGATTTGTTATAGTAGAAAATGATAAGGTTTTGCATTGGTTTATACTAACCTATCTCACGAGTTCTTGTTGAGTTTGGTGTAGATGAAGCTTTTGATAAAAAGAGAAATCATGATATGAGAAGAATTAAGGAGACACAAAAGTTCAAGCTTGGGGATGCCCAAGGAACCCCAAGATAATATTCCAAGAAGTCTCAAACATCTAAGCTTAGGGATGCCCCATTAGGCATCCCACCTTTCTTCTTCAACAACTATCGGTTAGTATCGGTTGAACCTAAGTTTTTGCTTCTTCACATGAGTTGTGCTATCCTTGCAATGTCATTTTATTTTGTTTTACTTGCTGTTTGAATAAAATTATTGGATCTGAAATTTTGAATAGAAAAGGAACCCTCCCATGGCTAGTTAATTATTTGCCTACTCAGTATCCTTCACTCATATCTTTTGGAGTAGTTTGTCATTTACTCATGTGCTTCATGTATATCCTATGAGTAAATGGGGGGAATGAATTGAATGTCATAAATCTGAATTTATATATGTTTCATATGCTTATAACATGGTTAGTGATGACTTCACACATAGAAAGTATAAGGCATAAAAGTTGTTGAGAGTTGGCAAACGTAGTTTTGGTCATCGTTGCAATTAATAGGAAGTAATAAGGAAAGCGAGGTTCACATATAAATATATTATCTTGGACATCTTTTATGATTGGGAGCACTCATTAAGTATGACATGCTAAAATAGTTGACGTTGGACAAGGAAGACAACGTAATGGTTTATGTTTTCCGACATCTCAGTTAAAGTATATTGTCATTGACCTTCCAAACATGCTGAGCTTGCCTTTCCCCTTCATGCTAGCCAAAATTCCTTGCACTAAGTAGAGATACTACTTGTGCTATACCCGTAAACCCAGTTTTGCCATGAGAGTCCACCATACCTACCTATGGATTGAGTAAGATCCTTCAAGTAAGTTGTCATCGGTGCAAGCAATAAAAAATGCTCTCTAAATATGTATTACTTATTAGTGGAGAGAAAATAAGCTTTGTACGATCTTGTTGTGGAAGTAATAAAAGCGACGGACTGCATAATAAAGGTCCACATACAAGGGGCAATATAAAGTGACGTTCTTTTGCATTAAGATTTTGTGCATCAACCCTAAACGCGCATGACAACCTCTACTTCCCTCTGCGAAGGGCCTATCTTTTACTTTATGTTTTTACTTTATGCTTGAGTCAAGGTGATCCTCACCTTTCCCTTTTTCATTTTATCCTTTGGCAAGCTCCTCGTGTTTGAAAGATCATGATATATATATCCAACTGGATGTAAGTTAGCATGGGCTATTATTGTTGACATCACCTAAAGGTGAATACGTTGGGAAGCAACACAATAAGCCCCTATCTTTCTCAGTGTCCGGCTGAAACTCCATAACCACAAGTATTGCGTGAGTGTTAGCAATTGTAGAAGACTATATGATAGTTGAGTATGTGGACTTGCTGAAAATCTCTATTCTTGACTCTTTCTGATATTATGATAAATCGCAATTGCTTCAATGACTGAGATTATAGTTTGTTAGTTCTCAATGAAGTTTCTGAACCATGCTTCACATTGTGTCTAGATTGTTTCTTGATCATGAAAAGTTTTATGAGATAAGCTACTATTATGACACATTTTGATGCTAGAAAAGGTGATTGAAATTATCATTGATCAAACTTGTGCACCTACTAGCATTCACACTTCATAAATTATTTCTTTTATCATTTACCTACTCGAGGACGAGCAGGAATTAAGCTTGGGGATGCTGATACGTCTCCAACGTATCTATAATTTATGAAGTATTCATGCCATTATATTATCCATCTATGATGTTTTATATGCATTTATATGTCATTTTATATGATTTTTGGGACTAACCTATTAACCTAGAGCCCAGTGCCAGTTTCTGTTTTCTCCTTGCTTTTGTGTTTTACAGAAAAGCGAAACCAAACGGAGTCCAATTGATGTGCCAATTTTTGAGGATTTTTTATGGACCAAAAGAAGACCACGGAGCATCGGAGTTGGGCCAAAAGAGTCCCGGGCTGCCCACGAGAGTGTGGGCCGCGCCCTCCCCCCTAGGGCGTGGCTCCCTATCTCGTGGACAGCCCGGAGACCTCCCTGACGTGAAACCAACGCCAAAAATTCCTATAAATACAGAAACCTTCGGGAATTAACCTAGATCGGAAGTTCTGCCGCCGCAAGCCTCTGTAGCCACGAGAAATCAATCTAGGCCCTCTCTGGCACCCTACCGGAGGGGGCCATCATCACCGGAAGCCATGGAGGAGGACTCGGAGGGGCCATCATCGCCATGAAGGCCAAGGACCAGAGGGGGAAAGCCATGGAGGAGGAAGCACAAGGGGGAGAACCTCTCCTCCTCTCTCTTGGTGGCACCGAAGTGCCATCGGGAGGGGAATCATCGTCGCGGTGATCGTCTTCATCAACATCACCATCATCATCACCATCCTCATCTCTTTTACGCGGTCCACTCTCCCACACCCCGTTATAATCCCTACTTGAACATGGTGCTTTATGCCACATATTATGATCCAATGATGTGTTGCCATCTTATGATGTTTTGAGTAGATACCTTTTGTCCTTGAGTTGATTGATGATCTAGATTGGTACAAGTTGTATGTTTTATTTTGGTGCTGTCCTATGGTGCCCTCCGTGTCGCGCAAGCGTGAGGGATTCCCGCTGTAGGGTGTGGCAATACGTGCATGATTCACTTATAATGGGTTGCGTGAGTGACTGAAACAGAAACCCGAGTAAGGGGATTGTTGCATATGGGATAAAAGAGGACTTGATGCTTTAATGCTATGGTTGGGTTTTACCTTAATGAATCTTTAGTATTTGCGGATGCTTGCTAGAGTTCCAATCATAAGTGCATATGATCCAAGTAGGAAAAGTATGTTAGTTTATGCCTCTGCCTCATATGAAATTGCAATGACGACTATCGATCTTGTTAACAATTGCTTAGGACAATTCCGCACACCGATCCACCATTATTCCACACTCGCTATTTATATTATTTAGTAATATATTCTAACTCTATGATAACATCACCTACTTTTATATTTTAGCTCTTCGATATCATACAAAGTTATCCTCTTTATACCCACAACACAGTTTTATTTCTTGTTTCTAGTTGGAAGCAAACGTTCGGTGCACGTAGAGTCGTATCAGTGACAGATAGGGCTTGAGATAATATTGATCATACCTTTAGCTCCTTGTGGGTTCAACACTCCATACTTATCACTTCCACCTTTGGGAATTGCTATGATGATTCCCTGCACTTGGGGATTATCAAGCCCTCTCATGAAGGGATCAAGGGTGAAACCTAAGCCTTGGAGGAAGTGAGAAACAAATATGACACTCTCGTTGGGCTCGGGAGTAGGGATGACCTACCCTGGAGCAGGAAGCCTGTGCTTGATGTCGGTGGTCAGATATCTGACCTCCCTAAGCTTCGCAATGTCCTCCTCTGTGATAGAGGAGGCCATCCACCAGCCTTGAAGGTTGGATCCGGACATGATTGAAGATCCGAAGTGCCTAAGCTTGGGCTTCGCGTGTTGGAACTCGCGATGCGGAAAGGCGCAAGCATGGTAGGAAAGAGGGATAGGCCTCGGCCCCTCTATAAAGGGTGTGAATATCAAGCGTCCTCAGCGTAACCGCTTGGGACTTGCCTAAAACACGGAGTCATACCAACGGGCGTAGTGGGGTTGCCCGCGCCCGTATTGATGGGAATCCCGAAATAAGGAGAACACGATCTCTACTTCGACGAGGCGTGCCAATAAAACCGCCTTGCAATGCGTGTCATGGTAGGCCAAGAAAAAACGGTTCGTATTAAGCCAGGCCGTGGCATGAGGGCACACCGTGAAAAATCGTCGGCAGATTAGATTTGTAAAGTGTTATGCTCTCTACGGTGGTGTGCGAAAATTATCTCACAGAGCCGGACACGATCCTTAATCTACTTTGGAATACTCAGAGATGGAACCCGTCTTGCAATGCCGAAGACAAACTGCGCACCAGACTCATCGTCATTGAAGCCTGGTTCAGGGGCTACTGAGGGAGTCCTGGATAAGGGGGTATCCGGACAGCCGGACTATATACTTTGGTCGGACTGTTGGACCGAGAAGATACAAGACTCAAGACTTCGACCCGTGTCCGGATGGGACTCTCCTTTGCGTGGAAGACAAGCTTGGCGATCCGGATGTTAGATCTCCTTCTTTGTAACTGACTCTGTGTAACCCTAGCCTCCTCCGGTGTCTATATAAATCGGAGGGTTTAGTCCGTAGAAGAACAATCATAATCATAGGCTAGCTTCTAGGGTTTATCCTCTACGATCTCGTGGTAGTTCAACTCTTGTAATACTCATATCATCAAGATCAATCAAGCAGGAAGTAGGGTATTACCTCCATCGAGAGGGCCCAAACCTAGGTAAAACATCGTGTCCTCTGCCTCCTATTACCATTAGCCTTAGACGCGCAGTTCAGGACCCCCCTACCCGAGATCCGCCGGTTTTGACACCGACACCCGCCTGTGCGCAGTGATCCGTCTAGCCACCGCCACGATGACAGAGATAGGCGGGAGGATGACCGTGACAAAGATGATCGCCGTGGACGGCGAGATGACCGACAACCGTCTTGGCGTGACTGCATTTTCCGCAGTCAATTAAGGGCGCCGCACAGGAGGGAGGAGGATGACCGCCGTGACTCCAGAAGGGATGGCCGCTGAGGGAGTCCTGAATTAGGGGGTATCCGGACAGCCGGACTATATACTTTGGCCGGACTGTTGGACTGTGAAGATACAAGACTCAAGACTTCGTCTCGTGTCCGGATGGGACTCTCCTTTGCGTGGAAGACAAGCTTGGCGATCCGGATATTAGATCTCCTTCTTTGTAACTGACTCTATGTAAACCCTAGCCCCCTCCGGTGTCTATATAAACTGGAGGTTTTTGTCCGTAGAAGGACGATCATAATCATCATAGGCTAGCTTATAGGGTTTAGCCTCTACGATCTTGTGGTAGATCAGCTCTTGTAATACTTATATCATCAAGATCAATCAAGCAGGAAGTTGGGTTTTACCTCCATCGAGAGGTCCCGAACCTGGGTAAAACATTGTGTCCCTTGCCTCCTGTTACCATCGGCCTTAGACGCACAGATGGGACCTGTCGGTGTCAAAACCGGCGGATCTCGGGTAGGGGGTCCTGAACTGTGCGTCTAGGCGGATGGTAACAGGAGACAAGGGACACGATGTTTCTACCCAGGTTCGGGCCCTCTCGATGGAGGTAAAACCGTACTCCTGCTTGATTAATATTGATGATATGGGTAGTACAAGAGTAGACCTACCACGAGATCGGAGTGGCTAAACCCTAGAAGCTAGCCTATGGTATGATTGTTGTTCGTCCTATGGACTAAAACTCTCCGGTTTATATAGACACCGGAGAGGGCTAGGGTTACACAGAGTTGGTTACAAATGGGAGGAGATCTTCATATCGTATTGCCAAGCTTGCCTTCCACGCCAAGGATAGTCCCATCCGGACACGGGACGGAGTCTTCAATCTTGTGTCTTCATAGTCCAGGAGTCCGGCCAAAGGTCTTAGTCTGGCCATCCGGACACCCCCTAATCCAGGACTCCCTCAGTAGCCCCTGAACCAGGCTTCAATGACGACGAGTCTGGCGCGCAAGTTGTCTTCGGCATTGCAAGGCTGGTTCCTCCTCCGAATATTCCATAGAAGATGTTGAACACCAGGGTAGTGTCCGGCTCTGCAAAATAAGTTCCACAATCCACCGTAGAGAGAATAATATTTGCATCAATCGGATCTGCTGACGTATTCCGCGGCGTGACATCATGCCACGGCCAGGCTTTTATTCATTTTACTGTTCCACCTCAACGCGTTTAGCGAGGCGGTTTCCTTCGCACGTCTTGTCAAAGCAGAGATCGTGTCCCCTTATTCCGGGATTCTCATCAATACGGGCGTGGGTAACCCAACCGCGCCATTAACCGCGGCGCTTGGGAGATAAGCGAGTTTTATTAGGCCGGTGGGGGGCTCATAGTTTTGGCCGCCCATATAAGGGGACAAGAATCCGCCCTTTCCATTCATGCCTTATTCCTCTTCTGCTTATCCGTCCCTGCGCGCTCGAGCTCCAACGCCCAAGCCCGCATTTCCCACCTCAACCTACTCCAATCATGTCCGGAGCGGGAGGTAGATGGATGGCCTCCTCCGTCACGGAGGGGTAAATCAAAAAGTTGAGGACGGCCGGATACTTGTCTGACGACATCGCGCACCGGCTTCCAGATGCAGGGCAACTCATCCCCACTCCCAGGCCCCATGAGAGGGTTGTTTTTCTTCCCCATTTCCTCCGTGGACTGGGGTTTCCTCTTCACCCGTTCGTCCGGGGGCTCATGTTCTACTATGGCCTAGACTTCCACGATCTGGCCCCGAACTTTATCCTCAACATCTCGGCGTTCATCGTCGTGTGTGAGGCCTTCCTCTGCATCCAGCCCCACTTCGGCTTATGGCTAAAGACTTTTAATGTCAAGCCAAAAGTGGTGAGCGGCCATCAAGCGGAGTGCGGAGGTGCCATGGTGGGCCGGATGGCCAACGTCCTATGGCTCGAAGGCTCCTTCGTGGAGACAATAAAAGGATGGCAATCGGGGTGGTTCTACATCACCGAGCCACGCGACCCCAACTGGGAAGCGGCCCCCGAATTCCGATCTGGCTTTCCCACATGGCTCGCCTCCTGGAAAGAGACGGGCTTAACATGGGGAGATTTGGAAGAGCTGACCGGACTCCAAACCTGCGTCAAAAAGCTGGTCAGCAAGAACCTCAAGCTCGTCAACATAGTCCAGGTCATGCTTATCCGCCGGATCCTCCCATGCCAACAACGGGCCTTCAAATTGTGGGAGTTCGATCTAGCACAACACCAAGCCTTGAGCGGGCTCTTCGATACTACGTATGAAGACGCTTGGAAGGTGCTGTTTAAGGGTGCCGAGGCCCCCGCATCCGCTACCGAAGATCGCGGATTCAACTCGCGGCGTCGGGCCAACGAGGTAAGTTGTTCTACCCTTTACGGGACTCTTTTCTCTCATAGTCTAACTCTATGCGGGATCTAAACTCCCCTACCTTTTACATGACTGGCTGAAGAAATTCGGACAGGTTAGCTGTCCGGCTCCCCTACCAGAAGATCCAGCGGACGCCCAATTGACAGGGCTGCTGGTTCCGGCACCCCACGTGGTGCCGGAGAAGAAGGCCAAGAATAAGGCCACGGGGAGTAGAAAGAGTTCCCGGCGCCTGGCGGCGTCGAATTCGCCCGACAACCCCGACGCACCCTCCGCCTCCGAAGACGAGGAGGAGGAGGAAGAAGAAGATGCCTCTCCCCCTCCAATAAGGGGAGGAAATAAAAGAAAGGCCGCCCCAACTGGGGAAGCCGGAGGGTCCAAGAAGGGGAAGACCCTTCTGCCGGACTACGCCCCCGACACCGAAGATGGTGGGGGGAATGGCCATCTAGGGTCAAGCCCCTGGCAAAATCGTAAGTGTCCGGCTACCCGAATGACTTATTGCACTCCTTTATTATTTGATAGCTTCTAACACCGAATTTAATTATGTAGTCCGCCCAAAGCTCAGCTTGACGATTCGTCGAGCGGCTCCCTGAATTCGTCGGACGTGAATAACACTTCACTTCCGACGGCCTCCTCCCCTCTCCCTACAGACGACGCTGAGGTGGAGTCCCATAGGGGACAAAACATGGAGGAGGTGGTTCTGGAGGCGCCACAAGGCGACCTTCCGGACTCCAGGCCCAAAGGGGGTAAAGCTCCGGAGGGATCTAAGTCCGGCCCTGGGCCGGACACTGCTCCGGAACCATCAACGGTTCCAGAGTCCGACAGGCGGCGCCTTTGTAAGAAGGGCAAGCCTACGACGCCGACGACCCCCGTCCATCTAGAGGCGTCGGACAATTTGTTGGAGGTGCTTAATGGCGCCTCCATCGATGAGGAACACCGCACTGTTATGAGTGCGGTGATCCAAAAGGTTCAGTACGCCAAGAGCGGGCTGACGGAAGCCTATACAAGCCTGTTAACGGGCTTTGAGGTATGTGTTCAAAAACATATAAAAAATATTACCGCATAGACAGTAGCCCCTGATGCTCAGTTCAGTGTTCGGAAAGAAAAGCCGAGCTGAGGATCTAAAAAGATATACGCAGGAGTCTAATAGAAATATGTCAATATGGGAATGTAGGCTGCGCTGCTGACCTCTGCCGCACTGACTGCGGAGGTCAATGCATTGAAGGAAAGCCTCGAGCGGTCCGAGAGCGAGCTCGGCCATGCCAAGAAGCAGCTCGAGGATAAAGAGGGTACATAGTACCTCCTGTAAAATGTGTATAGAAATACTTGGTTGCAAAATAATAACAGGACCAACTAATGTTGCAGGAGCCACGACCAAGGTGGCGACCCTGAAGGAGGCGGTCTCCAAGGCCGAAAAGAGTGCAGCCTTGGAGCGCACCGAGCGAAAGAAGAAGGAGGCGCGGGTGGCGGAGGTGCGGCAAGAGCTCCAGGCTCTCGTGGAAAAACACGAGAGTTTGGAGCGTGACTCGAAGACTCGAGAGTCCGAGCTTGCCTTGGCTCTTGAGAGTGCCAAGACCGCTAAGGCCGAAGCCCAGAAGGCCCTTCAGGAGATCGAGGCGATGAAGAAGATAGCGGCGGGTAAGGCATTCTTTATGCAAAGGAAAAATTTAAAAGTTAGTTATCTGCTACTTACCCGAATCCGGAGCTCTCCAGGAGCGTTCGCCGATCTGCCCCGTAGTGTGTCTAATGCCGCTGCATACTACCGAGCCGAAGGGGGAGCTCGACGGAAAAAGTGTTCTGGTCTCAGTATGCTGAGGCCGAACATCCGGTGCCCCTGAGCGACCAGCTGAAGCAGCTGGTCGAGCTCCACAAGGTGGCCGAACAGGCCATGAAGGGCCTCATAGCTCGACTGTGGCCTGGAGAAGTCATGCCTGGGAGCTACTTCGGTCTGGTGCGGCGGCTGGTGGATGCGTGTCCATGGATTGAGGTCGTCAAGTGCTCCGTTTGTATTGAAGGTGCCCGTCGGGCCCTTGCCCGTGCTAAGGTGCACTGGGGCAAGCTAGACGCGGAGAAGCTATTGACGGACGCGCCACCGCCGGGCAAGGAGTATCGTACGCCCGAGATGTATTATAATGGCGTTCTGAAGGGTGCCCGCCGTATAGCGGATGAGTGCTCCAAAGATGTAATTTTTGAGTAGACTCGCATTTGTTATCCTGTACGCTGGAGCTTTGTTCATATCCGTTAAGCAACGCTTGTTGATTTAAAATATTACCTTCTGTGCGGCCGTTTATCAAATCTAAGAGATGCAAGTCGTTGGCTTCGACCCCCATGCCACGAGTGCTGGGGTGTTCGGGATAAACCTGAGCGCTCTTGTTCCCATTCTTGGGTCCATCTAGGGAGGCGTTCAGCACAACGAACCAGGCCGTCAGACTTATAATGCTTTATCACTCTCACTTAGCCATAGAATTCTATAATTTTAAATTTCGGTGAAGCCCCTAGTATTCGGAAGACCGAGTTCGGGGCGCTATCCACGCCTAGGCCGGATAAGTCCGGTTCCTCGCTCGAAGCGGCATAAGTCTTTAAGGACTCGAAAAAACCTCGCGAACAGCGACCGGTCTTTCGCACTATCATGACAGTCAGTTTTAGCTTTCTCTACTGAGGTGTTAACCCAGCTCAACTGTGGCACAATCACAGTAGTTCTCCCAGCGCTACCTTAGCCAACAATGCGGAACGTAAGGTACCAAAACATGGGAGCCGGGCAAACCCAACTATTGACCAAAGACATGATTCGGAGCCGATGCATATAGTGCTATAAGTTCGGGGTGCCGCACTCGTGAGAGTGTTCGGTCTTCTCACACCATGTTATGGGGTGTTGTAAGCCCCTGGTGTATTGTTCGCACCAAAGTGTACGGTTGCAGAATGTCATGACTGAACATATTTGTATATAAAAATAGATAAGTACAATAATAGGTAAGAGCTATATATTGTTTATTAAAAAGGGCTGCTGCGAAAGCAGAAGGATACAAGAAGTGCGGTAAGCAAGAGATGGGAGTATTTGACATGTTCCCCTTCAGGGGCAAGCTGCGGGATTGTAAGTAAAACAGGTATTAAACTCGTTATACCTAGACTTTTGACGTGGCTTGCTCTCTCCCTGGCTGTTGCATCGTGGGTTCGGCGAGTGTATTGCCGGACAGGCCTTTCGAATAGTTGGGTCCTGAATGTGTGTAAGAAGGAAAACGGCGAAATAGGGAGCCCCTTAGTGCGGTTGTGCCGCATTCTGGGCGTGCTGTTGTTGTGCCCCTCCCCTTTTGCCCATGGTATCTCTAAGGCGTAATTATGTACGCGTGGTACCAGTATCGCCATTTGGCAGGGGCTGGGGTTGGGGCCGCACTGCTATGCTTGCTTGGAACGTGCCAGCCAGATTTGTTGTGGGTTACTTCGGGCTCGCTTGACGTTGTCCGGACGTTTGACGCCTAGATTGGAGAACTGCCTTGAGAGGCTACTCTGTACTTCCGCCGCCAGGGCCGCCGTGTGCTCCTCCGTTCGGAGAGAGCGTTCGGTGTTTCCGTTTACCGTGATGACTCCGCGAGGTCCTGGCATCTTGAGCTTGAGATATGCGTAGTGCGGCACCGCATTGAATTTTGCAAATGCGGTTCGTCCAAGCAGGGCGTGATAGCCGCTGCGGAATGGGACTATGTCGAAGATTAACTCCTCGCTCCGGAAGTTATCCGGGGATCCGAAGACCACTTGGAGTGTAACCGAGCCTGTACAGCTGGCCTCTACACCTGGTATGACACCTTTGAAGGTTGTCTTTGTGGGTTTAATCCTTGTAGGATCGATGCCCATTTTTCGCACTGTGTCCTGGTAAAGCAGTTTCAGGCTACTGCCGCCGTCCACTAAAACTCTAGTAAGGTGAAATCCGTCGATAACTGGGTCTAGGACTAGTGCGGCAAATCCGCCGTGACGGATGCTGGTGGGATGGTCCCTTTGATCGAAGGTGATCGGGCAGGAGGACCATGGGTTGAACTTTGGGGCGACTGGCTCCAACGCATAGACATCCTTGAGAGCATGCTTCCGCTCCCTTTTAGGGATGTGGGTTGCGTATATCATGTTCACCGTCCGAACTTGCGGGGGAAATCCCTTCTGTCCTTTGTTGTTCGGCGGCCGGGGCCCCTCCTCGTCATCGCTATGTAGCCCCTTGGCTCTGGTTTCGGCACTTAACTTGCCTGCCTGCTTGAACACCCAACAATCCTTGTTGGTGTGATTGGCTGGCTGTTCGGGGGTGCCGTGTATCTGGCACGAGCGATCGAGTATCCGGTCTAAGCTGGATGGGCCCTGACGGTTTCTTTTGAATGGCTTCTTCCGTTGGCCTGGTTTAGAGTCTCCGAATCCGGCATTGACTGCCGTATCTTCAGTATTGTCACCGTTAATGCGGCGCTTATGCTTGTTGCGATGTGACCTGCCGTTGTTGTCCTTGGTATCCGAATTGCCGGGGCTCTTGGTTATGTTATTGCTATGAGCTAGCCAGCTGTCTTCTCCCGCACAAAAGTGGGTCATGAGTGTCGTGAGGGCTGCCATAGATTTCGGCTTTTCCTGTCCTAGGTGCCGGGCAAGCCATTCGTCTTGGATGTTGTGCCTGAAGGCTGCAAGGGCCTCGGCGTCCGGACAATCGACTATTTGGTTTTTCTTGGTTAGGAACCGTGTCCAGAATTGTCTGGACACTTCCTCTGGCTGCTGGATTATGTGGCTTAGGTCATCGGCGTCTGGTGGTCGCACATATGTGCCTTGGAAGTTGTCAAGGAATGCGGATTCCAGGTCCTCCCAACAACTAATTGACTCCGCTGGCAGGCTGTTAAGCCAATGTCGAGCTGGTCCTTTAAGCTTGAGCGGGAGGTATTTGATGGTGTGTAGATCATCACAACGGGCCATGAGGATATGAAGGAGATAATCCTCGATCCATACCGCAGGATCTATTGTGCCATCGTATGATTCGATGTTTACGGGTTTGAAGCCCTCGGGGGTTTGATGATCCATTACTTCGTCTGTGAAGCATAGTGGGTGTGCGGCGCCCCTGTACTGGGCTATATCACGACGCATCTCGGACGAGCTTGGTCTGTTGTATTCGGCCGGGCCATACTTATTATGTCCGGCGTGATGGCTAGCATCACGTGAAGCGGGGCGCCCATGCGATCCGTAGATCGATCTTGTTTACCTTGCCTTATTCTCCAAGATGTCTCGCAGGTCTGTTGCGTCTCATCGTACTCTGGTATGTTTTGAGCGGTGCCGGGGTGCGGCTTGGGTCGAGGGCCTGAAGGCCTCTCTATCGCGGCCACGGGGTGGCCGATCGGGCGCATCGTACGCTGGTGATGTAGGTTTAGTTGCTTCCTCCTCAAGTTGGGGTAGCAGCCTGCGCTTTGGGTAGCTCTTGGATGGGCGTTCTAGTTTATACTCTTCGGCCGCCAGGACTTCGGTCCATCTATCGGCTAGCAAGTCTTGGTCAGCTCTAAGCTGCTGCTGTTTCTTCTTGAGGCTGTTTGCCATGGCTACGAGCCTGCGTTTGAAACGCTCTTGTTCGACGGGATCCTCTGGCACGACGAATTCGTCATCGTCGAGGCTTGCCTCATCTTCGGAGGGAGCCATATAATTGTCGTCCTCATCCTCTTTGTCGGCCGCTCTCTCATGAGGGCTGGCTCCTTCGTCCTGCTGCACTGAATCCTGCTGGAGGGGGTTGTCTTCGGCACTGTCTGGCGTGTTGTTATCTCCGGTGCCGGAATCGCCTTTTTGCTTTGGCGGGACTTAGAGTGGCGCTGCTGACGTCGGCGGTTGGGTTGCTTCTTGGAGGGATCATCCTCCGTTTTCTCCTCGCCATCCCCCGCTTTAGGGGTGTCCACCATTGTAACACCCACGATGCGGCTATATCTCCCACGTGTCGAAGCACGACTTAGAGGCATAACCGCATGGTGGTTTTGTGGCAAGAAGGGTCATGTTCACACAATCCCATGTAATGAACAAGAATGGGATAAAGAGAGTTGGCTTACAATCGCCACTTCACACAATACATAATTAAGATCATACATCATTAAAAATACACTCATAGACCGGCTATGGTCAAATTCAAATGAAAAGAAGACAACCCCAAATGCTAGATCCCCGATCGTCCCGACTGGGCTCCACTACTGATCATCTGGAAACGATACATAGTAACGACCAAGGGCCTCATCAAATTCACACTTCAGCTCAGTTGCGCCATCTGCGCTGGTATCCTCGGCACCTACATCTGTTTTGGTAGAATCTGTGAGCCACGGGGACTCAGCAATCTCACACCTGCGAGATCAAGACTATTTAAGCTCATAGGTAGGAAAAGGGGCAATATGGTGGAGTTGCGGCAAGCACTAAGCATATATGGAGGCTAACATACGCAAGTGAGAGCGAGAAGAGAAGCAACGCATCGGTCGAGAAGCTAGAAGTGATCAAGAAGTGATCCTGAAACTACTTACGTCAAGCATAACTCAAACCCTGTTCACTTCCCGGACTCCGCCGAGAAGAGACCATCATGGCTACACACGCTATTGATGCATTTTAATGAAGTCAAGTGTCAAGTTATCTACAACCGTACATTAACAAATTCCCATCTGCCTCATAACCGCGGGCACGGCTTTCGAAAGATAATATACCCTGCAGGGGTGTCCCAACTTAGCCCATCAGAAGCTCTCACGGTCAATGAAGGATATACCTTCTCCCGGGAAGACCCGATCAGTCTCAGAATCCCGGTTCGCAAGACATTTCGAAATGGTAAAACAAGACCAGAAAGACCACCCGCTGTGCCGACAAATCCCGATAGGAGCTGCACATATCTTGTTCTCAGGGCACACCGGATAAGCTAAGCGTACAGGTACCGGCGTAATCCAAGTTGCCAAGGAATGGTCCCGCACGGTGCTCTAGTTTGGACCAACACTCGGAGGAGCACTGGCCCCGGGGGGGGGGGTAAATAAAGATGACCCTTGGGCTCACGAAAACCCAAGGGAAAAAGGCTTAGGTGGCAAATGGTAAAACCAAGGTTGGGCCTTGCTGGAGGAGTTTTATTCAAAGCGAACTGTCAAGGGGGTCCCATAAATCACCCAACCGTGTAAGGAACGCAAAATCAAGGAACATAACACCGGTATGACGGAAACTAGGGCGGTAAGAGTGGAACAAGACACCAGGCATAAGGCCGAGCCTTCCACCCTTTACCAAGTATATAAGGTGCATTAATTAAACATGATATATTGTGATATCCCAAAATATCCATGTTCCGACCAGGAACAAACTTCATCTTCACCTGCAACTAGCAACGCTATAAGAGGGGCTGAGCAAAAGTGGTGACATAGCCAAACAACAGTTTGCTAGGACAGGATGGTTAGAGGTTCGACATGGCAATAGGGAGGCATGATAAATAGTGGCAGGTAGAGCTAACTAGCGATAGAGCGAGTACTAGCAAAGCAAAGATAGAAGTGATAGCGAAGGTATGGTCATCTTGCCTGCAAGGTTCTCAGAGTTGTCGAAGGCTTGATCCTCGTTAGCGTACTCAACAGGTTCCTCGTGCACGTACTCGTCTCCCGGCTCTACCCAAGGCAAGAACACAAGCAAAGGAACCACAATAAATCACGGTGCAATGCACAAGCAACATGATGCAATACATGTCATGATATGCGAGATGTGATATGCAATGCATATGCGTGCTTCGGAGGAAAAAGGATGAACAAGGCATCAACTTGGCAAACTAAGTATGCCGTTGGAAAGATGAGATGATTTCGGTTGAAATCGATATAAAGATCACCAGATTCGGATGCACGGTTTGCAAATGACAAGCAAGACAAGATATGATACAAACTGCTTAAAACAGCAACATGGCCACTTGGATGCAAAGTATAAATAAGCTATAGCACCCAAACATATGAACAAAATGCATAGCAGTGATGTACATGTGATGCTCTACGAAACATGAACACTGAGCTCAATCTATAAACCACTAGAGCATGACTAAAACAGCATGGCAATAATGCAAAAGATAACAGTTTCTACAGACAGTGAAAATACTAGACATAGCAGAAACAGATTCAACATGGCATCTTTACAAGCTTGATTAACTCACTACCAGGCATGTCATGGCATGGAACAGGTACTAGCATGAAGTAGAAATGAAAATGAATCTATCCATGTGCAAAACAGCCACGTAGCATGTTTGAAATAAATCACATGAAAAAGACAAAACAACATCATGATGTAAAATGACAAGTTCATGAACTTGCTCAAATGCAGAAACTAATGCCACCACTGGATTGATGGGATTTTTCTACCCCAAAAACATATATAATATGTTGGGGTTGCTGTAGAAAAATATTCACAAGTGCATTAAATTAAAACCTGCCTAAAATGGCTATTGACAGAATTGGCAGTATTCCAAAAATGAAATGTCCAGATTTGGACTTGCCTGAAATGGAAAGAGAGGGCTATCCAGAAATGGAAAGCGCAGGGATAAGGAAAAAAAATAGAAGGAGGAGGGCGCTGAGAGGCTGACTGGTGGGACCCTTCTGTCATAGAGACTACTGCTAAATATCAACAGAGGAAATAAAAAGGGGCGCGCCTGGGATTCGAACCCAGGTCATTGCAGTGGGCGCGTGGGGTGCAAACCAGCTCGGCTAGGATAGGCTGTTGGTTGGGAAGGGGCTCTGACCTACTTGACCAAGCCACATAGCCCTGACTTCTTCTTCTCCAAGACAGAGAAGAAAACAACGACGACATCGGCGGCAGCAACGGCGACGGCGGGGCCTGGGTTGCGGCGGTGGGCATGCGGGATGTGGAAGGGAGTGCGGGTGTGGGGGTGCGCGAGGAAATGCTCGAGCATGAGCTCGCGGAACGCAAGTGGCGTGTGCACGTGCAGCAGCAAAACATGCGCAACTAAAAATACAGAGATCGACAGAGCACCGAGAGCACGAGAAAGATTGAATCGAAGCAGCGCCTACGATGATCTATTGACGACAAGAAGGAGCAGGGAGGAAGTTGGGTATACCTCCTTACCCAAGGACAAGTATACAGCGACGGAGTCGAGCCTGCGGCGATGCAGATGAGCTCTGAGCCTGGCGAGGCTGCTGTCCGGGAAGAAGAGGAAGAAGACCGGTCGGAGAAGTCGTTCTAGAGGCTGTAGAGGTACGTGCGATGAGGTAGGATGAGAAGGGGAACTTGACGGTCTTCTCCGCGGCGTCCGAGGTGGTGGGAGGCGCGGCGAGCGTCTATCCCGAGCCGAAGCGCAAGCTCAACCAGAGCATGGTGGGCAGGGCGACGGCGTGGGCGCGTAGAGACTTACCTAGCGGCGGCGAGGGAAGGAGAGGAGGGGGATCGGTTGAGGGGAGACCCTAGGGCACCGGGGACAACTTTATAGGGGTCTAGGGATGAGCTCCGGCCGTCAAATCATCTGGCGTGCCGACGTGTCTCCTCTGGATGTCTTGCCGTACAGGAGGACGATGCAACTGTCGCTTTCAGGCTAAAGGGCTGTGGGAGGGCTGCTGGGCCGCGGATGGACTGCTTGCTACTGGGCTGCGCTACTGCTGGTGCTCTCTCTCTCTCCCTCTGACTCTTTCCCATTCCTTCGAACAGTAATAAAAGAGCGAAAAGCACAGAAGGATTGGGGGGGGGGGGTTCTGAGAGATATGAAAATATCCTCAGGATTCTGGGATTATTCTCAATTTGATAAAATTGAGTTGGGTATTTTTTTTAGAGGTAGAAAAATACAACAAGTTTGAATATAGTTCAAACTTGGAGCATTTTTGAACCTAACCAACACAACTTCAAATGAGCTGTAATTTGGCAGAGAGGCTAGGTACATAGTGTTAGATTATTGGGGAAAAGATGAACATTTATGGTGGAGGCAAAATGGCACTCGCAAAGAATGGAAGGAAAGGGAAGGAAGGAGAAGTGATGGTGCAATGGTTTGAAAGGGGTACAAGGGTCATGCGCATGATGCTCATGGAAACAACATGAATGACAAAATGCAACATGGCAAGCACAAAGCTATGCTTGATATGACCAAGATGCAACATGAGATGGCATGATATGATATGCACGACATGAATAAAATGCAAAACAAAAGACAAAACCCAACCACGGAGGGAATAACATATCACATAGTGGCTACGAAGTGGGTGGTGGGTGGGCTTCGAATTTCTTCGTCGTCCGCATCCCAACCGTGTTGGCCGCAGTTCGGCCATGGCTCTCCTGACAAAGAGAGAGACTTTAATGAATTCAGGATATCACCAAAAGGCGAGTGCTGAAAGACGTCCGCAGCGGTGAACTCCATGACCGGAGCCCAACCGGGCTTAATCGGAAGAGGTGCAGGATTTATGGAGTCCGGATCGGAGTCCGGCACCTTGGAGCCATGGGCCTTGCGAAGGACTAGGCTGGTATCCGGCTCTATCGCCGTAGAGGTTGCAGCTTCCGGGGCGGCGTCCAACCGTCCGTCCTGACTGGCGCAGTGGGCTCCGAGCTAATGGTCGGAGCAGACACCTGAGCGACGCTCTGGGTGTTGTCCGATGGCAGAGCTAAATCATGCCCATCGTGACAGTGCGGCGCGCCCGGTCGTGGCTCAAATCCGTCGAAGATCAAGTCCCCGCGGATGTCGGCCGTGTAGTTTAAGCTTCCAAACCTGACCTGATGACCAGGGGCGTAGCTTTCGATCTGCTCCAGATGGCTGAACGAGTTGGCCCACAGTGCGAAGCCGCCGAATATGAAGATCTGTCCGGGGAGAAAAGTCTCATCCCGGACCGCATCGCGATTGACGAGCGAAGAAGCCATCGGGCCTAAAGGCGACGACACAGAGGAACTCTCAATGAAAGCACCAATATCAGTGTCAAAACCGGCAGATCTCGGGTAGGGGGTCCCGAACTGTGCGTCTAGGCGGATGGTAACAGGAGACAAGGGACACGATGTTTCTACCCAGGTTCGGGCCCTCTCGATGGAGGTAAAACCCTACTCCTACTTGATTAATATTGATGATATGGGTAGTACAAGAGTAGATCTACTACGAGATCGGAGTGGCTAAACCCTAGAAGCTAGCCTATGGTATGATTGTTGTTCGTCCTATGGACTAAAACTCTCCGGTTTATATAGACACCAGAGAGGGCTAGGGTTACACAGAGTCGGTTACAATGGGAGGAGATCTTCATATTGTATCGCCAAGCTTGCCTTCCACGCCAAGGAAAGTCCCATCCGGACACGGGACGGAGTCTTCAATCTTGTATCTTCATAGTCCAGGAGTCCGGCTAAAGGTCTTAGTCCGGCCATCCGGACACCCCCTAATCCAGGACTCCCTCAGGACCCCCTACCCGAGATCCGCCGATTTTGACACCGACATTGGTGCATTCATTGAGAGTTCCTCTGTGTCATAGCTGCAAGGCTTGATGGCTCCTTCAATCATCAACAACAACGTGGTTCGGGGTGAGACTTTTCTCCCCGGACATATCTTCGTGTTCGGCGGCTTCACGTTGCGCGCCAATTCGTTCGGCCATCTAGAGCAGATCGACAGCTACACCCCTGGCCATCAGGTCAGGTTCAGAAACTTGAACTACACGTCCTATATCTGTGGAGACTTGATCTTCGACGGATTCGAGCCTACGCCAGGAGCGCCGAACAGTCACGACGAGCACGGCTTAGACCTGCCGTCGGACAATACTCGGGATATCATGCCTGCAGGAGCACCAGACCTAAATCCGGGGCAGATTGCATCGTCTGGGGACGGGTGGATAGGCCCCGCCTCGGAGGCCGCACACTCATCGGCGGTAGAGCCGAACACAGACTCCACCCCCAAGGAAGCCTGTGTCACCGGACCCCTGGACTCGTGTCCGGCTGTAGGTTCTAGACCACACGCCCTCGAGCCCACCGAATCTGGTTGGGCTCCGGTAATGGAGTTTACTGCTGTGGATATCTTCCAGCACTCGCCCTTTGGCGACATGCTGAACTCATTAAAATCTCTCTCTTTGTCAGGAGACTCTCGGCCGAACTATGTCCGACTCGAATGTGAAGTAGGCGACGAGGGAATTCGTTGCCCACCCACCACCCACTTCATTGCCACGGTGGATGACTTGACCGACCTGCTTGACTTCGACTCTGAAGACATCGACGGTGTGGACGACGATGTGGTAGAAGAACAGGAACCACCGCCCACGGGGCGCTGGACAACCACCTCCTCGTATGATATATATATGGTGGACACCCCAAAAGAAACCAATGGCGATGAGGCAATGGAGGATAACCCCTCAAGGAGGAAAGCAAAGCATGGGCATCATTGGCGCCGCTCCAAGCCCCGCCACAACAATACCGGCATGGGAGACGAAAATAATCAAGATGGTGCCGAAGATGAATACAACCCAGATCAGCCTGCCTTCGAGCAGGCCGAACAAGAAGACGGGCAGGTCAGCCCAGACGAACAGGCGATGGACGAATTCCCGGAGGAGGACAACTACATGCCCCCCTCCGAAGACGAGATAAGCCTCAACGACGATGAAATCGGCGTGCCTGAGGATCCCGTAGAGCAGGAGCACTTCAAGCTTTGGCTTGTGGCCACTGCGAGGAGCTTGAAAAAGAAGCAGCAGCAGCTTCAAGCTGATCAAGATCTGCTCATAGATAGGTGGAATGAAGTCCTGGCAGCCGAGGAATGTGGACTCGAGCGCCACACCAAAGGTTACCCAAAGCACAAGTTGCTACCTCAACTCGAGGAGGAGCCTACACTACTAGCCCAGGACGAGGCTGACCGACCACCTCGTGGTCGGGATAAAACAACGTATCGGCCCGAATACCAGCCCGTACCCCCACGCCAATACACTACGGCCCGGGGCAATAGGCAGGACCTGCGTGACATACTGGAAAACAAGGCAGGACAACCAAGATCGATCTACGGATCGCGGGGGTGCGCCCCAACACGTGACGATGATCGTCATGCCGGATACACTATCAACAAGTCCAGCCGGGCCGAACATAGCCAACCAGACTTATTCAAACTGCATAGCCACATAGCTCGGCATAGAGGCTCCGCACACCCCCTCTGCTTCACCGACGAAGTGATGGATCATGAATTCCCAGAAGGGTTTAAACCCATAAACATCTAATCATACGATGTCACAACAGACCCCGCAATATGGATCAAAGATTTCCTTCTCCACATTCACATGGCCCGCGGTGACGATCTACACACCATCAAGTATCTTCCCCTTAAGCTCAAAGGACCGGCCCGGCACTCGCTAAATAGCCTGCCAGCAAATTCCATCAGCAGTTGGGAAAACCTGGAGGATGCGTTCCTCAACAACTTCCAGGGCACGTACGTGCGACCACCGATGCTGATGACTTGAGTCACATTACCCAACAGCCCGGAGAGTCAGCCAAAAAATTCTTGACTCGGTTCCTAACTAAAAAGAACCAAATTTTCGACTGTTCGAACGCCGAAGCCTTGGCCGCCTTTAAGCATAATATCCGCGACGAGTGGCTCGCCCGACACCTCAGCCAGGAAAAGCCGAAGTCCATGACGGCCCTCACGACACTCATGACCCGCTTTTGCGCGGGTGAGGACAGCTGGTTGGCCCGCAGTAGCACCACGCCAATAAACTCCGGCACTTTAGATATCCGCGACAATAACGGCAAGCCACGGCGCAACAGACATAAGCGTCAAAACAATGGTGACAACACCGAAGACACGGCAGTCAATGCCGGATTCAGTGGCGCAAAATCCGGTCAGCGGAAAAAGCCATTCAAAAGAAACAACCAGGGATCGTCCAGTCTGGACCGTATACTTGATCGCTTGTGCCAAATTCACGGCACCCCTGATAAGCCAGCAAACCACACTAACAGAGATTGCTGGGTGTTCAAGCAAGCCGACAAAATAAATGCCAAAACAAGGACAAGGGGCTGCACAGCAACGATGACGAGGAGCCCCAGCGTCCGAACATGGGGGGACAAAAGAAATTTCCTCCTCAGGTGAAAACCCTCAATATGATCTATGCCACTCACATTCCCAAACGGGAACGAAAACGAGCACTAAGGGACATCTATGCGATGGAGCCAGTCGCCCCAAAGTTCAACCCATGGTCAGCCTATCCGATCACTTTTGATCGTAGAGATCACCCTACCAGCATCCGTCACGGCGGTTCAGCCGCATTGGTCCTCGACCCAATCATCAACGGATTCCACCTTACGCGAGTCCTTATGGACGGTGGCAGTAGCCTGAACCTGCTTTATCAAGACACAATGCACAAAATGGGCATCGATCCCTCAAGGATCAAGCCCACCAAAACGACCTTCAAAGGTGTAATTCCAGGAGTAGAGGCCCGTTGTACGGGCTCCATAACACTAGAAGTGGTCTTTGGATCCCCGGATAACTTCCAAAGCGAGGAGTTAATCTTTGATATCGTCCCTTTCCGCAGTGGCTATCATGCATTGCTTGGATGAACCGCATTCGCTCGATTCAATGCGGTACCACACTACGCATACCTCAAGCTCAAGATGCCAGGACCTCGCGGGGTTATAACAGTCAATGGAAACACAGACCGCTCTCTCCCTACAGAGGAGCACACTGCAGCCCTTGTGGCAGAAGTACAAAGCAGCCTTCTCCAGCAAACCACCAATCTGGCGACAAAAACCCCAAACATTGTCAAGCGAGTCCGGAGCACCCTACAACATGATCGCCAGGCATGCCAAAAACATGACTAGCAGTCCGGCCTCCACCCTAGTCCCATTCAAGTAGCATTTGTGCCGCGCGTACACAATTATGCACTCAAAATACCATGGGCATAGGCGGAGGCACAATGGTGATGCGGTCAACAGTGCGGTTCAGCCGCAACATACTTTAATAACCCCCTTTTCTCTTTTAGGACCCCACTTTCGGGCAGCCTCTTCAGAGAGCCAGATAATCGGACTTATCACAGGAGGGAAGACCAAGGAGGCAAAAGGCTTTACGCACAAAGGGAATACCCAGGTGGTATCTGTCAACGATCGTTATACCTGTTTTATATACCTACATGCGGCCCGCCCTTGGATAGGACATGTCAAATAGTCCTATTTGCTTCTGCTTAATGCATTAATTGTACACATACGCTTGGATGTATTATTTATCAATGGGAGATAATATATAGTGTCAGCTTATTATTCCTATGTCCACATTTTCCCTAAAATTGTTTATTTAATATTGAACCCGTACACTTTGGTACAGTCTGTTTGCCAGGGGCTTCTCATGGCGACCCTTAATACGGCAAGATAAGTCCGAACACTTCCAATAGTGCGACACCCCGAACTTATAGCATTATATGCATCAGCTCCAAATCATGTCTTAGGTCAATAGTTGGGTTTGCCCGGCTCCCTTGTTTTGGTACCTTACGTTCCGTTATATCGGCTAAGGTAGCGCAGGGAGAACTACTGCAATTGTGTCCCGGTTCTTCCGGACAAGCACCTCAGTAGAGAAAGCTGAAAACTGACGGTCATGATGCGGCGAGCGCTGGTCGCTGTTCGAGAGGTCTTAAAATCCTTAAAGATTTTTTCGCTTTAGGGGAGGAGTCGGCCTCGTCCGATTTAGGCGTGTATAGCACCCCAATTCGGCTTTCCGAATTCTAGGGGCTTTGCCGCAATTTAAAATTGTAGACTTCTATGGCTAAGTGAGAGTTATAAAGCCGCATAGTCCAATTGCCTTGTTCGCTGCGCCAAACACCTCCTTCAAGGACCAAAAAGTTGGATAAAAGAGTGTTCTGGATTTTCCATGAACACCCCAGTACTAGCAACATGGGGGCGGAAGCCGACGACTGGCCTACTTTTGGAATTTTATAAATAGCCGCACAGAAGGTAATATTTTAAATCAACAAAATGCTATATAGCACAAACAAGTTCTTTTTCATATTACAAAGATGACATGAGTACATTCACTCAAATATTGTGTCCTTGGTACATTCATCAGCCACGAGACGAGCACCTTTCATCACACCATCATAATATTTCTTGGGGTAGCGATGCGCCTTGCCCTCCGGCGGTCCTTCCTTCACCAGCTTCTCTGCATCCAGCTTGGCCCAATGCATCTTCGCACGGGCAAAGGCCCAGCGGGCACCCTCAATGCAAACGGATCGCTTGATAACTTCAAGCCGCGGACATGCATTTACCATATGCTTTATAAGGCCGAAGTACCTGGCGAGTAGGGGTGAGGGAGTCCTAGATTAGGGGGTGTCCGGATGGCCGGACTATGACCTTTGGCCGGACTCCTGGACTATGAAGATACAAGATTGAAGACTTAGTCCCGTGTCCGGATGGGACTTTCCTTGGCGTGGAAGGCAAGCTTGGCGATACGATATGTAGATCTCCTCCCATTGTAACCGACTCTGTGTAACCCTAGCCCTCTCCGGTGTCTATATAAACCGGAGGGTTTTAGTCTGTAGGACGAACAACAATCATACCATAGGCTAGCTTCTAGGGTTTAGCCTCTCTGATCTCGTGGTAGATCTACTCTTGTACTACCCATATCATCAATATTAATCAAGCAGGAGTAGGGTTTTACCTCCATCGAGAGGGCCCGAACCTGGGTAAAAACATCGTGTCCCTTGTCTCCTGTTACCATCCGCCTAGACGCACAGTTCGGGGCCCACTACCCGAGATCCGCTGGTTTTGACACCGACATTGGTGCTTTCATTGAGAGTTCCTCTGTGTCGTCACCTTTAGGCCCGATGGCTTCTTCGATCATCAACAATGACGCAGTCCAGGGTGAGACTTTTCTCCCCGGACAGATCTTCATATTCGGCGGCTTTGCACCGCGGGCCAATTCACTTGGCCATCTGGAGCAGATTGAAAAGCTACGCCCCTGGCCATCAGGTCAGATTTATAAGTTTGAACTACACGGCTGACATCCGCGGAGACTTGATCTTCGACGGATTCAAGCCGCAGCTAAGCGCGCCACACTATCATGAGGGGCATGATCTAGCTCTGCCGCCAGACAGTGTCCAGAAGGCCGCTCAGGTGTCCGCTCCGACCCTTAGCTCGGAGCCGACTGCGCCAATCGAGGATGGATGGTTGGACACCGCCTCGGGGGCTGCAATCTCTACGGTGATTGAGCCGAATACCAGCCTTGTCCTTTGCGAAGCTTGTGACTCCAAGGTGCCAGACTCCTCTTCGGACTCCGGATCTTCCGCACCCCTTCCAATCGAACCCGATTGGGCTCTGATCATGGAGTTCACCGCCGCGGACATCTTTCAGCACTCGCCCTTCGGCGACATCCTGAGTTCACTAAAGTCTCTCTCTTTATCAGGAGAGCCCTAGCCGGACTATGGTTAGCAAGGTTGGGATGCGGACGACGAAAAAATTCGAAACCCACCCACCACCCACTTCGTAGCCACTGTCGATGATTTAACCAACATGCTCGACTTCGACTCCGAAGACATCGACGGTATGGACGCCGATGAAGGAGACAAACAAGAACCAGCGCCTATAGGGCACTGGACAACCACCTCATCCCACGATGTATGCATGGTGGACACACCTAAAAGAAACGACGACGAGGATCAAAAGGACGCAACGAGGGATCGTTCCCTCGAAAAGCAATCAAAGCGGCGGCGTAAGCGCCACGCCAAACCCCACCTCGACAGAGACCCAGCCATATAGCAGGGTGAACCGGCGGACGACGAACATGCCATCGAGCAACCGTCCGAACAGGGGAACATGGATGAACAAACCGAACAACCCGTCCCCGGCGAAGATAATAGTCCGGACGACCTCACACCGGACAAGTTGCTGGAGCAGAAGAACCTCCACCAAAGGCTCGTCGCCACTATTCGTAGCCTGAAAAAACAAAAGCGGAAGCTCAAAGCAGCGGAAGATGCACTCAGAATCAGATGGGGCAAAGTACTCAACACCGCACACAAGTACGGCGACAGTCACCACACAAAGAGCTATCCGAAGCGAAAATTACTACCGGAATTTGATGAGGAGGCCTTAGAGCCCCCACAGTCAAAAAACAAGGAAGCCACCAGGTCGGATAGACGACCCCATGAACGCAATAGAGCAGCAAAGGGTGCCGCACTCAATCCGGCACGCGATCCGCACAAGGATTCGCTTCAAAAAGACGGCCCAACCAGATCTATCTATGGGCCAAGAAAGCAAGCTCTAGTAAGCAATGCAACACAACAAATATCCGAACATTGCGGCACACCCAAATACGTACAGGGGCGCCGCACATCCCCTATGTTTCACCAATGAGGTGCTGGACCTTGAATTTCCAGTGGGATTCAAGCCCGTAAACATAGAGGCATACAACAGAACAACAGACCCTGGAGTCTGGATTGAGGATTATATCCTCCACATACACATGGCTAGAGGAGATGACCTCCACGCCATAAAATACTTACCCCTCAAGCTCGAAGGGCCAGCTCGGCATTGGCTTAAGAGCCTTCCCAAAAACACCATAGGAAGTTGGGAAGAGCTCGAGGATGCTTTTCGGGCAAATTTTCAAGGGACCTATGTCCGACCTCCGGATGCAGACGATCTAAGTCATATAACTCAACAACCCGGAGAGTCAGCCCGGAAACTCTGGAACAGATTTCTTACTAAAAAGAATCAGATAGTCGACTGTCCGGACGCCGAAGCCATAGCAGCTTTCAAACATAGCGTTCGAGACGAATGGCTCGCCAGACACCTCGTCCAAGAAAAGCCAAGAACAATGGCCGCATTGACAAGCCTCATGACCCGCTTTTGCACAGGAGAGGATAGCTGGTTGGCAAGAAGCAGCTCCAGCGACCCAAGTACATCAGAGATGGAAACGGGAAACCGCGCCGTAGCAAGGAACAACACCGGATCAAGGATAACAACCCGAAGAGCACGACCGTCAACGCCGGATTCAAAAGCTCTCGGCAGAATCAGAAAAAGCTGCCCACAAAGATAATAGGGACGAGCTATCTGACCTCAACAAAATCTTGGACAAAATATGCCAAATCCACAGTACTCCCGGGAGGCCTGCAAACTACACCCACAGAGATTGTTGGGTCTTCAAGCAATCCGGCAAACTCAACGTCAAACACAAGGGGCTCGACATACCAAGCGAGGATGACGACGAACCCCACAAGCAGAGCACCGGAGAACAAAGAAGTTCCCGCAAGAAGTCAAAATAGTAAATTCACTTCATGTGACAAAAGGGAAAAACAGAGTGGTGCCTATGGAGATACGCGCCATACGGCCTGTCCCAGAGGAGTCCCGCCACTGGTTGTTACAACCAATCACCTTCGATCATCAGGATTACTCTAGAGGTATCCAGAACGCAGGCTGGACTGCCTTGGTCTTAGATCCGATAATTGACGGACTCCACTTTACACAAGTCCTAATGGACGGCGGCAGTGATCTAAACCTGCTATATCAGGACACAATCCGCAAAATGGGGATAAACCCAGCAATAATTCGCCATGGCAACACTTCCTTTCAATGGGTCACGCCAGGCCTAGATACGCATTGTATGGGTTCCCTCTTGTTAGAAGTTATGTTCGGCTCCCCCGACAACTTCCGAAGCGAAAAGCTAACCTTCCACATCACCCCATTCATAAGTAGCTATCAAGCACTACTGGGACTCGAAGCTTTCGCCCGCTTTAACGCAATATCACATTATGCATCACTTACACTCAAAATGCCTGGTCCACGAGGCATCATCTCATTAAAGGGAAATATCGAGCGTTCCTCAAGCGCGGACGATGGTGCGGCTGCCTTGACAGCCGCACACTAAACTAGCTTTACTAGTTAGAGCACCTAAACAAGTCGTTCAAGACCCCAGACATGGCTCGATGAGTCCGGCGTAAACATACAAAGGCTTAATAGCCGCATACCCCTGTACAAGGGGCTCCACGCATTTACACCAAGAGACAATAAAGCTCAATTCTACCCATTTTCTGTATTATACTTTGTTTATTTTAACATAGATTTCTCGCACGATTGTTTTCAACTAAGTTCCTCTCTTTTACAGACGAACACCGTGCTACACTCGTCCAGGATACGGCACAACGGAGACACAGGCGCAGACGTGCAGTAGGGACCCGTTTCAAGGATTCTTTTCAGATTAAGACCCTGCGTAAACCTTTTTTATTGTCTCTTGTTGATAACATCCCTCGGTCTTTGCTATAACCGAGGAGGAGGCCGGCGTCTTGGCATGTGGCCATGCCAGAATTTTGCGCATACGTGGACACCAGGGGCTTATTACCAAGGGCTTTTGTTCAACCTGTTTTCATAAAGACCGAATACCTTAGGGAGTGTTTGGCGTCGCGTGTTTGGCCTTATATGCATCAGCTCCGAATCATGTCTTTGGTCAAATGTTGGGTTTGCCCGGCTCCTGTGTTTTGCTGCCTTACGTTCCGCTCTATCGGCTAGGGCGGCACCAGGAGAACTACTGCGATTGTGCCCCGGTTCGGCCAGGCGAGCACCTCAGTAGAGAAAGCCGAAAACTGACTGTCATGATATAGCGAGAGACTGGTCAACCACTCGATCACTTGCCGGAATCTTTAGGATCCCTCCGCATTAAGGAAGGGCCATTTCCCGGTCAGGCACACACGCGCCTCAAATTCGGGCGAGCGCGGTGCCCCTAGGGGCTATTTAGTAGCCCCACTGTCAAACTCCTATGGCTAAGTGAAAGTGATAAAGCATTATAGTCGGTTGCCTAGTTCACTGCGCTATCACCTCCTTTATAGGACCAAGACGTTGGATCAAGTGTGAAAATGCGCATTCTGCGAACACCCCCGCATTATATGCGTGGGGGCTAAAGCCAACGACTGCCATCTTTCAGGTTATATACACATATACATTAACGGCCGCATAGGAGGTATTCTAATTCTAGAAAGCACAAGTATAAAAAGCTTTTATATTCCATCAAAACATTGTTTCACAATAGTACATGTTATTCGAACATAACATCCTTCAAGCACTGCGTCTCTATTAAACGAGCGCCCTGCAAAACTTCCTCAAAATAGTGCTCGGCAGGTACTCGGCTTTCGTCCGAATCCTGGGATGCAACAGCACTGGCCTTTATCTCCGCCCAGTATGTCTTGATACGGGCAAGAGCCATCTATGCACCCTCTATGCATGCTGAGCTCTTCATTGCATCAATATGCGGCACCGCACCAAGGAACTGCTGCACCAAGCTAAAATAACTCTTCGGCTCGGGCCCTTTCGGCCACAGATGACTCACGACATGCTTCATGGCGAGCCCGGATAACCTGTTCAGCTCCGCCCATGCGGCCAAACGATTGGATACCGAAAGTGGGCGCTCTGGGTTGTGGAACTGCGACCAGAAAAGTTCTTCCAATTCATGGTCATTTAGACCCCGGAAGTGTTCGGTCGCGTCCGCGGCACTCGCCGCCAAATCCAGATAAGTGTTCGCCGCACTCTACTTCCGGTCCAACGGGGCATACTTAGGATCCCCGAACTTCATCCACAACATATAGGGCTTTCCAGCCGTGATATCTCTGGCCCGACGTAGCTCCTCCTTCATAGCTCTCATGGCAGAGCGAGTGTCCTTGGCCTCGGCAGTGACCTTTTCTAGGTCCTTCTGTGCCACCCTATCTTCTTTTTCAAGAAGCTTGCAACGGTCGGCAGCATTCTTCAATTTTACAGCCATCTCAGCCATTTCCTTCTTGCTCTGGCAGTGAGCAGCCTGTTCGGCTTTTAGCTCTTCAGCAGCCTTTAAGGCAGCCACATCGCTTTTCCTGGCTTGCTCCTTGGCTTGGGCAAGTTCCGCCCGAAGGTTCTCCATGGCAGCGGCACCATCTACATTAAGCACACATGTTATAAGGTACGAGCATCAAGCTCCTCTTACCAGATGTCTTTAGAGACATTACATACCTTGTGCCTCGTCCAACCGCTCATTGACAAGCGCGATGTCGGCATCTGCCACGTCAAGCTGCCGCTTTAGCTCGGCAAATTCATCAGTCCGACTAGCCACCGAACACCTCGCCACCTACATAGGAAAGGCGACCTATTATACCTGGGATTATGATCCTCTGCGCGCCGTCATTTTTGACAACACACAGAGTCTCAGGGGCTACTATCTATACAGGGCGCATTTTATATATGCGGATTTGTCAAAAGGTACATCATTTCGCGTACCTCAAAACCTATGAGTAAACTCCTGGCGGCCTCATACAATCCGCTTTCCACGGATGAAATCCTTCTAATCACCGTGTTCATCAACACACGGTGTTCTTCTGAGATAGATGCTCGCCCGAGCAGATCCTTCAGCTCCTTCGACCGTGCACCGGACGGTGCCGGACTCGTCTGAAGACCTTTTTCGAAGGCCGGATTTGGAGGAACCCTCCGAGACGACACCTTTGGGTCGCCCGCCTCGCAAGACGGTACAGCTGGGGGAGGCGTTCCGCTCTCCATCATCTCCGGACGAAGATCCCCTGAAGATGAGTTCTGCTGAGAAGGGTTGAGATCCGAACTGCAAGGTAAAATTTTGGTTATCTTCCTCAGAAATAAAACAAGGATGTCACTCATTTTAAAACCCCTCTCTTTACTTACGGCTCGGTGGAGAGCTGATCCCCTTGGGGGCGCAATGCGGCCGGAGCACCCTCCGCCGCCGGACCCTCTGACGAAGATTTCTTCCCCCGCTTTGAGGCCATCGCCTCCGGGTCTTCAGAGGTGGTCCTTTTCCTTCCCTGGTTAGGGGAATTCTCGATTCCTCCTTTCCTGACAGCCTCCTTCACGGAGGCGGTAGCTTCTTGGTTCCCCTCTTCGCCTTCTTCCAAAGGCGCAATCTACAGCATCCTGGTCAACACGGGATTCGGCATGGTCTCAGGGAGGGGGGTCGGACACCTGATAAGCTTTGCTTTCACTATCCACTCCTGTTCAAAGGATAGCTCTTTTAAGGGCAATTTTATGATAAACATACGGGTAGCGTGTCCGGGTATAAGGCTACTTACTTGAGTGTCTGGGCGATTGCAGCTCAGACCTGCATCCTCGGACGAGTCCGGACACATTGCTTGTGATCCGAAGAACAATTTATACATCTCCATGGGCGTCGTGCCCATAAAATGTTGGAGGACTCACGGTCCTTCCAGATTAAATTCCCACAGGCGGAGGGGGCGACGTTTGTAGGGCAGCATGTGGCGAATTAGCATAACCTGCGCCACTACGGCCAAATTGATATCTCTTTCTAGGAGATCTCGAATGCGGCCCTGCAGCAAGGGCACATCCTTGGACGGCCCCCAGTTAAGTCCTTTATTGACCCATGACGCAAGCCGTGGTGGGGGAGCCGAGCGGAAAGCAGGTGGCGCCACCCATGTGGTGCCCCTGGGAGTTGTGATGTAAAACCACTCTCGTTGCCATAAGCCGAACTCCTCTTGAAAAGAGCCCTCGGGCCATGGAGCGTCGGCAATCTTGCTTGTAATAGCACCTCCACACTCAGCGTGCTGCCCCTCGATTATCTTCGGTTCTACCTTGAAGGTCTTAAGCCACAGTCCGAAGTGAGGAGTAATATGGAGGAAGGCCTCACACACGACAATGAACGATGAGATTTGGAGGATGGACTCCGGAGCTAAGTCGTGAAATTCCAGCCCGTAATAAAACATGAGCCCCCTCACGAAGGGATCAATCGAGAAGCTTAGCCCCCGAAGGAAGTGAGATGCGAACACCACGCTCTCACCGGGCTGGGGAGTGGGAATAGCCTGCCCCTGAGCAGGCAGCCTATGCGAGATTTCGCCGGTTAGATACCTGGCATCTCTCAGCTTTCGCACGTCTTCTTCCGTAACGGAGGAAGGCATCCACCGGCCTTGGAGGTCGGAGCCAGACATCATCGAAGGTCTAAAGCGCCTGAATATGGAGCTTTGGGTGTTAAAACTCGAGGCGAGAGGTGGATTTTATTGGATTGAAAGAAAGGAGTCGAGCCTTGGTCTCTTTATAAAGAGGTTGAATACCGAGAGCCCTCCCCGTGACCGTTTGGGACTCACTTTCAATTAAGAAGTCATACCAATGGCACAGTTGGGTTACCCACGCCCGTATTGATGAGAATCCCGGAATAAGGGGACACGATTTCTGCTTTGACAAGACGTGCCAAGGAAACCGCCTCGCTAAACGCGCTGAGGTGGGACAGTAAAACGATTCGAATAAAGGCTTGACTATGGCATGATGTCACGCTACAGAATACGTCAGCAGATTAGATTTGTGCGAATATTATTCTCTCTACGGCGGTATCTGGAAATTATTTTGCAGAGCCGGACACTATCCTTGTGTTCAACATCTTCTATGAAGAATTCGGCGGAGGAACCCGCCTTGCAATATCGAAGACAATTTGCGCGCCGGACTCGTCGTCATTGAAACCTGGTTCAGGGGCTACTGAGGGAGTCCTGGATTAGGGGGTGTCCGGATGGCCGGACTATGACCTTTGGGCGGACTCTCGGACTATGAAGATACAAGATTGAAGACTTCTTCCCATGTCCGGATGGGACTTTCCTTGGCGTGGAAGGCAAGCTTGGCGATACGATATGTAGATCTCCTCCCATTGTAACCGACTCTGTGTAACCCTAGCCCTCTCCGGTGTCTATATAAACCGGAGGGTTTTAGTCTGTAGGACGAACAACAATCATACCATAGGCTAGCTTCTAGGGTTTAGCCTCTCTGATCTCGTGGTAGGTCTACTCTTGTACTACCCATATCATCAATATTAATCAAGTAGGAGTAGGGTTTTACCTCCATCGAGAGGGCCCGAACCTGGGTAAAAACATCGTGTCCCTTGTCTCCTGTTACCATCCGCCTAGACGCACAGTTCGGGACCTCCTACCCGAGATCCACCGGTTTTGACACCGACAAGGGGCTCACCAGGCCACATCTGGACTATGAAGTCCTTCATGGCCACTTCGGCCGCCTTGTGGAGTTCAACCAATTGCTTCAGTTGGTCACTCAGAGGCATTGGGTGTTCGCTTCCAGCATACTTGGACCAGAACAGCTTCTCCGTTGAGCTCCCCTCTTCGGCATGGTAGAACTTCGTGGCATCCGTTATGCTGCGTGGCAGATCTGCGAATGTCCCTAGAGAGCTCCGAATTCGGGTAAGTAAAAGAAATGTCTCCTCCACATGCTTGCTTTGCATAACGAATGCCTTACCCGCTACTATCTTCTTGGTCGCCTGGATTTCCTGCTGGGCCTTTTGGGCTTCGGCCTTGGCGTCTTTCGTGCTCAAAAGGGCCTTCGCAAGCTCAGACTCCTTCGTCTTGAAGTCACGCTCCAAGGACTCGAACTTCTTGCCGAGCTCCTGGAGCTCTTGCCATACCTCGCCCACCCTAGCATCTTGCTTTTCACGCTCAATGCGCTCCATGTCCGCCTTGTTTTCGGTCTTGGATAGTGCTTTCTTCAGGGCCACCACTTCGGTCGTGGCCCCTATTACAAAATCATGACTCCCTTTTGTTAGCGTCACCAATTATTCCTATTCTTTGTGATATGTGAATGGGGTATCACTCACCTTTGTTCTCTTCGAGCTGCCTCTTCGTGAGGCTGAGCTCCCCTTTGGCCTGCTCCAGGTTCTGTTTGAGTCCGGTGACCTCTGATGTGCGGGCAGCAGCGGCAAGCAGCACCGCCTGCTTATTCACATAGACACATACTGTTAGACTCCCGCGGTTTAGAGTTGACCCTTCGTTTGGCTTTTCTTCCTAAACACTAAACAGAGTATCAGGGGCTACTGTCTATTGGGTGATAATTTTCCACACTTTTGATTATTTACCTCAAAGCCTGTCAGGAGGCTGGTACAAGCTTCGGTCAATCCGATTTTGGCGGACCAAACCTTCTGAATCACCGCACTCATGAGAGTACGGTGCTCTTCATCCATGGAAGCGCCGGGAAGCACTTCCAGCAGACTATCCGACGCCTCTGGCGCAACGGAAGTCATCGGCACGGTCAGCTCGCCCTCCTTAGCGAGGGGCTGCCTGCCCGAATCCGGAACCTTTGGAGGTTCCGGTATAGTGTCCGGCTAGGAGCCCGACTTGCTACGGCTCTCGTCATCATAATCTGCGGGGATCTTACGCCCCGTATGCCCGACGTCTGGAATTTCGCCTTGGGGCGTCTCCAGAGTCGCCTCCCCCTGCTCTAGGACCCTTTGGGACAACACCTCCGTGTCATCCGCGGGCCAAGGGGAAGTGGCCATCGGGAGCGAGTTCATCGCCGAATCGCTCAAAGACCCATCCGAAGAGGATACCTCAGGATGGGCCCTGGCCGGACTGCATATACGTGTCCGGTGTTATAACAAACTATAAAGCTAAGTGGCACTACATTATTACAGGGTGCGGATACTTACGATCTCAACAGGGGCTTGCCCCAGGGCAGCCACTCCTCCTCGCTGTAGGCGGCCGTGGTGGAGTGATCCGGAAGTGACGCCTTTCCCTTCTTTGGCGTCCTAGCCACCCCCTGCGGGGCGGCTTTCCTTTTCCTCTCCTCCCTAATGTGGGGAGGCGGAATTTCTTCGTGTTTCCCCCCGCGGAGCCTCGTCGTCCTCTTAGACCCTTCGGCCTCCCCGGATGGGGCGGCCCTTTTCTTCTCCTTCTCCCCTTCGTGGGAGGAGCGTGCCTCATCGTCTTTGGATGAGGCATCCAGTGTGACCTTACGCCGGAGACCCTTCCTGGTACCCGTGGCCTTCTTTTCGGCCTTCTTTTCTGGCACCTTGTAAGGCGTCGGGACTAGCATCTCCGTCAGGAGAGCGGTTGCTGGGTCTTCTGGCGAGGAGCCGGACAGTCGATCCGCTCCGCCGTCACCATGTAATCCTGATTAAATACACACGATGACTTAAAATCTTCCCATGAGTATGCTGGGAAAGGTACATATGGTGATGGTTAGACAACTCACCGGATGGGGGAGCCGCGTGGCGTGAAGTCCGCGGTCCTCGGATGTGGGATGAGGTATTTCGGAGGCCTTGAACTGCACCTTCAATGCGTCCTTGTGTGTCGTGTCGTAAAGCTCTTGAAGTGTCTGGTGTTCGGCAGATTAAATGCCCGTCTTTGGCACGGAAGGATTCGGCGGACGAGCATGACCTGGACCACATTGACAAGCTTGATTTTCTTGTCCATCATGTTTTTGATGCAGTTCTGAAGTCATGTCAGCTCCGCAGGTTCACCCCAGGCCAGGCCCTTCTTTTCCCAGGAAGTGAGACGCATGGGAATTCCGGATCGGAATTCGGGGGCCGCCGCCGAGTTAGCGTCGCACGGCTCGGTGATGTAGAACCACCCCGATTGCCACCCTTTCACGATCTCCCGAAGGAGCCGTCAAGCCAGGTAACATTGGGCATCCTGCCCACCATGGCGCCTCCGCACTCCGCTTGCTGGCCGCTCATGATCTTCGGCTTCACGCAGAAGATTAATAGCCACAAGCCGAAGTGGGGCTTGATGCGGAGGAAGGCCTCGCACACGATGATAAACACCAAGATGTCGAGGAAGAAATTTGGGGCTAGATCATGGAAGTCCAGCCCATAGTAAAACATGAGCCCGCGGACAAAGGGATGAAGTGGAAATCCCAGTCCGCGAATGAAGTGGGCAAGGAACACGACCCTCTCGTGGGGTCCCGGAGTCGGAATGATCTGCCCTGCGTCCGGCAGCCGATGCGCGGTATCTGCAGCCAAGTATCTGGCCGCCCGGAGCTTCGTAATGTGCTCCTCCTTGACGGTGGAGGCCACCCACTTGCCTCCTGCTCCAGACATGTTTGGTTGTGCCACTACAAAAAAGACACATCCGTGACATTTTGGGCTGAACGATATTTTTCTGTCGTACATATGACACTTCTATGACGATAATTGTGACAAAACCCGGTATCATCATAGATGTGGTGGGCTCCTACTTCTATGACAAAAAATCATGACAGAAAATGGTTTTCGTCCTGGGCGGGCCAGAGACGCAGCTGTATGACATTCTTTGGGCTGTCCATGACGGAAAAAACCATGGTAGAAGCGAGGGGGAGGAAAATTTTGGGGAGTTGCCGGTTATGGTGGGAGGTCAGGGGCCGAGCGATGCACGTTTCTCTCGTACACGTGCGAGGCGTTGGCTCTAACTGAACCCGAGCGAGGTGTTGGGCTCTAACTGAATCCGAGCGATTGCACTGCAGGCTACGCGTTACTGAACCCGAGCGATCGATTAATGGCTATTAACTGAACCTGATGGAGCAATTCCTTCGCTACTGCTGCTAACTAAAGCCGATCGATTGGATGAACAGTGAGCGTTGT
>NC_041383.1:738353532-738373556 GCF_002162155.2 Triticum dicoccoides | reverse complement strand
CAGTGAGTGGTGGCGTTGCCTCTGGATGAACAGGACCCCATGGTGTGGAGGGCTGGATGAACAGTAGAGGTGGAGGGGTGTCCGTGGAGGGGTGGTTGAACAGGACCCCGTGGTGTGGAGGGCTGGATGAACAGTAGAATGTGGAGGGCTGGATGAACAGTAGACGGTGGAGGGGTGGTTGAACAGTAGCCGATGGAGTAGCGCGCGGTGGAGGTTGGATGAACAGGAGCCCGTGGAGGCTGGAGGAGGTCGAAGGTAGCCCGTGGAGGCAGGAGGAGGTCGACGGTGGAGATGAACAGTATCCAGTGGAGTCCCGTTTTGTGGTACGTCACACCCCTCCCGATGAACAGGACCCCCGTTTCGACCGTAGGAGGTCCGTTTCGTCCGTTTTGCGGTACGCCACACCCCTCCCGATCAAGAGGACCCCCGTTTCGACCGTAGGAGGTCCGTTTCGTCCGTTTTGCGGTACGCCACACCCCTCCCAATCAACAGGACACCCGTTTCGACCGTAGGAGGTCCGTTTCCTCCGTTTTGCGGTACGCCACACCCCTCCCGATCAACAGGACCCCTGTTTTGACCGTAGGAGGTCCGTTTCCGCCGTTTTGCGGTACGCCACACCCCTCCCGATCAACAGGACCCGTTCCGAATGTAGGAGTTCCATTTCCTCCGTTGTGCGGTACGCCAGGCCTTGTTTCCATCGCCTGTTCCGTCCAAGCCCTCCTGATGAACACGACCACGCATTCCGTTCCGACCCAGCCGGTTGGCTCCCCATGAACACGACGATGACGCTGTTTCTCCATTCCGACCGAGCCATGTACGTATGCGCGAGTAGGCGTTCGAGACCCTGCCTGTATGTACATATGTGGCCGTATTTTCTTACTTGCACCCTCGCCGCTGTACGTATGTGCACATGCTACGTGCGCGCCTCTACTACGACACGTGCGCGCCTCTACTACGACACGTGTGCGCCTCTACATCGACCAGTACGTATGTACACGTTCGCAACCGGAATGATAATGCTACGTACGCTTCGACCAGGTGGGTCCCAACTGTCAGGCACTTCCTTGCCTGCGAAGATGTAGCTGGTGGGTCCCAGCAGTCAGGGGGCGAATCGTTTTTTTGCCCGGACGCACTTCCTTGCGCGCGAAGATGTAGCTGGTGGGTCCCAGCAGTCAAGGGGAAATGTTCACGAAATACGGTGGCCCGTCCGGTGGGTCCCCGACTGTCAGGTGGAGGAATAATTATTTTGCGCGTAATAAGGAGGCACTTCCTTGCTGCGGCCGTGGACCCAGCTGTCAGCCTCTCCACGTACAGTCCACGTCTGATGGAAGCCATTCCTTGACCACGTTGACCATGCCGCGCTGAGAGCACCAGGGCGGTGGACGACGACGAGGCCTAGGAAGGGGACGAAAGGAGCCGGAGAAGACGCGGCAGTGGATGCCCACGTGTAGAGGAGTACGAGGGTTCACTGGTTCGCTACGGTGTGAGGTTGCCGTCGCTGCAAAATAACAGGGGGTGTGGGTGAGTAGAAGGATGGCCTGGCCAGCGGTGGGAGTAGTAGGGGGCGGTGAGGCCTCCGCCGCATCGTAGCCGTCCACGGGAGGCAGGAGCACGAGGCACGACCGGCGCTGGTTTGGGCGGCTGGAGCAAGAAGACCAGAGGTTGAAGAAGCACTACGGTCGTTGGATGGACATTGTACGGTCACTAGAGCTAGAATCATGCATATTGACTAAGTTGACAAAGCCCTCCGTCCCCGTCAACTTAGTAGGCCCACAAGTCAGCCTGCCACTATACTGGGTCCCAGCTAACAGGGGGAGTATTCATTTTTTTGTGCATAATAAGGAGGCACTTCCTTGCGTGCAAAGATATAGCTGGTGGGTCTGAGCTGTCAGCGGCGGTAACGTTTTTTTCGCGAAATACAGAGGCCCTTTCGGTGGGTCCCTGTTGTCAGGTGGAGGAATCATTATTTTGCATGTAATAAGGAGGCATTTCCTTGCGTGCGGCCGTGGACCCAGCTGTCGGCCTCCAGATGCATGTCCACTCCAGATGCATGTCGGTTGTTGACCATGTTGACCAGGCCACGCCGAGAGCACCAGGGCGGTGGACGACGGCGAGGCCTAGGAAGGAAACGACACGGAGGCAGGGAAGACTCGGTAGTTGTTTCCCACGCGGAGGGGAGTACGACTGTACGAGGGTTTACTGGTTCATCTGTCGTCGCCGGAGAATAACAACAGGTGTGGGTGAGTAGAGGGATGGCTAGGCCAGCGATGGGAGTACGGTAGGGTAGTGAGGCCTGTGCGCAGCACAGCCGGCCGCGGGAAGGAGGGAGCAGGCAATCCCACCGGCGCTTGTTTGAGCGGCTAGAGCAGGAAGAGCAGAGATTGAAGAAGCACGACGGCCGTTGGATGGACATCCAACAGTCACTGCTTGTGCGTCAACCTTTTTTTAGGAAAGCCTCAAATATGTCGAAAATAGCATACAACCCATCTGCCATTATTTCTAATAATTTATAGCCCATTTGCTAATTCTAAAGGTTTTTTTGGAGCCCATATTCTTTTTGTTAGCATTACAGCCCATATTGTGGCCACGGTTAAAAAATTATACGAAATTTTGCATATTTTGGTGCGGTCCGTACTGTTTTTAATCCCAAAATTTCGACTCACATTCAAACTGATTTTAAAAATAAATGTATATCAATATAAAATCCAACAAATTCTCCAGGCATAAAAATTAATGTAATTTAAAATCTCGAAATGAAAAAAAGATATTTGGAACTAATTGCCGGTTTGATGTGTTTTAAAAATGTACAGCCCGTTTCTCATTACTGATAGGCCATTTTCTCGGCCAGCCGAATGAAGCTCTCCTCGTCTTGTAAGATTTGCAGCCCAACAGGCCTGATAAAGCGACTTACTTGGCAAATCACAAAAAAACTGGGCTGTGGCCGTGGACCTAGCTGTCAGCCTCTCCACGTACAGTACTCTTCCGAAGGAAGTTGATCGTTGACCACATTGACCACGCCGCGCCGAGAGCACCAAGGAAGTGGATGACAGCGAGGCCTAGGAAGGGGACAACGCGGAGCCGGGGAAGGCGCGGCAGTGGATGCCCACGCGGAGAGGAGTATGAGGGTTCACTGGTTCAGCTGCGGCGTGAGGCTGCCATTGCCGCTGAATAATAGGGGGTGTGGGTGAGTAGAGGGATACCCTGGGCCAGCGGTGGGAGTAGTATGGGGCGGTGAGGCCTCCGCGGCATCACAGCCAGCCATGAGAGGCAGGAGCACGCGGCACGACCGGTGCTGCTTTGGGCGGCTGGAGCAAGACGACCAGAGGTTGAAGAAGCACTATGGCCGTTGGATGGACATCGTACGATCATTGGAGCTAGAATCATTCATATTGACTAAGTTGACAAAGCCCTCCGTCCTTGTCAACTTAGTAGGCCCATAAGTCAGCCATCCACTATGGTGGGTCCCAGCTAGCAGGGGGTATTCATTTTTTGGTGCGTAATAAGGAGGCATTTCCTTGCGTGCGAAGATATAGCTGGTGGATCCGACCTGTCAGCGGGGGAAACATTTTTTTCACGAAATACAGAAGCCCTTCCCACGTACAGTGCACGTACAGTGCGTAATGAGGAACTTTCCTTGCGTGCGACCATGGACCTCGTGGGTCCCAGCCATCAGGCTCTCCACGTACAGTCCTCTTCCGATGACTCTCGTATGTTGGCCACGCCACGCCGAGCGCACCGAGGCGGTGGACGACGGCGAGGCCCCAGGCTGGAATGACCCAGAGATGGGGAATACGCGGCAGTGGAGTTGCAGACGGAGAGGAGTGGAAAACTTGACTGGTTCGGGTGCGTGGTGGGCCTACACTCGGCAGAGAATAACAGGAGGTGCGGAGTGGAGGGATGGCCTAGCCGTCGATGGGGTAGCGTTTCGCTGAGGAGCACAAAACAACGCCGCTGGACGCCGAAGGCTGGAGCAGGCGGTTCCGGCAGCGCTGGGGGAAGAAGACGAGAGATTGAAGAAGAATGCTGGCCGTTGGATGTAAATCCAACGCCTTATTAGGCTTCGACCTACTGGCCCACATGTCAGCCAGTCCATTTCTTTTTTAGTCCATTTGGTGGGCTGGGTGAAACAATAATGTAGCATCTATGCAGCCCATTTAAATCCCATTTGCATTTTTCTCGAAATCCGCGGACTTGCTGGGCTGGGTGAAAATATCATGTTGGGCTAGACGGAGAAATGTTATAAAAACATAAACATATGATTGCACGTCAGTAAAATCTTTGCAAGCTTATGTACACAATCACTAGGAGTTAACTTGGCAAGTTATATATAAACAATTATTATTAATATTTTGTAAGAAATTTCAAGTTATGAAATAAAATATTATTTTAAGTTGATGAGTTAATAGTACGTGGGGTATTATTATTTTTTAGGCTAGACGTGGGACAGTTGAGTTGGTTCTAGGGGAAAGTACTGGGAGAAAACTCAGTTTACATCGAAAAAGAAAGTGGGAGAAAATTCAGAGACCTGCTGGGTCCACCTGAGGAGAGGAATATGTTTGGAGGAAGGAGATTCAAAGCACGGCAGCCGAGTGAACTAGTTTTGTTTTTTACGGACAAGTGAACTAGTTTACATACATAAGCAAATAGCCACTAAAAAAGCAATTAGGTTAATGGGTTCTTAAAAGAAATATTTCGGACAAAACAGATAATTACGACACATAGGCTAATGCATGAAACACTCAGATGATAAAGGTGCTTATAAACAGATAAAGTACAACATCTAGACCTTCCTGGCACGCTTGATCATGACGCTGTTTCTGTCCGTGTACTTGTCGGTTATGGGAAGCAGACACGCCCTCATGTCCAAGATCTGCATGTACATGTCGTAGCATGCGTATGCGTCCTTGGCCGTGTAGGTTATGTAGGCTAGATTCAGAGGTACCTCCCACGTGTTCAGGTCGTCTTCTTTCATGTTGGCGTATCAGGGGTCGATGATGGTCTCAGCGAGGTCAACCACGGAGTCCTTCTCCTGCCTGTTGCTGATGAAGTGATGATCTTGTATTGCTTGTGGATGTCGACAAGCTTGTTGCACCAGATGGCCGAATCGTCGCGTTCTTCCTTCTCTCCACCGTAGCGAAGGTGCAGTCGGCGCTGCCGATGAAATGGGCGAATGCTCCAGAACCTGGTGCAGCCATAGGACTGAGGTGAGGCAGAGCTTCACCGAGTCCGTATCATTGGTGTACAGCACATTCAACTTCGTGCAGCCATAGGACTGAACGGTGAACTAACTCCTTGTTGAAGTCCATATCCAGCAGGCTCACCCCTCGGATCGCCACTGGAGTCTCTTCGAGTAAACGAGTGTGTAGGCGGCGGCAGCAGTTCGTTTTTCAGCTCTTGGGGAACTGGATTCAACAGTAAGCTGAGTGTGTACAGGCGACAACAGTTACTACCCCTCCCTCGTCTGCTGCACGCCCGGCAGAAGATGCACCCTCGGCACATTCAAACGCCTCCATTAAGAAACCTACTCCGGCCACACGTCGGTTCACGAGCGGGTCTGTATTGGTACTGTAATAACAGGAGTTAGTGGTCACTTTACTTAAATTTAATTAGCTTTAATAGAAATTTATACTTAAAACAAGCAATGCATTGGCTCGTTCTATCAGTGCCACGGGATCAACATGCACAACAATTAGAATTATTATTCTCAGGACGCACACGATCAACACATTTGTCGCACTTTCACAAAGATAATACTACCAAGTTTGAACTGTTTGTTATGGTTGTTGTCCTCTGCATCATCATGCCGTGTTTCCAAGCTTGCAAGATTCAGAACCAACAAATAAGATCCAAATAATAAGTGCAACAAAGATACCTACACATCTCATTGATTCCCAGCTTGCAAGATTCAGAACCAACAAATAAGATCCAAATAATAAGTACAACAAAGATGCCTACACATCTCATTGATTCCCAGCTTGCAAGATTCAGAACCAACAAATAAGATTCAAATAATAAGTACAACAAAGATGCCTACACATCTCACTGATTCCCAGCTTGCAAGATTCAGAACCAACCCATTAGAGCCTTTTGATAAAGTGAATATCGGGATTAAATCCCTCTTGGCTAGCCATGCATACAATTGAAGAACTTGGCGAATGCTCTTGACCATCACAACATCTGTAGTTGAGTATTCCTGTTTGCACAGCATGTTTGCACAGCACAAACAAGGAGACGGGATAGCATGATTTCGCTTTAATAGCGGCCTCCTTGAACTCAACCTCCAGCTCTACTTGGATGAGGTCTGCTTGGAGTTCCATGATTCAATTCATGCTCCTTTTTCTGCAGTTCACCTGAAATGAAGCAAAGATTGCATCATTCAGCTAGCAAGAAGTACTTGCTCTTGTCAGCTGGCAGGTTCTTCTTTAGTAGTTGCACTAAAATTGAGGAATGTTAAGGTTGGCTGTCCGCTCATGTAAGGTGCAACTATAATTTTCTTATCCTTTTGTGCAGTTCCACTAAAATAAAGTGCCATTATGGTGACAGTGACGGCTCCATGTTGCAAAGGCTAATAAAATGTTGCACGAGATTACCAGCAGAACTTGACAGAGATTTTGGAAACTCCAATCACCATTTTGTGCAGTTCCACCAAAATTGAGAGATGTTGCCCATGTGACATTTTAGTTGAACTGCACAAGACACTCATTCAAAAAAAGTGTTTTGTGCAGTTCACCAAAAGGTCACAATAGCAACAAGGTGAAATGGATATCCCTATCTGCACAAAATGATAGAAAGTAAACAATTGCTGGTCAATAAGAATATATGAAACATATACAAAATGAAAAGAAGCATCTTAATTATGTTCATGGCAATCACGCAAGGACAGTAGAAATTTTAAAACGTCAGCAATGCTTCATGCTACCAGAAGCATTACGATCAACAATGAGATTCTTCAAATATGGGATTACTTTAATGGTGGCATTGCTTGTTTACCAGACACAGTAAATCAACAGCAGCTAAAGAGTTGGTTTAAGGGCACGGGACCATGGGGACACCAGGACACTCAGCAGCGTAAAGGAGCAAATTACTTATCATACTGGGGAAAACAGCAGGAGTGCCATTTGTAACACAATTTAATTGCATCTTATCACTGGAGGCATTAGATTAACAATAACACTGGTTAGACATGTCCCTAAGGTAACAGTGTGATCGCTTCATTTTACATGCGCCCTTACATTAACAACAACAAAAGGTTGGTATAAGGACATGCGACAGTGGACGCATCAACACAATGTACCTACAAGGAGGCATAAAGTGGTGATGCCGAGCTTGTTCACGCTATGTGAGGGTAGCAAATCTAATCCTGGAGACCTTGTACTATGTGAGGGCAGCAAATCTAATCCTGGAGACCTTTTACTATGTGAGGGCAGCAAATCTAATCCTGGAGACCTTTTACTATGTGAGGGCAGCAAATCTAATCCTGAGACCTTTTACTATGTGAGGGCAGCAAATCTAATCCTGGGACCTTTTACTATGTGAGGACAGCAAATCTAATCCTGGGACCTTTTACTATGTGAGGGCAGCAAATCTAATCCTGGAGACCTTTTACTATGTGATGGCAGCAAATCTAATCCTGGACATACTCTGTTGACTTGTCCACCAGCCGCCACTTTCTATCCTTTTTTCAACCAATAATAGATCTATTCCTTATCCAGTTTGTACTGCGTTTTCCCATTATTTCCCTTTTCAACCAAGAGACCAGTTGGGTATTCGGTCTCTACTACTTTCACCATATTATTTCCTCTTTGAATCAAGTCCTAGATTCATGCTACAACTTTCCCCCTTTCTTCGTTGTTTGAACAAAGCCCTAGATTCGAATGCATGAAGTAGCTTTACCTCTAATAATACTAAAAATTTAGGTGGCTTTGGAAGAGCTGATGGGAGTAGAAAAAGATGCACATGCAGACACGTGGAGAGCTGGGGCAGTAGAGCAAGGCCGCTTTCGAAGTACTTATACCTAAGGGTCGCCGGGATGTCGGCAGCGACAGGTCGGACCTGCGCACAATACGGCAGGGAGGAAGAAGGGTCGGAGGACCTCCCGAGCCGGCGTTGTGTCGGAAAGAACGGCATGGCCAGAGGATCGGGCCCCTCCGGCAGCTGTGGGTTTCCTCCCTTGGCGGCAATGACCGCATGAATGATGCACCGTTTAGTCCTCAATACACACCGGCCGAAGGGATCCGGCCGGATATATGACCAGCGGTGAGCAGAGAGAAAATGTCGCTACCGCTGTCTTGTTTATATCTGGAGAGGATGAGAGAATGAAGAGAGCAACCCTAGTAAAGCAAGCGCTCAGGCCCCTGTGTCCATATATAGTGGAGTGATTATCTTTTTTATCTCCACAACAAGCGTTTCAATTTGTGTACGTGGCATTAAAGAAAAGAAACTCTCTATTTAAGGTGACTACTCTACGACTCCTACTTACTACTGGTGAATAAACATACAGTAAGTACTGTATTTATATAGAACGAACAAGCTCGAACTATTTTCGCGTAGTTAAAAGTTGAGGGCGGGGCTTTTCCCGGGCAGTATGCGTGGCAGTTTTTGGGTAGGCGGTTTGACAGAGAGGCGAGGAGGGTGAGAGAGTGGGGCTGTGTGATTTCACGGCGCGTTACTGGTGGAAAGGCTTGTGATATGACCACTCACTATAGTCATGAATTACTGGCGCTCCGACTGGGGTGATGCCCCCTGTCGGTGTCAAAACCGGCGAATCTCGGGTAGGGGGTCCCGGACTGTGCGTCTAGGCGGATGGTAACAGGAGACAAGGGACACGATGTTTTTACCCAGGTTCGGGCCCTCTCGATGGAGGTAAAACCCTACTCCTGCTTGATTAATATTGATGATATGTGTAGTACAAGAGTTGATCTACGACGAGATCAGAGAGGCTAAACCCTAGAAGCTAGCCTATGGTATGATTGTCGTTCGTCCTACGGACTAAACCTCTCCGGTTTATATAGACACCAGAGAGGGCTAGGGTTACACAGAGTCGGTTACAATGGGAAAAAAATGGGAGGAGATCTTCATATCATATTGCCAAGGAAAGTCCTATCCGGACACGGGACGAAGTCTTCAATCTTGTATTTTCATAGTCCGGGAGTCCGGCCAAAGGTCATAGTCCGGCCATCCGGACACCCCCTAATCCAGGACTCCCTTAGTAGCCCCCGAACCAGGCTTCAATGACGACGAGTCCGGTGCGCAAGTTTGTCTTCGGTATTGCAAGGCGGGTTCTTCTCCAAATTCCATGTACCTGTCAGATAGTGTCTGGCTTCCGGTGCGTGTTGCTCTCCTCAGCTTCTGTGCCCAATAATGACCATCTTCCATGTGTCAAACGAATGCGAAAACCCAGTTTTTTTTCATTTACCCCCCCCAGCCGCGTAAATGAGCTGCTCATAAAAAGAGGCGGGGATTTAGATCCAATTCACACCACCTTCCCCCCGCGAGTATTCATCAGAGCGCTCTCGAAAGAGATCCATTCCACCATGGCCGGCCGAAGCAGCTCCTCCTCTCGCCTCTCCAGCCCTCGGCCCGGAGACTGGGAGCGGTGTTCCGTCCCATATAGCAAGCTAGTAGTGCTTCAATCCAAGGGGCTCCTCCCCCCAGCATATATGGTCCCAGTTCGATCCGGGATTGCCACCTATAGCGGCGGAGAGCGTCCCCAATCCCTCTCAAGGAGAGCGAGTGTGCCTAGTTCCTTATTTAATAAGAGGACTCAGATTTCCAATTCATCCGTTTCTCCGAGGCCTACTGGAGTTCTATGGCCTTCAGCTACACAACCTCACGCCCGCCTCCATACTGCATGTTGCGGGCTTCGTGGCCCTCTGCGAGCTGTTCTTGGGCATCGAGGCCCATTTTGCACTATGGAAGAGGTTGTTTTGCCTTGTGCCCCGCTCTCAGGAGGGGTCAATTTATCAAGTGGGCGGAGCCGAACTATGGCGCATCGCCGGGACCAGATATCTATCCGGTACCCCAAAGAAGGCGTGCGAGGACTGGCCTTCGGAATGGTTTTATATGGATGACGTCCCCCTGCCGGACCCTGTACGGATCGGCCTCCCTGAGTTTAGTAACGCTCCGTTGAAGAAACGCCTGAGCTGGCGCCCACGGAACCCTCAAAGGGAAACGGACAAGGACGTTCTTTACCTGATGAGCTGGATAAGATTGTTGGCTCATTCCGGATTGACCATGATCGAGGTCATGGCCACATGCATTACGTGGGGGGTGCAACTGCTTCAGTACAGAGGCCACCCCATGTGGGATTTCAACGGGGAGGACGATGCCACCCGGTGCGGTCGCAAGGGGCCGGATTCGGCTGCCACTTTAACGAAGATTTTATCCGCTTTGTACAAGGGAGAAGAAGAGGAATTCCTCCGGGTCAACCCACGGGGCGGATTCTCCATGTACAGTCCTCCAAGCTGGGTGAGCGATCATTTTCACCTGCCTACCTTTTTTCAAATTCCCATAATTGAGTACTCAGCCTAGTAATTCCAACGCGTGAGCTGCGCCAGACTGTGAAGGAGATAAGAAGCCCTCCTCCACAACCCGAGGACCCGGAGCGGTCCCTCGATCCGGACTCCCAAGAGGACCCAGACTTAGGTGTGGAGCTAATTGATGGGGTGTTTCATCAATTGAGTAAGGACAATACCTTAGTGGCCATTACGGCCGACTATCCCGGACTACTTCCAGCCTCAAAGGTAACCGAGATCGAAATCCCGGTACTTTCAAGAGGATCCATCCATGCCTTATTTTGAATCCCGTAAACCAATAGTGTTTTGTTTTGCAGGGGAAATCCTTGAGGCGGAGAGCCGAGCCCGCGGTGGGTAGCCAACAAGGGCCGTTGAAGCCAAGCGGGCTAAAAAGAAGTGCGGACCAGATCGAGATTTCGGCGCAACAGTACGGCACGCAAATTTAACGCCTAGGGTTTATGCCCTCAAGGCACACTAACACTCATGCTCTCCTCAGGAAGAAGAGAACCCGCCGGACTATATCCAGCGGCCAGGCTTCAAGGCCGGGTCCGGAAGCGGAGGCAAACATGGGGCGTGCATCGGACGTTCCTCCGACAGAGGATGCAGACGGGCTTTCTGCCACCAATTCAGGGGTGGAGAGTGCCATGAACCACAGGCATCGTCGGACTGTTGTTCGTAAAGCATGTTTTTCCCTAGAGGCGTTGAACGCCTTTAATACGGGAGATGCGTACCTCCGTGCCGCTCAAAATGGTCTAGCCAGAGCCATAGAGCAGTATGTGAAAGACATAGGGGTGAGTAAATCTGATGGTTATATATGTCAGTAGCCCCCGAGACTTGAAACAGTTAAGATAACTGATTTAAGGATCATATGTTATGCAGGATCTTATAAAAAAGAACACGCAACTGTCCCGGAGCTGGAAGAGTGCAAGGCCCAACTTGAGGCCGCACTGGCCGCTTCAGATAGTGCCAAGGGGACCCCCCCAAGTAATATATGCTTCGAAAGATAATTCCGTTGTGAAGTGCGGCATGTGTGCAATTCTGATGATAACAGTGCAGATGGGGCCGGAGTGAATCCGGACAATCAACAACTCCTACGCCAACTAAAGGCTGGCGAGAGTGTGCTAACGAGGGTGAGGCAAGAGAAGAACAAACTTCAAGACGCCAATACCCAGCTGGGCGAGGAACTAAAGGATGTTCGTGCTCAGCTGTCTGATTCCGTAAAGGAGAATCGATGACTTCGACGCGGCATTTTTAGTAAGTGCTTGAACGAATCTTCGAAAAAAGAGTTCGGCGAGGAAGTCGATTGACAGAGCTATGTGTGTAGGTATGCTGACAGGTCGTCCTGCGGAGGAAATGACCGGTTCAGCGGGGGACCTTCTTCCCGAGCTGTTGCAACTGCACGAACGAGTTCGGCAGGCGATGCAAGGCGTCGTCCAGGCTATGTGGCCATCCCTCTCCATGCCCGAAGGCCTTGGATAGCTTGCAGAGAAGCTGAAGGGAGTGCGGCAGCGCTTCCGGTTATGGAAGATATCGGCCTGCCGTCAAGGTGCCAGGGAGGCATGGGCCATGGTAAAGACTCGGTACACGAAGGCTGACCCAAACCACATGGCCAAGGTCGGCCCTGTGGGGCCTGATGGGAAGGAGATCCCTGTCAGTTTAGTGTATGGCCAGGTAGAGCTGGCTGCCAAGTATTCTCAACAGGACTGTAAATTAGACAGCCTGTTGGATGGTATTGAAGAAGAATATATCGAGTCAAATTGACTATGTAATTTAAAATGACATGTAAAATGCCTTCTAGCCGGATTGTAGATCGTTTGTCACTACGGACCTTTTCGCTTCAACCTCTGGACCCGATAGTCCAGAGTGTGTCTGAATACCTTCTCTGTTATGTAAGAACCGGGGCATGCATGGAGACCAGGCATAGGGGTCATAAGTGCTTTAGCAGACAAGTGCCCAACTAGTTATGTTATATTACATGGTTAGTAAGAAACATCTTCCAGGGAGAATAGTTCCGTTAGGGGTTCCTTTCCCTGGGAGGCATGCCCTAAAGTACATGTCCGAACTGCGAGAAAAAAGCAGAAAAGCATCTGGGGGCAGATAAATAAACAAGAAAAATCAACTTTTAGTTCACCGACCGAATATTCCCTTAAGAACGCTAGCTTTCGGCTTCACCCAGTCTGAGGTACACATCCAGCTGAACCTGCAGTAACAATCGCAGAGGTGCTCCCTTTACCACCTAGCCGAACAAACGGGAACGTAGGGGTAAGCACATGAGCCAGGCAACCCAGCTTGGCCAAAACTTAAGTCATATCGATGCATATAATGGTGTATAAAAGGTTCATGCGGAAGTGTCACACATGTTTTGGGCATGAGGCCCGTTTATATAAACTTCTGATAAAGAAGCCCCCAGGTATAATGAGCGCGGGTGGCGCGTCAAGTATGTGCGAACAATGCGCAAGCAAGCCCCTAAGGGCTTGGGAGAAAAAGGTAGGGAGAAGGAGAGAAATACCAGGCAGCTAATTTGAAAAAAGTAAAAAAAAGAGACAAAGGAAGGAGACGAACATGGAGTCCGGCACTAGGCGTAGAATCTTCGTAGGCGTGCTGCGTTCCATGGGTTTGGCTCGAGTCGGTTGTCCGATGCGTTTCGCAGACGGTACGCTCCACCAGTCAGGACTTAGTCGATTATGAAGGGACCCTCCCATTTGGGCTTTAGTTTGTCCTTTTTCTTGTCCGGCAGGCGTAGAACTAGTTCGCCAACGTTATAAGTTTGGGCCCGTACTTCTCTGCTTTGATATCTTCGAGCCTGCTGTTGATAGAATGCGGAACGAGTTTTTGCCATGTCGCGCTCCTCCTCCAATGCATCCGAGCTGTCCTGCCGATCGAGCTCGGCTTCTCTTTCTTCGTACATGCGCACACGAGGTGAGTCATGAATTATGTCACAGGGCAGGACTGCCTCTGCGCCCTATACCATAAAAAATGGTGTGAATCCGGTAGTGCGATTCGGCGTGGTTCCCAGCCCCTAGAGTACGGAGTCAAGCTCCTCTACCAAGTGCGTGTTAGATTCCTTGAGGGATCGCACTAGTCTGGGTTTGATGCCGCTCATGATGAGACCGTTGGCTCGCTCGACTTGACCATTGGTTTGAGGGTGATAGACTGAAGCATAGTCGAGCTTAATGCCCATGTTTTTGCACCAGAGTTGAACTTCATCGGCCGTGAAGTTTGTGCCGTTGTCAGTTATGATGCTGTGGGGGACGCCGTAACGGTGTACAACCCCGGATATGAAGTATATCACCGGTCCGGATTCGGCCGTCTTTACAGGCTTGGCCTCTATCCATTTGGTGAATTTGTCCACCATGACTAGTAGATATTTTTGCTTGTGGGTTCCTCCTTTAAGGGGTCCAACCATGTCAAGCGCCCAGACCGCAAAAGGCCAGGTAATGGGTATGGTTTGTAGGGCGGTAGGCGGCATGTGGCTTTGGTTAGAGAATAATTGGCAACCGACGCATCGCTGCACTAAGTCCTGAGCGTGTGCTCGGGCCGTCATCCAATAAAATCCGGTACGGAAGGCCTTGCTTACAAGGGCCCGGGCTGCGGCGTGGTGCCTGCCGAGTCTGGCATGAATTTTAGCCAGAAGATTTCGCCCTTCCTCTTCGGAGATACACCTTTGAAGGACTCCGGTTGTGCTTTTCTTATAAAGCTCTCCCTCATGGACTTTATAGGCTTTAGATCGCCGCACTATGCAGCGGGCCTCATTTTGGTCCTCGGAAAGTTCCTGCCTAGTTAGGTAGGCTAGGAATGGTTCTATCCATGGGGCAATGACTGTCATTATTGTGTGGGCTGACGGTGTTGTTTCGTTGGCGGAGCCATCAACTATGTCAGAATGTTCGGTGAGGGGTATGTGGTTGTGTTCAGGCTGTTGTTTCCGGACTCTCCCTCCCATGATACGGATGGCTTAAAAAGACTCTCTAGGAAGATGTTGGGGGGACGGCATCGCATTTTGCGCCAATGCGTGCCAACACGTCTGCTGCCTGGTTGTTCTCCCTGGCTATGTGGTGAAATTCGAGCCCCTCAAACCGAGCTGACATCTTTAAGATGGCATTGCGATAAGCTGCCATTTTTGGATCCTTGGCATCAAAGTCTCCATTTATTTGGGATATCGCGAGGTTTGAATCCCCGCGGACCTCTAGGCGTTGAATGCCCATGGAGACTGCCATCCAGAGACCGTGTAGAAGGGCCTCGTATTCGGACGCGTTGTTGGAGTCCGTGTACATTATCTGAAGTACGTATTGGACTGTCTCTCTGGTTGGGGATGTCAGAACGACGCCAGACCCTGGGCCAGCCAACATTTTGGAGCCGTCGAAGTGCATGATCCAGTTGGAATATGCGCCGTACTCTTTAGGGAGCTCGGCTTCAGTCCATTCGGCGATGAAGCCGGCCAAAGCCTGCGATTTAATAGCTCGCCGTGGCTTGTAAATTATGTCGAACGGGAGGAGCTCAATGGCCCATTTGGCAATCCGGCCTGTTGCGTCGCGGTTGTTTATAATGTCATTGAGAGGTACTTCGGAGGCTACTGTTATTAAACACTCTTGGAAATAGTGTCGCAGCTTCCGGGATGCCATGAACACCGCGTATGCTATCTTTTGATAATGCGGGTACCGTGACTTGCATGGGGTTAGGACAGTGGACACATAGTAAACTGGTTTTTGGAGAGGGAACTTGTGTCCGTCCGTTTCTCGTTCGACAACGAGCACCGCGCTTACAACTTGATGGGTTACCACGATGTATAATAGCATTGGTTCGCCCGTGTTGGGCGCGGCCAGGAGCAGATTTGTTGCCAATATGGCTTTGATTTCGTCGAGTCCGGCCATGGCAGCATCCGTCCACTCGAAGTGCTCGGTGCGTCGCAGGAGGCGATAAAGGGGTAATGCCTTTTCTCCTAAGCGGGAGATAAAGCGGCTTAGAGCCGCCACGCATCCAGTCAATTTTTGTATTTGTTTGAGGTCTTTTGGGATATCCAATTGTGACAGAGCTCGGATCTTGGCTGGGTTTGCTTCAATTCCTCTACCGGATACGATGAAGCCCAAGAGCTTTCCAGCTGGTACGCCAAAAACGCATTTTTCCGGGTTGAGCTTAATGTCATATGCTCGGAGATTGTCGAATGTGAGCCTCAAGTCGTCTACTAGAGTTTCGACGTGTTTGGTTTTGACGACCACATCATCTACGTATGCTTCAACTGTTTTGCCGATCTGGTTGGCCAGACATGTCTGAATCATGCGCTGATATGTTGCGCCGGCGTTTTTTAGCCCGAAGGGCATCGTGTTGAAGTAGAATGGGCCGTATGGGGTGATGAATGCCGTCACGGCTTGGTCTGATTCTGCCATCTTGATTTGGTGGTAGCCAGAGTATGCATCGAGGAAACACAATGAATCGTGTCCTGAAGTGGCGTCGATGATTTGATCGATGCGGGGGAGGGGGAAGGGATCCTTTGGGCAAGCCTTGTTAAGGTCCTTGAAATCGACACATAGGCGCCAGGATTTGTCCTTCTTTGGTACCATTACCAGGTTTGCTAGCCAGTCCGGATGTTTTATATCTCTGATGAATCCGGTCTCCAATAGTTTAGCTAGTTCCTCTCCCATGGCATGTCTCTTGGGTTCGGAGAACCGCAGTTTGTTTGACTGGCTTGAATCCTTTTAGGATATTTAAGCTGTGCTCGGCCAGCCGGCGTGGGATTCCTGGCATGTCTGAGGGGTGCCAGGCAAAGATGTCCCAATTCTCCCGTATGAATTCTCGTAGTGCAGCGTCTACATCGGGGTTTAATTGTGCCCCGATGGAGGCCGTTTTTGTAGGGTCCGTTGGATGGACTTGGAATTTGACTATTTCGTCCGCTGGTTTAAAAGAGGTGGACTTGGATCTCTTATCTAGTATCACATCATCCCTATCCACCGTAGAGCGCAACGCAGTTAGTTCCTCGGCCGCTAGGGCTTCGGATAATGCCTCGAGGGCCAGTGCGGCTGTCTTGTTTTCGGCACGGAGCGCTGTGTCCGGATCACTAGCAAGAGTGATGATTCCGTTGGGTCCGGGCATTTTGAGCTTCATGTACCCGTAATGGGGTATAGCTTGAAAAATTGTGAATGCTTCTCGCCCTAACAGAGCGTGGTATCCGCTGCTGAACGGGGCCACTTGAAATGTGACCTCCTCGGATCTGTAATTATCCAGCATGTCGAACACCACATCCAGTGTGATTTTCCCTGAACAGCACGCTTCCCGGCTTGGTATTATTCCTCTAAAGGTTGTGTTGCTTCGCTCAATGTGGCTCCAGTCTATTTCCATTTTTCGTAGGGTTTCCTCGTAGATGAGGTTCAGTCCGCTGCCGCCGTCCATGAGTACCTTTGTAAACCGAAAGCCGTCCACTATCGGATTGAGCACCAATGCGGCTGGTGCTCGGGCTGTCCGGAATTTAGGTTCGTCACTGGCATTAAAGGTAATAACCGTGTCACTCCATGGGTTTATTGTTGCTACTTGGTAGACTTCGGTAAGGCTGCGGAGCGTTCGTTTCCTCGCATTGTTTGATGCAAAAGTCTCAAAGACTGTTGACACCGTACTGGCGTTTCTGGGGTGGTGCTCTGCGGATTCTGGAGTTAGAAGCTCCTCGGCACTTCTGGCCACCTGCCAGAGTATCCAACATGCTCTAAGGCTGTGAGTTTGTGTGACTTCCCCTGAACTATGAATTTTACAGGGTCCATTGAGCCATCCCTCCAGTACGGTCCCATACCCTGTAGAGGGTTTTTGTTTTTTGCTGTTTGGCTCAGGTGCCTGGCGATAATGCGCTCTTTTGTTTTGGACTGGGATTGTATTCAGGGCCGGATTGTCCCAGAATTTAGTTTCGGTTTTCCGAAAGCTTTCTATCGCACAGTACTTTCGTACTATGGATGTCAAGTCGGCGAAGCGTGTAATTTCACCGCGACTTATGGCGTTGAGGATTCCGATGTCCGTGTAGTTGTTACAGAAGAATGAAATTGCGTCTTTCTCACGGCAGTCCTTTATCCTGTTCATAACTAGGAGGAATCTGGCCCAGTAGTGGTGTACTGTTTCCCCGGGCTCTTGCCGTATTTGGATAGATCCTTTATATTTGGGTGGGCAGGTGGATTTAAATCCGGAACCTCGTCCGATATAAGACTCCGGGGCCAAGAAATTTCCGAATTCGGAAGCTTGTTTTCTTGGACGTTATTCAATGAATCAGGCCTGCTGCCTGACTTTAGGTTCAGGGCTTGGGCAACATTCTCCCCTCCGCGGATGTCCGGCTTGGAGGGGTCGGGAATCCGGACACATCTGGTCCTTAGGATGGACGAAGATTCGCCACATTGTTCTTCCACCACTTCAACGTGGTGGGTGACCTGGGGAGAGTCGATCTCTCTCTGATCGGGTTTAAGCCCAATCTGGCCGTAATCTGTAGCGACTCCCAGGGCGGCGATGCGATCCAGGAGCTCGTTTAGGGAAGAGAGCTCCATCGGATCTAACTTCTCGGCAAGTTCCGAGCTGATATGGAGATTGCTTTCAATGGCCCGAGAGGTCATCATCGGCGCGGCGGCCGAACAGGCGGTCATCAAAAAACTACCTAGCCGGAGAGTCTGGCTGACAGCCAAAGCTCCTTTAGCAACAGCGCCGTCTTTAAAGACGGGGTGCGGCATCCTTCCTGACGGTGACGACATAGAGGAACTCTCAATGAAAGCACCAATGTCGGTGTTAAAACCGGCAGATCTCGGGTAGGGGGTCCCGAACTGTGCATCTAGGCGGATGGTAACAGGAGACAAGGGACACGATTTTACCCAGGTTCAGGCCCTCTCGATGGAGGTAAAACCCTACTCCTGCTTGATTAATATTGATGATATGTGTAGTACAAGAGTTGATCTACCACGAGATCAGAGAGGCTAAACCCTAGAAGCTAGCCTATGGTATGATTGTTGTTCGTCCTACGGACTAAACCTCTCCGGTTTATATAGACACCGAAGAGGGCTAGGGTTACACAGAGTCGGTTACAATGGGAGGAGATCTTCATATCATATCGCCAAGCTTGCCTTCCACGCCAGGGAAAGTCCTATCCGGACATGGGACGAAGTCTTCAATCTTGTATCTTCATAGTCTGGGAGTCCGGCCAAAGGTCATAGTCCGGCCATCCGGACACCCCCTAATCCAGGACTCCATCACCCCCCTTCCGTTCCACGCTCTAATCTGGTGCATGACACGTTGACCCCGATGCTGGCTCTCCCACATGTCGGAGTAGTAAGAAGGATGCGGTATATACTAGTCTTTGGAAGATTTCACTATGGACCACATACGGAGAAAAATGAGTGAATCTACACATAAAATGCATCTATATACATCCGTATGTGGTCCACAGTGAAATATCTATAAAGACTTATATTTAGGAACGGAGGGAGTACTACTCAGGTCGGAGGAGTGCGAACCACGGCAGCCCAGTGAACCCGCAGTGCGAACCACGGTAGCCCAGTGAACCAGCAGTAGAAAACAATGTGTTGATATGGCCATAAAAACAATGTGCTACGGTCCACACTGTAGCATGTACAGTAACACTCCTCTTTGTTTGGATCCCTGAGTTAGAGCTAGTTTGGGTTGAAATAGCCTCAAATTATCAAAACAAGAGGGGTTAGTTTGAGCTAGTTTGCTCTAACCCAGCTAAAAAAACTAGCCTGGTGGAGAGGTTCTAATTGGGTTAGTTATCCTCGGGCCCACTAAAAGAGAACTAAAAAAATCTCACCTGCCCGCACCAGATCGCTCCCCTAAAAAAAGCTCACCTGCCCGCACCAGATCGCTCCCCTCTCTCGCACAACTCCTCTCTGTTCCCCATAGGGACGCCCGCCCAAGCGCCGCTCACCCTCTCTCTCCTCCGGCCGCCCTCTCCTTCCGGCCTCCGCCGCCCTACTTCAGCTGCCCTCTCCCTCCGACCTTCGAAGGTCGCCCGCTCCCCCTTCACCAGTCGTTTTTCTCCCTCTGTTGTGCGCGGCGGCGGCGCATCTACTAGGGAGGTCGCGAGAGGGGTGAGTTTGTTCGTCCCTTCTATGTCTCACGGCCATATCATTGATCTTGCTTGCTCTAGCGCTAATTCTGATTTGGAAAAGTAGATCCTGATCAAACTTGCTATAGATTTGTGTTGCACACATGGAATTGTTTGATGTTGCTTGAGGAGGTAATAAATCTTTCTAGAGGCCCAAAGATTCAGGTCATCTTTCTAGGTATTTCAATTTCAGGCTTGCACTATTTGTAGAGGCCCAAAGATTCAGGTCACCTTTCTAGGTATTTCAATTTCAGGCTTGCATTATTTGTAGAGGCCCAAAGATTTAGTTCACCTTTCTAGGTATTTCAATTTCAGGCTTGCATTATTTGTAGAGGCCCAAGGATTCAGTTCACCTTTCTAGGTATTTCAGTTTCAAGCTTGCATTATTTCTAGAGGCCCAAACATTCAGTTCACCTTTCTAGATATTTCAGTTTCAG
>NC_041383.1:738340345-738353256 GCF_002162155.2 Triticum dicoccoides | reverse complement strand
CAAAGATTCAGTTCACCTTTCTAGGTATTTCAGTTTCAGGCTTGCATTATTTCTAGAGGCCCAAAGATTCAGTTCACCTTTCTAGGTATTTCAGTTTCAGGATTGCATTATTTCTAGAGGCCCAAAGATTCAGTTCACCTTTCTAGGTATTTCAATTTTAGGCTTGCATTATTTCTAGAGGCCCAAAGATTCAGTTCACCTTTCTAGGTATTTTAGTTATAGGCTTGCATTATTTCTAGAGGCCCAAAGATTAATTTCCCAGTCGGCGGCAAGCGGCCCTGCTACCCATGCCGGTGTCGGCCTCAACTCGCAAGGGTTGGCGTCGGAGGGGTTCCCGGGGCTTGGGCTCTACAGAGCCTTCCTCCAGAGCGACAATGGCGAGCTCCTCCCTCGGTGCGTGAGGGGCTCCGGGCTCCCTCCCTATCGTGAATGACTTCCGTGATGAGTTAGCTCATTCTTTGTTCCATGAAGTGTTTTTTTATTTTGTCAAGCTTGATTGACGACTTGTATGTTTAAGTGGGATATCTCATTAGTATGGACAAAGTAAAAATTATCATGTTTTGCATGCTTGATTTGTATATATGGTTCGTTTATGTCAATTGTGAGTGGAGGAGGCCACAGAAGAGCCGACCATACCAAGAGGGTGCTTGGATCCAAGGGACTTATTTTAGTCTGACTAAAAATAGGGTCCAAAGTAGTCAAATGATTGAGATAGAGCATTTGTTGTCAATCTAACCCTGCCATCCATACACCTCTTTGGTTTAGAGTTAGTTCAGGGTTAGAATCTAACTCTAACCTCTAACTGAGTTACTCCTCATTCCTATGTTTTCAGTATCCTGCGAATCAAAGAGGCCCTTTTTTGCGGGAAAAATCAAAGAGGCCCTTAGACTGGTTTAGGTCCGGTCATTTTCTTTATAAATTTGTTATGTCCAAAATTTAATGAACATGCTCCGGTGTCCATGAAAATAATCTGGTTTCATGTAGTAATTCATTCATTTATTTATTCTTCTGCAGGGGGTTTGCATGTAATTCGTGAGGTCTAAAATGTAAAGTACCCCGACATATGCTCCGAGTCGTGCATGAATCTCGACCCAGATGCTCCATGTCCCACATGTCGGCGAATGGGAGCACGTGGAAATAGCCTAGGAGTACATATAGGAGGATAAATGCGTGAAAAAATATGTACTGTGAAGCGTAGCCGCGGTTCGAAAAGGAGACCTAAAGTGATGACAGCTATAGGTCGCACGCACCCAACTAGTGGTAGTTTTAGACATACGACTATTTTTCCCCTCAAAAAAAGAGGCACGAGTGCTCAGTACTCCTATTCTATAAACTCGAGTCCCATCTGACAACAGCGTCCGTGCTACAGCTAGCTCTCATCCCTCGTTTCTCTCTTCTACTCCCGGTGGGCGGGGTGGGTTTGCTCAACTGCGGCCCCACCTCACAGTGAAAACGTTACGACTGGAATAAAAATGTCATATACTCCCTCCATTCATAAATATAAGCCTTTTTAGATACTAGTTCAAATGGAATACAGCATACAGATGTATGCAGAAATAGTTTAGAGCGTAGATTCACTCATTTTGCTCCGTATGTAGTAGTCACTTGCTGGAATCTTTAGAAAGACTTATATTTGGGAACGGAGGGAGTACTATACTAATAAAACATTAAGGCCACGAGGCGATGCAGTGCTGGTTACAGGAGGCAAGAAGAAGAGATGCATCCATCGACGATGTCCTTCTCCTCAACTCAGGGCGCCGACCCACCAAACGGCGCCTAAGTAGCAGCGGCCTTCGTGGCCAGGTCGACATGCTTCTGAACAATGGCGTCCAAAGATTCCAGCCGCTGGAAGAAGGCCAACGTCTTTCTGTCCTTGCTTGCCTTGTAGTGGCCTATGTAGACAATTTCCTCGTAGACGTGGATGTGCAGGTCGACAGTTTCTTGCATGGCGAGGCGGTGCGCGGTGAGGAGGTGCACATTCTTCATCGCGACCTCCGGCACCTGCAGGGCCACCAGGGCTTGAAAGAGTTCGTCACCATGTAGGCCGATGAGGGTGGAAGGCAATGAGGAGCCTGGGCGCGCGGGCTGGATTAGTACGGCAAGGTCGTCCGCGCGCTTCTTGACGGCGGTGAACTTGCGGATGGAGTTGACCATCATGTCGTTCATGCGAGAGGTGAAGCCGGTGTCGGCGAGGGCTACGATACCTGCAGTCGCCAGCACCGTCTGGACATGTTGCGCGGTGCGGGGCTGCAGGCCGGTGCCTTGGATGATTTGGCACAGCCGACTGCCGCTCACGTCCATCGCCTCCATAGGTGCTTGTGGCTTCTGGTCACTTGGTCTTGGATTGGAGTGAGCAGTGTGTGCAGAGACTTGGAAGTAGATGGATTGGAGTGGTGGGGTGCCTTTATTATATGAGAGTCCAAACTCTGTTGCATTCACATCGTGCTGGATCTATTCTGCTTCTCCAATTAATTCCCTCTGCATGTAATTGAAGATGCATCATTGACCGTTCAACTTGGCCAAGTTGTGGGCGAACGGCCCGCCGGGGGAGCCCAAAGGCACGACCGACGCCGTCAAGGTGGAAATGGAGGTGACAAGCAGCAAGGATCCCGTCGACGTCGACGTGCAGGAGCTGACCTTCTTGACAGTTCCGCCCAAGCTGCTGGCCGGGGCTAAGCTTGTGTCCCTCCACATTCATATTGACAAGCTCACGTCCTAAATGTTTCGACAGTGCCATCTGTTTATCTTAGTAATATGCTAATATAGGGATTACCTTGGTCTACTTTAGCTTAAGAAATGGTGGGTTTTGGTGGCGATGCAGTAATTACTTCGACATCAGATCAGTAACTTCAAACAGTCGAACGGATATTTTGTGTCTGTTGGATATAAAGTTCCTTTGGGTAAGAAGTACTACTTGTCATCAAAATGGATAAAAGAAGATGTATGTAGACGTATTTTAGTTCTAGATACGTCCCTTTTTATCCATTTTGATGACAAGCACTCCCTCCGTTCCACAATACATGCCTTCCATTTGTCAAAATATAGATGTATCTAGACATGTTTTAGTATATAGGTACATCCATGATAGAGCCAATCGGATGGCTGAGAACACTACAATTCATAGCTACAGATGCGTGTGTGACTCCCAGATGCAGAGGCTGGGGGTCATCATCCTCCTTTTCGAGAAAAAACAGACGCGTGTGTGAGAGGACGAGTGTGTGCGTGCACCTCTTCTCTTCCTATATAACGTACTACTAAACTCAGAGTACAAGTTTTTGTGGGTGGCACGATGGTGCGTGCGAGAAGTCCTGAGAGATAGGTTTAATAATGCGTCTGAAAAAAGGACTGGCCTAGAGCTCGCCACGCGGCTATTCCTGTCGAACACCCCATTAACCGTAAGATATGTATACGACGGTGCCAGTTATTGCGCGTACACGGCAGTACTCCCTCCTTTCCGGTTTATGGTGAGTGGTGGAATAGTTTTTGTAGTTTGCAAAAGCACCTAATTAATGCTCTTGTTTTTCTCAAAAAATTATGTTTATCAATGCATTAATTGCAATGCGTGCATGCATAAAGTACATGCATTGGACAATTTTCTCTTAATACTTGCATGCAATGATTTAATGCACCTTAGAATCTGAACATGTGTTGGGGAACAACCAAATTGAGCCTTATAAAATGGGAAAACTAAAATTTTGAGATAAGCCCTATAAAACCGGAAAGGAGGGAGTACAAAAAGAAGTACTCCATTCGGGAATAGTGCCGCACTTCGAAACTAGAACCGTCAATAAATTTTGAGCTTGCGTCTCGTCACATTCCAAATTACTCCACGCTATATTGAATTGCAAACCTGTTCACACCGATCACAACCTAAACGGTTTCCCACTTAGGAGCGTATTAGTACCACGCTATATTGAATTCCAAACCTGTTCACACCGTTCACAACCTAAACGGTTTCCCACTTAGGAGCGTATTAGTACTCGGTTATAAATACTAGTATGCCAAGATGACTGCACATTCCTCCTCAACTCCTCATCCACAAAAACAAACAAGTCATTCAGCATCCTTCCCTTGCGTCTGCCATGGCCAGCGTGAGTTCTGGGTCGAGAGATTGCCACCAGGGAGAGGCAAGCATGGAAGCGGAAGCACGAGAGATGTCCCACCTTGCTGCGAGAGCAGCCGACATGTCCCACCGCGCGGAAGTAGCAGCACAGAGGTCCCACCGCGCCGCTGAAGTAGCACAGAGGTCCCGCCGCGTTGTCGATGCAGCAGACTAGTCCGGCCGTGCCGCGGAAGCAGCAGAGATGTCCCGCCACGCCACGAATGCAGCAGAGATGTCCCCCCGCGCCGCGGCGGCCTGGGAAAATTTCTCGTGGGCAGGCGACGACTGTTACAGGCGCATGCATGCGATCGTCCATAGCCAAATGGATCAGATCTCCGGCTTGGCAAGGTCGCAGGACGACGTGAAAGCCTCGTTTGAACAGGCTACCGGCGTCATCCGGCAACTAAGGGAGGGCAATGAGAGGCTCCGGGCCGAGCGCGACCTTCTGAGGGAGAAGATCGTCTGAAGTGCAGACCAGCAGGAGGAGACCAGTGCCTTGTTGAAGAGGACCGGCGTCATCGTCAAGAAACTTATGGACAAGAATGACATGCTCCGCAACGAGTGCCAAAGGCTGGTGGAGGAATCCGTGGATGTTCTCAAGAAGCGTCTTGAGGACACGAAAGAGCTCATCGCCGCTCGCCGCGGAGACTAGTTCCCGCGGCCTGCAGCAACGCATCAAGAAAGTAGAGATCAATGAGCCAGATCCTTGTCTTCCTTCTTCTTTTGCCCTTGTGTATTTTGGGCGTAGCCGCATGTGGATTTTTTAATTATCTTTCTAATTAAGTAAGGCAATTAATTGTCCTTATATTTCTGTGGAAGATCAATGTTGCGAGGATGGAATGAAGAAAACTCTTGCTATGGCGACCCTAGCGTTACTGTTCTTCTAGTTGCTGCTGGGCTTCCTTCAGTTTCCTGGTTTCTTTTTATGTAATAATCAGTTTAGGATGTGGATTGTGTCATCGGTTGTGAAATGTATGGTTCTAGCGCGAAAGTTTGGCCTTTGTTGGCCTCTTGGGATGTTGCGATTTCAATCTGGTAGCTTTTGGTCCTTCGTGTTCGGCTGGAGTTGTGCTGAACTTCTTGTGAATTGTGGTGTTTTTTAGTCATGAAAATCGGAAGGGGCAAGCCCTTCTTTGATCGAAAAAAAAGAAAATAATCGTCCTTATATATTCATCCGTCTTGCTATAAGTTGCAGTAGATGCTATATAGGTCCGTCGGATCTTACATCAAGATCCGTGCTTTCAGATTTTCTTTTTTCTCTCTTAAATCTCAGTCGAGTGAGACATAGCCACGCCATTAAACAGAGGCTCGGGCACCATTAATGGAGACCTTGGGAGAGAGTTGGACGGCAAATGGAGGTCAAAGGGCTCTCCTCCCGATAAGCACGCACAGGGGTCTGATCACACGCCTCTCGTACTCAAATAGCTACCCTGCATGGCGCCTCCTAGCTAATAAAAAATGGGGACGCGTGGCAGCACGTAAATGGTACTAGTAAGTAGAACGCCCACGGTTTCAATAATACTTGTGTTTCCGATTGTAACGTGACAACACTTGTTCCAAAATGACTTTGTTGATTGTTAATGTGTGCGCCTTCGCAAATCGGACTGCAAATTTACCACAGCATGTTGGTGCCATGTCATGGCACCAAGCCAAGTTTCATTATTTTCATGCGTGTTTTGGATTTACAGGAATTAAAAAACTAAGTTTCTCAATGTTTCCAACCAAGCCACGACGCCCAGAATTTTGAATTTCATTCCCATTTCTTGCATGGAACCTAGAAATTTACCCGAGGACAAAAATGTGATTTTTCAACCAACTTTGGTGCACTGGAACATGTGCTTGTATTTCAAATTTGAATTATGCACACAAAGGTGACACGTTCCCTCCCAGAACCATGAGCCTTCTTGAGAGAAGCTCTGATTTGCAAGAAGCTTATACCAAAATTTCTTCCTATTCGGCCAATTTTTTACCACGGCATAGTACTACCATGACATGACACCATGCCAAGTTTCATGATTTTAAAACCAAGTTTCTGAATGTTCTCGACCGAGCCATGATGCCCAGATGTTTGAATCTTATTCTCATTTTTTGCATGGGACCTACTCCCTCCTTCCATCTATATAGGGCCTAATGTGTTTTTCAAGACAACCTTTGACTATTGAGAAGATTAATAGCACATGAGATGTATACTATGAATATTATATTATTGGAAGCTCCTTTGACATACAAATTTGAAGGTATGCTTTGTGTAAGTTGCATGTCATATATTATTGCTCTAACGTTTGGTCAAACTTACCCTCGAAAAATGCATTAGGACCTATATAGATGGAAGGAGGGAGTAGAAATTCACCCGAGGACACAAATGTGATTTTTGAACCAACTTTGGTGCACGGGAGCACGTGCTTGTAGTTCAAATTTGAATTATGCACATTAAATGACCAAAAACTCAATTAATGTGTAAATAAGGCCAAATGAAGCCGGAATAATTCCAAACTTTAACAGGGCACTCATGTAGTTCTATGTTGCCTTTGTAAATAAACTCAAGGGGGACAATGTATATCTTTTCGCACTCAAAGGTGGCACGTTCCCTCTCAGAACCACGAGCCTTCTTGAGAGAAGCTTTGGTTTGCAAGAAGCTTATACCAAAATCTGTTCCTATTCGGCCTTTTTTTACCACAACATGGTAGTACCATGACATGACATCCATGCCAAGTTTCATGATTTTCAGACGTGTTTTGGATTTACAAGAATTTTAAAGCCAAGTTTCTCAATGTTCTCGGCAGAGCCACGACGCCCAGATGTTTTAATTTTATTCTTATTTCTTGCATGGGACCTAGAAATTCACCCGAGGACAAAAATGTGATTTTTCAACCAACTTTGGTGCACGAGAGCATGTGCTTGTAGTTCAAATTTGAGTTATGCACATTAAATGACTAGAAACTCAATTAATGTACTATAAAAAACGACAAACGAACCCGGAATAATTCCAAAATTTAACAGGGCACTAATGTAGTTCTATGTTTCCTTTGTTAAGAAACTCAAGGGCGGAGGGGCAGCGTATATCGTTTCACACTCAAAGGTGGCACGTTCCCTCTTAGAACCACGAGCTTCCAAACCGGCCCAATTTTTTACCACAACATGTTAGTGCCATGACATGACACCATGCCAAGTTTCATGATTTCCAGCCGAGTTTTGGATTTACATGAATTTAAAATCTAAGTTTCTTGATGTTCTCGACAGAGTCATGACGCCCAGATGTTTGAATTTCATTCTCATTTCTTCCATGGGACCTAGAAATTCAACCAAGGACACACACGTGATTTTTCAACCCACTTTGGTGCACCGGAGCATGTGCATGCAATTCATATTTAGATTATGCACATTAAAAGTCCAGAGACTCAATTAATGTATAAAAAGGCCAAATTAACCGGAAATAATTCCAAAATTTAACGGGGCACCCATATAGTTCTATGTTGCCTCTGTAAATAAAATCAGAGGAGGCAGCGTATATCGTTTCGCACACAAAGGTGACACGTTCCCTCTCGGAACCATGAGGCTTGTTGAGAGAATCTCCGGTTTTGTAATATGCTTATACCAAAACTTGTCCCAATTCAGCCAAAAATTATACGTATGAAAACAGGGTTTAGATTATCCCGAACATCTCGCTACCTAGACCAATAATGTACTATGATTTGAATTCAACATAAAATGGATACAAATATTTGAATTGGAGAGCGTATGGTACATGTAGTTCATAGTGAAATATGATTGCTGCTATATGCATGTCTTTTTGTTATCAAGATAATATTTAAATTATTGTATAACTTGACAACAACCGTATTCAAATAAGGAAAATTGATTCAAATTTAGTCCATATGGTAGACGACAATATATATGTTCACATGGTGGAGTAAAATGTTCATATATGATGGAAGATCAAAATGTACGACTACATCAATTATAAACTGCAAGGTCACCTAATCATATATTCGAATTCAACATAACGTGGATTCAAAAATTGAAATTCGAGATCATGGCATCTGTAATCATATAAAAAGGGACATTACTCTTTCTTTGGTGGGAATTGATTTGTTTTTTGTTGTTGTTGAGGGAAGTGCGAATCGATTTGGTACTGTGCAGGGTAATCTTGTTCCCCCAATTTTTTTTACATTTTTCTTGTAGTTTTTTCAATGGCATCTATAGCAATATAGTAAAAGGGGACATGACTCTCTTGTGTCTTGTACGAATTGTTTTTTTACACATTAAGTTTGTTCTGCCGAACAAGGAATCCGCACCTTGTTATCCCGAAATTTTCAAGCTCGAGTATCTTTTGTCTCACCTGCTTTGAAACTCCCACTTCTTCAACCCGCGATGCGCCTTGTTATCCTGAAATTTGGACGCGCGCGAGAACTCCCTCCTCATACGAAATCGCTCCCGCAGCCCAGACACGCGAAATCCCCCTTCTGCCCCTCAGCCAGAAATGAAGCTCCACATCGCGGTGTCAAAACCGGTGGGGGTACACTGGTAACTTACCCTACATTTCGGACAAGCGCGTCCCTAAGCTTGGCTCCCCCTCCCCCTTCGCCTCCCCCCCCCATTCGTACACCGAGGCCGCCAAAACACGCGGAACCCCACGCTCCTCCGTCGGCCTCCCGACCGCCGCCCAGCCGGAGACTCTTCCTTGACTACGTCGTCCACCGCAATAGCTCGCCGTCCCTCATCCACCGCACCGGATGAGGATCCGTTGTCAATATCGCCATCCCGCCAGATCGGCCTCCCCGTCCTCCACCTCCAAGGAGTTGCCCCGATGTTTGCCTCGTCTATCGCGCCACCTCAATCCCCACAACCCCGTCTTGACCTGCCCCACTGGAACCGCAGCACCCTCACCAATTCCTCCGATGAAGCCGAGGCCAACTCGGCGACACCAAGGAGGTTCTGCACTCACCGCTGCATTTTATCTTTTATTCGATCTCACGGGCTGCCGATGCTCGATACCAAGCAGACATGGCGTCTCCATCGACGGCATCGTCGCCGGCCACATCATCCACGGCGTCTCTCCCCCATGTTGTTGCTTCCTCGGCGGTGACTTCCACAATGGCACTGGCTGCAGCTGCTCCGGCTCTCGCTCGTGCTGCGGCTCTGTTCTTGTTGTCGGTCGCGCTGCTGTACTGCTCATGCTTTCGTTCGTGCTGCTACTCTGCTCTTGCTCTCGCTTGCGCTGCTGCTGCTGCACGACCTCTGGCAGCTACAGGAGTTGCTGCTTTAGCACTCGCTCATGGTGCTACTGCACGACTTGCTCTCTGCTAGTGCGTTCCCTGCTTGAGCATCTGCTGATTTAGATCACTGCTTCTCTGCTACTAGTGCTCGAACGGCCTAAACATCTATTGCAATGCTCTGTTACTAGTTCAATTAGTTTGGACAGTAAAATTCAGTTTCGACTGTGAAGTTCATTTTCTTCAGTTAATTTCAGAGTGAACAGTACTTACAGCATCTGTCGGAGCGGCCGTGACGTGGCTGGTGCGTTTTACATCTAGCACTTTTTGGTGACGTATTTTACATCATCTATTGCAGATGATATTAGGGTCCCACTTCAGATTAACGTTGTCTGCCTTGTCATGCTTCAGCCTCGTCGCCATACACCTTGATACGTCTCCAACGTATCTATTTTTTCCAAACACTTTTGCCCTTGTTTTGGACTCTAACTTGCATCATTTGAATGAAACTAACCCGGACTGACGATGTTTTCAGCAGAACTACCATGATGTTGTTTTATGTGTAGAAAAGAAAAGTTCTCAGAATGTACTGGAAATCCATGGAGGCACTTTTTGGAATTAATACGAATTTTTGGCGAAAGAATTAATGTCAGGGGGCCCACAGCCTGTCCACGAGACAGGGGGCGCCCCCCCCCCTAGGGTGCAGCCTCCTATCTCGTGGGCCCCCTGGACCTCCACCGACGTCAACTCCAACTCCATATATTCACGTTCGGGGAGAAAAAAATCAGAGAGAAAGTTTCATCGCGTTTTACAACATGGAGCCGCCGCCAAGCCCTAATCTCTCTCGGGAGGGCCAATCTGGAGTCCGTTCGGGGCTCCCGAGAGGGGGATTAGTTGCCGTTGTCATCATCAACCATCCTCCATCACCAATTTCATGATGCTCACCGCCGTGCGTGAGTAATTCCATCGTAGGCTTGCTGGATGGTGATGGGTTGGATGAGATTTACCATGTAATCAAGTTAGTTTTGTTAGGGTTTGATCCCTAGTATCCACTATGTTCTGAGATTGATGTTGCTATGACTTTGCTATGCTTAATGCTTGTCACTAGGGCCCAAGTGCCATGATTTCAGATCTGAGCCTATTATGTTTTCATGAATATATGTGTGTTCTTGATCCTATCTTGCAAGTCTATAGTCACCTATTATGTGTTATGATCCGACAACCCCGAAGTGACAATAATCGGGATACTTCTCGGTGATGACCGTAGTTTGAGGAGTTCATGTATTCACTATGTGCTAATGCTTTGTTCTGGTTCTCTATTAAAAGGAGGCCTTAATATCCCTTAGTTTCCGCTAGGACCCCGCTTCCACGGGAGGGTAGGACAAAAGATGTCATGCAAGTTCTTTTCCATAAGCATGTATGACTATTTACGGAATACATGCCTACATTACATTGATGAATTGGAGCTAGTTCTATATCACCCTATGTTATAACTATTGCATGAGGAATCGCATCCGGCATAATTATCCATCACTGATCCATTGCCTACGAGCTTTTCACATATTGTTGTTCGCTTATTTACTTTTCCGTTGCTACTGTTACAACTACTACAAAAACCCAAAAACATTTATCTTTACTTTTGCTACCGTTACTATTATTATCATACCACTTTTGCTACTAAACACTTTGCTACAGATACTAAGTTATCCAGGTGTGGTTGAATTGACAACTCAATTGCTAATACTCAAGAATATTCTTTGGCTCCCCTTCTGTCGAATCATAAAATTTGGGTTGAATACTTTACCCTCGAAAGTTGTTGCGATCCCCTATACTTGTGGGTTATCACACCTTAGCAGAGCTGCTCCAACGACGAACCGTCCATCATAGCGGAGCAGTACCCTCGGCGCTGTTTCCAGAGGCCTCGGATCTTCTTCCCCGCCTCCGACAGTCACACCAGCATCATGACCATCCTCCACGTCCAACCCAATGATGCTGAGGTCCACAAGGCTATGCCAAATAGGTTGTACACTCGTCGCATCACTTTGTTTCTCCATTCCTCTGTTCTTCCAATTCATGTGAGCCAAACACCCAGGTTGACTGAAATCCTATGTTTCCAAATGCTCTGTTTTGCACGTGCATTCCTATCCTATTCCTGTGTTTTTCCTGTCCCTGCGTTTATAGAATCCTCCAATTCTAAGGAGCCCTTATAGATTTACTTCATTTTCAGATTGGCGTCAAAGAAAACTCTGTGTGTTATGTCCTGCTCATGTCGTGCCATCATCCACCCCACCTGAGGTGCACCATCGACAAAAGCATTCACTGCAGCAGAGATCCCCCTATAGACTTTCTTTGGCCGCCTCAGATCATCTTCCCCGTTGCCGGCAGCCACGCCAACTGCATTACCATCATCGACTGAGCAGATGAACCTGAGGACTACATAGTTCCAGAAGAGAGGTCGCAGTCTTTCGTGTTTGCTTATGTTATACATCGGTTATTATTACCTGCTACTTTATCGTTCAATCTTGAGTTTTGAATTGCTCATGGGTCTCATATCGAGCGAGCAACGAATAGTATCTGTCTACTATCTGGTTCATCTGGGGTCTTCTATGTGGTTCATGTTGGGTGGGAAACAAACAATAGATGATCCACTGTCTATCTTTTTAAACTGAAGCTATAATCTACCTGCTATCATTAGTTTTGGATCCATCCACTCGTTTGCTACCATCAGTCTTGATTTTTGCATGCACCCTTAGGCCTTACAAAATCTAACTATTTTTTTATTATGCATGTCAGATATTGTACACAATTGTACTGAACATGTAGAGAAAAAGACAAGACCGTTGCGTGCGAATATAATGTCATGCAAACGCTGCTCCATGGTGGGCGAAGTGCCCCCCCCCCTCTCCTGCATTTCCAGATTGTATTCTAAAGGAAGATAACTATTCAGATGGAGATTCAGAAGGAGCCGACCATGCCTGTTTACCACCTGAGGTGTTTTCTCTAACCTGGCATGCTGATGTTGGTCATATCATGCATATGGCGCCTTGCATTGCTTACATTATACATCTTATATGTCATCAGCTTAGTTTAGATTTGCTTGTGTGAATGCCACCTGTTTGGTTTCTATATCATACTCCCACCATTCCTAAATATTTGTCTTTTTAGAGATTTCAACAAGTGACTACATACGGAACAAATGAGTGAATCTACACTCTAAAATATGTCATTCGTATGTGGTAGTCCATTTGAAATCTCTAAAAAGACAAATATTTAGGAACGGAGGGAGTATATGGGAATTATGCAATGCCATCTTCTTTAGCCGGGCATCATATACGTGAATCATGCAATGCCATCCTGTTTAGCCAGTCATCGTATATGTGAATTGTATCGTGCCATATTTTTTTCCATAATATATTCCATTTGTCAACAATGTTTATACATTCATCTACTCTTCCTGTGCATCAGCCATTTGAGTCGGTCATGGGAAAATCTGGAGTGAAAACAAGGTCTTCTGAGCAGTCAGTGCTACCTGTTGATGCAGATTTCTTGTTGGTTACAGATAGCTCCTCAGAGGAGGATTCAGAGAGAGATGACCA
>NC_041383.1:738287967-738339884 GCF_002162155.2 Triticum dicoccoides | reverse complement strand
TTGGCTGGGTTATATTGCTCATATCATGCATATGGTGTCTTGCATTGCTATGCCATCTGCTTAGATTAGACATGCTTTGTGTGAATGCCTCCTGTTTGCTTTCTATATCAGATATGTGAATTATGCAATGCCATGTTTTTCAGCCAGTTATCATATATGTGAATTATGCACCACCATGGAGCCAGGCATCATATATGTGAATTATCTCATGCCATCTTTTTTTTCATTACGTATTCCATTTGCCGACAATCTGTGTATATTGAACTACTCTTCATGTGTATCAGCTATTTGAGCCGGTTATGGAAAAATCTCGAGTGAAAACAAGGTCTTCAGAGTAGGCAATGGTACCTGTTGAAGCATATATCTCGATGGTTACAGGGAGCTCCTCAGAGGAGGATTCAGAGACAGATGACCAGTCCTATATCCCACCTGAGGTGTATGCTCTAAGTTGCAATGTTTATATTTCTCATATGATGCATATGGTGCCTTGCATTGCTTAGTTTAGACATCATATGCACAATATTGAATTTATCTGCTTAGTTTAGAGATCATACATGCGAGTGCCAGCTGCTTAGTATATGAATCAATTATGTCAATTATATCATGCCATCCTGTATACTTAGACAATATGTATGTGAATTATTTCATCCCAACCTATTTTAGAAAGACATTATATAGTTTTGTCATGTCATCCTGTTTAGGTACTCATCATATGTTGAATTATGCCATTATATCCTGTTAAGTTATCCATCATATATCTGAAACTGTGTCATGCTATCTTGTTTAGTTAGGCATCATATATGTGAAATTGTGTCATGCTGTCCTGTTTGGTTAGACAACATATATGTGAATTACCACATCTGTCTATCATACAATGTCTGTACGTTCAATTTCTTTTCTTGTTTATCAGCCATTTGAATTGGAGGGGGTGATGGCAGTATCTAAGGGGGCAAAAACCCGTTCTTCACAAAAGACAGTGCTACCCCTTGATGCAGATAGAACCATGGTTGTACTGGCCCACAAACTAGCCCTACCACACATAATCGAGACTCTTCCAAATTGCACACTTACACCGTTGGGCAGAGAACCAGCTACATCCCATCTAACCGCAACCCCAGCGGATAGTAACCCACTTATAGTTGACAAAGCACCATGTCCACCACAGAGTACCCCCACACGAGTAGTTTGTAAAGCTACTGCAGTGCCCAAAGCACGAAGACCACCACAGCTAACCCAAACTCCACGTTTAAAGAAGAAGAGCAACTGTTTTCAGGTCAGATTCCGTAGCTATGGTCCATACTCCTTTGCTGTTGCATCACTGTATTTACTCATACCAACTACTTTCGAATTTGAAGGATCCAATTGAAACTCCAATGGTGCAACAGGTATGTTTTAAACCTATTTCTTTAACTGGATTGCTGTTCTAACTTCTTGCTCTATGTTGATTTCAGTTTAAGTTGTATAAACAGTTATGTTCTCATGTGATGCACATTACAAGTGCTGCCAATGCTGTGTAGTTTCTCACACTTATATTCTGTCTATGTTGTTGTGTCTTAAAAATATATGAGTTGAACTGTGTCTCTATCTTGATTAGGGAACATAAACTAAAATGATATGGAAAATACAGTGACCATAGTACATAGAAATATGTTTGTTTCATGCTGTTATCCTGTCCACCTTACTACGGAACAGGTTTACCAAAATGAGTTTGCTATACTACAAGCTAAACTTGTGATGTGTCTGCTTGTTTCTCTTATAGTATGCAAACAGAATATTGGAGAAGAGCACCCCACTATGCAATGGTAGAGAAAGAAATGCAGATAAGGTTCAATATAGTGAGACAACCCTGTTGGTCTCCAAAAAAGGTGATAAAAAAGATCTTGTAGACAGTGAGAAAACCCCACAGTCCTGCGTTGATGTAGTGTTCGAGTTACTGGGCAGTACCGCTGGCACAAGCTCTTCGAACTCGCTGCCTGAATCACTTCGGCTTCTTCAGTCTCAGCTACAAGCTGAAAGGCATCAGTCAGCTGTGCTGCGGCAAGAAGCCGAAGGACTGAGGAAGTCCCTGCAGAGTTCAGATGCGTACTTTCTTGTGCAACAGCAAGCGCTGGAGGATTTAAGCGCCAAACAAGAGAAAGTTAATAAGCTTGCTAAGCATCTTGCCAGCATTATGGGTACCCAGGATATTGTTTCTTGAACTCTTCTGAAGTGGTTTCAGTTCTGGACTTGTTTTGCTGTGGCGTTTATATGCTGTTGTGTTCCCTATATTTGCACTGGTGGCGAACTTTGATGCCCATTGGATGTAATATGTGTAATAGCCGTGATAGCCTAGCATAAGTTGCTTGCTTATTTATTTCCTTGTTGACTTGTTTATTTGTTTGCTTGTAGTCAGTGCAGTTCTTTTTCCGTGGTTTGCTAGTGGCTGCAATAACCTATTTTTTTAAAACTAGGCCACAATAACCTTGAGCTAATATTTACTGTAGTGACACTGGGCCTCCTACGGGCCGTAGAAATAGTGGGTCTTCTACTGTCGTAGAAACAGTAGGCCTTCTACGGGCCGTAGAAACATTGGGCCTTCTACGGGCCATAGAAACAATGGGCCTTCTACGGGCCGTATCATCAATGGGCCTTATACGGGCCGTATGATTGATTGGCCAAACATGGGCCAATAATAGGCCGCATTATGGCCGTAAACGGGCTAGAGTTGGAATCGTTCGTTCATGGGCCGACCATAACGGGCCATCGTTAATAGGTCGTATTTGATGACGCTATGAAAATGGCCCAACGTATTAACAGACCACAAATGGGCCGACTGTAACCACGGGCTGAATTTGGCCCACAAGTAGAAATGACAGTAACGGGCCATATGTAAACGAATGCTGGAAATGAGCCCAAGAATAAATGGGCTCTGAGAAGGCCGAAAGATAACATGGGCTGGAAACGTCCCAACGGAATAACGGGCCGTTAATGGGTATAAAGTGATACACTATTCATTATGGGCCAGTTTCACCACGGGCCGTTAATGGGTGTAAAGTGATACACTGTTCATTGCGGGCCAGTTTCACCACGGGCCATTAATAGGCCAAGAGTTACATAGGGCCTCATATGGGCCGAAAGACGTCATGGGCAAGAAGTGAAAATGGGCTGGAATCATATTGGATGGCCCAGATGACGCTACTGGGCCTAATTCGGATAGGGCATAACAGGTTTTGAGTTAGCGGGCTGTAAATGGGCTATATGCGAACAGGCCGTTAACAGGCTTTCCATGGGCCGGACCGCCACCTTTTGACCAAGTCAAACGGGCCGGCCTTTTCACAAGAATGGGCTTCTCTTGGGCCGTGCCACGTGTCGACGTATCATAGGCGCCTTCTGTCCAATGAGTGGATGACATTTGTCCCAACGATGAGCCGACACGTGTTTCCTCCAGCCAAAGATGATTTTACATGTGGAAAATCCCCATTGGTCGGGGCTGTTAACGGGTTATCGGATCCAAAACCCAACCCGATAGCTTAACGGTGTTCCGTTACAGTGGATGCCACGTGTCGGTCACCCTTGACGAAAGCACTTCTGTGACGCACGATTTATCATCATGGAAGTGGACACTTCCGTGATGATAATTTTGGTAATGTCATGGAACACTTCTACGACGGCACAGGTATGACTATCTTGATTCTGTCATAAAATCGTCATGGATGTACATGCATGACAAAAAACGCGACCTACTGTGACAAACATGTATCATCACGGAAGTGTATTTTTTTTGTAGTGTGCGGAGAAGGTGTGAACTAGGGCGCTGGAGCTCAAGGGTGCGAGAATGGATAAGCGAAGAAGGAAGAAGGCATTGGTAAAAATGGAGAATCCTTATTCCTTTATAAAGGCGATGAAAACGGTGCGCCTCCCCACTTGCCCGTTCAAAATCACTTATTTCCCAAGCGCCACGATTGATGGCACGCTTGGGTTACCCGTACCCGTATTGATGAGAATCCCATGATAAGGGGATGTGATCTCTGCTTCGACAAGACGTGCCAAGGAAACCGCCTCGCAATATGTGTTGTGGCTAGTTGTGGGAAAACAGTTCGTTATCTAAAGTTGTCAGCAGATTATATTTGTGGAATATCGTTCTCTCTACGGTGGTATGTGAAAATCGCCTTGCGGAGCCGGACACGACTTAATGTTCGAGGTTTACTTTGGAGTATTCGGAGATGGAACCCGCCTTGCAATGCCGAAGACAATCTACGCGCCGGACTCATCGTCATTGAAGCCTGGTTTAGGGGCTACTGAGGGAGTCCTGGATTATATACTTTGGCCAGACTGTTGGACCGTGAAGATACAACTCAATACTTCATCTCGTGTCCGGACGGGACTCTCCTTTGCGTGGAAGACAAGCTTGGCGATCCATATATTAGATCTCCTTCTTTGTAACCGACTCTATGTAAACCCTAGCCCCCTCCGGTGCCTATATAAACTGGAGGGTTTTGTCCGTAGAAGGACGATCATAATCATCATAGGCTAGCTTCTAGGGTTTAGCCTTTACGATCTCGTGGTAGATCAACTCTTGTAATACTCAAATCATCAAGATCAATCAAGCAGGAAGTACGGTTTTACCTCCATCGAGAGGGCCCGAACCTGGGTAAAACATCGTGTCCCTTGCCTCGTGTTACCATCGGCCTTAGACGCATAGATCGGGACCCCCTACCCGAGATCCGCCGGTTTTGACCATAACAGCCGCTGCGACTCCAGGCGCATTGATGGGCGGAGGCGCAGGGCTGCGTCGCCGCGCCCTATTGGCAACGTCTCTGTTTCTCACCTCCCTGACCGTCGCAGCTGCTCGGTGGAGCGCCCGGCAGCCCCAGAGATGCTCCAGCGAGGACGGTCTCCACCGCCTTCAACCCGTACCACCTCCTGTGACATCATCGAGCTACGGGCCACCTCTCCAAGCCCGGCCTGGCTGCGCAGGGTGTTGGCCTGCTTTGGAACTCTAGTGCAACCCTCTTTGACGCTCGATGACAGGCCCTTGACGCCTAATGTTGCTGCTCCGAGCTCTAGCTCTGCTGCTGGCCTGGCTGAGGAGCCCCGCACACCCGTCTTTGTGCCACGTCCAGTGGTGTCTGCGGTGCCCAGCAGCGTGGAGGATGGCCCGGGAGATGCGCTGGCTACGAATGCGTGCACCCCCCTATTTGTGCCGGCGGTCCCTCCTCTTCTTACAGCTCCAAGATCCCCACCGCCAAAGTGGCCTACTGCCAAGAGGAAGACGCTAGTGGGGGTCACCGGCTTTGATCTGAGCTGCCGCAGCCCTCGTCTGCGTGCCAAGAAGAGGGCCATGCCCATTTCCCAGCTCGCTGAACAACTGCTCTGCCAAAGGATGGGGATCGTGGGCGAGGGGGAGAAGGTCACCTAGGAGGCGCTGAACCGCTATGTCGCCATGTTCCAGGGCCAGCTGCCTGACTCCACTGTTGCTGCCCTCCGAGCTCTCTTTAGGATGGACTGCGACCTGGCGACCGTGGTGGAGGAAGCGCTGCTACAGCAGGGCGGAGATGCAGGCCCGGAGATGGCCGCAATAGTGGACAACACGGCTGTAGACGCAGCCTGATGAACCATAGGTTCCCCTGATGATGTACTGTAGTTTGCAAATGTTATGCATCCCTCACTGCATATTGTTACGCCTGTTTGTGGCTGTTCTATTCAGCTGCTATTTGTTGCCTTGGCAAGGCAAACTGAACCCCTTCTGGTGCTTGCCTAATGCCAATCTGATGTTGCATGATGTTATCCATGACTAGTCACAACCTTAGTGTTCTAAACTGGAATGTTCGGGGATTAAATTGCCCAAATAGAAGAGCTACTATCAATGAGATTGTCGCTGCCTCGGCCTGCCACTTAGCGTGCTTCCAAGAAACAAAACTGGAGCTTGTTGACCCCATGATCGCCTCCTTCTTGGGTGGCTACAGGCTCAAGGGTTTTGCGCAACATACTGCTATAGGCACTTGTGGGGGAATCCTTTTACTTTGGGATGAAGACTGATGTCTACTATGCAATCTTATTCTTGTAGATGTTGTTGGGCCTCCAAGTGCAGAGGTTTGTAGGACAGTAGCAAATTTCCCTCAAGTGGATGACCTAAGGTTTATCAACCCATGGGAGGCGCAGGATGAACATGGTCTCTCTCAAACAACCCTGCAACCAAATAACAAAGAGTCTCTTGTGTCCCCAACACACCCAATACAATGGTAAATTGTATAGGTGCACTAGTTCGGCAAAGAGATGGTGATACAAGTGCAATATGGATGGTAGATATTGGTTTTTGTAATCCGAAGATACAAAAACAGCAAGGTAGCAAGTGGTAAAAGTGAGGAGAAATGGTATTGCAATGCTAGGAAACAAGGCCTAGGGTTCACACTTTCACTAGTGCAAGTTCTCTCAACAATAATAACATAATTGGATCATATAACTATCCCTCAACATGCAACAAAGAGTCACTCCAAAGTCACTAATAGCGGAGAACAAACGAAGAGATTATTGTAGGGTACGAAACCACCTCAAAGTTATTCTTTCCGATCAATCCAATGGGCTATTCCTATAAGTGTCACAAACATCCCTAGAGTTCGTAGTAAAATAACACCTTAAGACACACATCAACCAAAACCCTAATTCACCTAGATACTCCAATGTCATGTCAAGTATCTGCGGGTATGATTATACGATGTGCATCACACAATCTCAGATTAATCTATTCAACTAACACAAAGAACTTCAAAGAGTGCCCCAAAGTTTCTACCGGAGAGTCAAGACGAAAACGTGTGCCAACCCCTATGCATAAGTTCACAAGGTCACTGAACCCGCAAGTTCATCACCAAAACATACATCAAGTGAATCACGTGATATCCCATTGTCACCACAGATAAGCACATGCAAGACATACATCAAGTGCTCTCAAATCCTTAAAGACTCAATCTGATAAGATAACTTCAAAGGGGAAACTCAATCCATTACAAGAGAGTAGAGGGGGAGAAACATCATAAGATCCAACTATAATAGCAAAGCTCGCGGTACATCAAGATCGTGCCAAATCAAGAACATGAGAGAGAGAGAGAGCGAGAGCGAGAGATCAAACACATAGCTACTGGTACATACCCTCAGCCCCGAGGGTGAACTACTCCCTCCTCGTCATGAAGAGCACCGGGATGATGAAGATGGCCACCGGTGATGGATCCCCCCTCTGACAGGGTGCCGGAACAGGGTCGTGAGAGGTTTTTGGTGGCTACAGAGGCTTGCGGCGGCGGAACTCCCGATCTAGGTTTCTTTTCGGGGGTTTCTGTATTTATAGGAATTTTTGGCATCGGTCTCACGTCAGGGGGGTCTCCGAGTCATCCACAAGATAGGGGGCGCGCCCAGGGGGTAGGGCACGCCCTCCACCCTTGTGGATGGCTCGGGACTCTTCTGGCCCAACTCTTTCACTTCGGGGGCTTCTTTTGGTCCATAAAAAATCATCAAAAATTGGCACGTCAATTGGACTCTGTTTGGTATTCCTTTTCTGTAAAACTCAAAAACAAGGAAAAACCAGAAACTTGCACTAGGCTCAAGGTTAATAGGTTAGTCCCAATAATCATATAAAATAGCATATAAATGCATATAAACCATCCAATATGGACAATATAATAGAATGGAACAATAAAAAATTATAGATACGTTGAGGACGTATCAAGCATCCCCAAGCTTAATTCATGCTCGTCCTCGAGTAGGTAAATGATAAAAACAGAATTTTTTATGTGGAATGCTACCTAACATATTTATCAATGTAATCTTCTTATTCTGGTAAGAATATTCAGATCCATAAGATTCAAAGCAAAAGTTTAATATTGACATGAAAATAACAATACTTCAGGCATACTAACAAAGAAATCGTGTCTTCTCAAAATAACATGGCCAAAGAAAGTTATCCCTACAAAATCATATAGTCTGGCTATACTCTATCTTCATCACACAAAGTATTTAATCATGCACAACCCCGATTTCAGCCAAGCAATTGGTTCATACTTTAGTATTCTCAAACTTTTTCAACTTTCACGCAATACATGAGCGTGAGCCATGGATATAGCACTATAGGTGGAATAGAATGGTGGTTGTGGAGAAGACAAAAAGAAGAAGATAGTCTCACATCAACTAGGCATATCAATAGGCTATGGAGATGCCCATCAATAGATATCAATGTGAGTGAGTAGGGATTTCCATGCAACGGATGCACTAGAGCTATAAGTGTATGAAAGCTCAAAAAGAAACTAAGTGGGTGTGCATCCAACTTGCTCGCTCACAAAGACCTAGGGCATTTTGAGGAAGCCCATCAATGGAATATACAAGCCAAGTTCTTATAATGACATAATTGGATCATATAACTATCCCTCAACATGCAACAAAGAGTCACTCCAAAGTCACTAATAGTGGAGAACAAACGAAGAGATTATTGTAGGGTACGAAACCACCTCAAAGTTATCCTCTCTGATTAATCCATTGGGCTATTCCTATAAGTGTCACAAACATCCCTAGAGTTCGTAGTAAAATAACACCTTAAGACACACATCAACCAAAACCCTAATGTCACCTAGATACTCCAATGTCACCTCAAGTATCTGCGAGTATGATTATACGATATGCATCACACAATCTCAGATTCATCTATTCAACCAACACAAAGAACTTCAAAGAGTGCCCCAAAGTTTCTACCGGAGAGTCAAGACGAAAATGTGTGCCAACCCTTATACATAAGTTCACAAGGTCAGTGAACCCGCAAGTTGATCACCAAAACATACATCAAGTGAATCGCGTGATATGCCATTGTCACCAGAGATAAGCACATGCAAGACGTACATCAAGTGTTCTCAAATCCTTAAACACTCAATCCGACAAGATAACTACAAAGGGGAAACTCAATCAATTACAAGAGAGTAGAGGGAGAGGAATATCATAAGATCCAACTATAATAGCAAAGCTCGTGGTACATCAAGATCGTGCCAAATCAAGAACACGAGAGAGAGAGAGAGAGAGAGAGAGAGAGAGAGAGAGAGAGAGATCAAACACATAGCTACTGGTACATACCCTCAGCCCCGAGGGTGAACTACTCCCTCCTCGTCATGGAGAGCGCCGGGATGATGAAGACGGCCACCGGTGATGGATCCCCCTCTGGCAGGGTGCCGGAATAGGGTCCTGAGAGGTTTTTGGTGGCTACAGAGGCTTGCAGCGGCGGAACTTCCGATCTAGGTTTCTTTTTGGGGGTTTCTGTATTTATAGGAACTTTTGGTGTCGGTCTCATGTCAGGGTGGTCTCCGAATCATCCACAAGATAGGGGGGCGTGCCAAGGGGGGTAAGGCGCGCCCTCCACCCTTGTGGATGGCTCGGGACTCTTCTGGCCCAACTCTTTCACTTTGGGGGCTTCTTTTGGTCCATAAAATATCATCAAAAATTGGCACGTCAATTGGACTCTGTTTGGTATTCCTTTTCTGTAAAACTCAAAAACAAGGAAAAAACAGAAACTGGCACTAGGCTCTAGGTTAATAGGTTAGTCCCAATAATCATATAAAATAGCATATAAATGCATATAAACCATCCAACATGGATAATATAATAGAATGGAACAATAAAAAATTATAGATACATTGAGGACGTATCAAGCATCCCCAAGCTTAATTCCTGCTCGTCCTCGAGTAGGTAAATGATAAAAACAGATTTTTTTATGTGGAATGCTACCTAACATATTTATCAATGTAATCTTCTCTTTTCTGGAAAGAATATTCAGATCCATAAGATTCAAAGAAAAAGTTTAATATTGACATGAAAATAACAATACTTCAGGCATACTAACAAAGCAATCATGTCTTCTCAAAATAACATGGCCAAAGAAAGTTATCCCTACAAAATCATATAGTCTGGCTATACTCTATATTCATCACACAAAGTATTTAATCATGCACAACCCTGATTTCAGCCAAGCAATTGGTTCATACTTTAGTATTCTCAAACTTTTTCAACTTTCACGCAATACATGAGCGTGAGCCATGGATATAGCACAATAGGTGGAATAGAATGGTGGTTGTGGAGAAGACAAAAAGAAGAAGATAGTCTCACATCAACTAGGCATATCAACAGGCTATGGAGATGCCCATCAATAGATATCAATGTGAGTGAGTAGGGATTGCCATGCAACGGATGCACTAGAGCTATAAGTGTATGAAAGCTCAAAAAGAAACTAAGTGGGTGTGCATCCAACTTGCTCGCTCACGAAGACCTAGGGCATTTTGAGGAAGCCCATCAATGGAATATACAAGCCAAGTTCTTATAATGACATAATTGGATCATATAACTATCCCTCAACATGCAACAAAGAGTCACTCCAAAGTCACTAATAGCGGAGAACAAACGAAGAGATTATTGTAGGGTACAAAACCACCTCAAAGTTATCCTTTCCGATCAATCCATTGGGCTATTCCTATAAGTGTCACAAACAGCCCTAGAGTTTGTAGTAAAATAACACCTTAAGACACACATCAACCAAAACCCTAATGTCACCTAGATACTCCAATGTCACCTCAAGTATCTGCGGGTATGATTATACGATATGCATCACACAATCTCAGATTCATCTATTCAACCAACACAAAGAACTTCAAAGAGTGCCCCAAAGTTTCTACCGGAGAGTCAAGACGAAAACGTGTGCCCACCCTTATACATAAGTTCACAAGGTCAGTGAACCCGCAAGTTGATCACCAAAACATACATCAAGTGAATCGCGTGATATGCCATTGTCACCACAGATAAGCACATGCAAGACATACATCAAGTGTTCTCAAATCCTTAAACACTCAATCTGACAAGATAACTACAAAGGGGAAACTCAATCAATTACAAGAGAGTAGAGGGGGAGGAATATCATAAGATCCAACTATAATAGCAAAGCTCGTGGTACATCAAGATCGTGCCAAATCAAGAACACGAGAGAGAGAGAGAGAGATCAAATACATAGCTACTGGTACATACCCTCAGCCCCGAGGGTGAACTACTCCCTCCTCGTCATGGAGAGCGCCGGGATGATGAAGACAGCCACCGGTGATGGATCCCCCCTCTCGCAGGGTGCCGGAATAGGGTCCTGAGAGGTTTTTGGTGGCTACAGAGGCTTGCAGCGGCGGAACTTCCGATCTAGGTTTCTTTTCGGGGGATTCTTTATTTATAGGAACCTTTTGTGTCGGTCTCATGTCAGGGTGGTCTCCGAATCATCCACAAGATAGGGGGGCGTGCCAAGGGGGGTAAGGCGCGCCCTCCACCCTCGTGGATGGCTCGGGACTCTTCTGGCCCAACTCTTTCACTTTGGGGGCTTCTTTTGGTCCAGAAAATATCATCAAAAATTGGCACGTCAATTGGACTCTGTTTGGTATTCCTTTTCTGTAAAACTCAAAAACAAGGAAAAAACAGAAACTGGCACTAGGCTCTAGGTTAATAGGTTAGTCCCAATAATCATATAAAATAGCATATAAATGCATATAAACCATCCAATATGGATAATATAATAGAATGGAACAATAAAAAATTATAGATACGTTGAGGACGTATCAAGCATCCCCAAGCTTAATTCCTGCTCGTCCTCGAGTAGGTAAATGATAAAAACAGATTTTTTATGTGGAATGCTACCTAACATATTTATCAATGTAATCTTCTCTTTTCTGGCAAGAATATTCAGATCCATAAGATTCAAAGCAAAAGTTTAATATTGACATGAAAATAACAATACTTCAGGCATACTAACAAAGCAATCATGTCTTCTCAAAATAACATGGCCAAACAAAGTTATCCCTACAAAATCATATAGTCTGGCTATACTCTATCTTCATCACACAAAGTATTTAATCATGCACAACCCCGATTCCAGCCAAGCAATTGGTTCATACTTTAGTATTCTCAAACTTTTTCAACTTTCACGCAATACATGAGCATGAGCCATGGATATAGCACTGTAGGTGGAATAGAATGGTGGTTGTGGAGAAGACAAAAAGAAGAAGATGGTCTCACATCAACTAGGCATATCAACAGGCTATGGAGATGCCCATCAATAGATATCAATGTGAGTGAGTAGGGATTGCCATGCAACGGATGCACTAGAGCTATAAGTGTATGAAAGCTCAAAAAGAAACTAAGTGGGTGTGCATCCAACTTGCTCGCTCACGAAGACCTAGGGCATTTTGAGGAAGCCCATCAATGGAATATACAAGCCAAGTTCTTATAATGACATAATTGGATCATATAACTATCCCTCAACATGCAACAAAGAGTCACTCCAAAGTCACTAATAGCGGAGAACAAACGAAGAGATTATTGTAGGGTACAAAACCACCTCAAAGTTATCCTTTCTGATCAATCCATTGGGCTATTCCTATAAGTGTCACAAACAGCCCTAGAGTTCGTAGTAAAATAACACCTTAAGACACACATCAACCAAAACCCTAATGTCACCTAGATACTCCAATGTCACCTCAAGTATCTGCGGGTATGATTATACGATATGCATCACACAAACTCAGATTCATTTATTCAACCAACACAAAGAACTTCAAAGAGGGCACCAAAGTTTCTACCGGAGAGTCAAGACGAAAACGTGTGCCAACCCCTATACATAAGTTCACAAGGTCACTGAACCCGCAAGTTGATCACCAAAACATACATCAAGTGAATCGCGTGATATGCCATTGTCACCACAGATAAGCACATGCAAGAAATACATCAAGTGTTCTCAAATCCTTAAACACTCAATATAATAAGATAACTACAAAGGGGAAACTCAATCAATTACAAGAGAGTAGAGGGGGAGAAATATCATAAGATCCAACTATAATAGCAAAGCTCGTGGTACATCAAGATCGTGCCAAATCAAGAACGAGAGAGAGAGAGAGAGAGAGAGATCAAACACATAGCTACTAGTACATACCCTCAGCCCTGAGGGTGAACTACTCCCTCCTCGTCATGGAGAGTGCGGGGATGATGAAGACGGCCATCGGTGATGGATCCCCCCTCCGGCAGGGTGCCGGCATAGGGTCCTGAGAGGTTTTTGGTGGCTATAGAGGCTTTCAGCGGCGGAACTTCCGATCTAGGTTTCTTTTTAGGGGTTTCTGTATTTATAGGAACTTTTGGTGTCGGTCTCATGTCAGGGTGGTCTCCGAGTCATCCACAAGATAGGGGGGCGCGCCAAGGGGGATAGGGCTTGCCCTCCACCCTCGTGGATGGCTCGGGACTCTTCTGGCCCAACTCTTTCACTTTGGGGGCTTCTCTTTGTCCATAAAATATCATCAAAAATTGGCACGTCAATTGGACTCCGTTTGGTATTCCTTTTCTATAAAATTCAAAAACAAGGAAAAAAACAGAAACTGGCACTGGGCTCTGATACTTCTCCTACATATCTATAATTTTTTATTGTTCCATGCTATTATATTACCCATTTTGGATGTTTATGGGCTTTACTATACACTTTTATATCATTTTTGGGACTAACCTACTAACTGAAGGCCTAGCCCAAATTGCTGTTTTTTTGCCTATTTCAGTGTTTCGAAGAAAAGGAATATCAAACGGAGTCCAAACAGAATGAAACCTTGGGGAGCGATCTTTTCATAACAAATGCAATCCAGGAGACTTGGAGTGGACGTCATGAAGAAGCCGAGGCGGCCACGAGGCAGGAGGGTGCGCCCTAGGGGGTGGGCATGACCCCCACCCTCGTGGGTCCCTCGTGGCTCCCCTGACCGACCTCCTTCACCTATATATACATCCATACCCTGAAAACACCTAGGAGCGCCATGAAACCCTATTTCCACCGCCGTAACTTTCTGTACCCGTGAGATCCCATCTTGGGGCCTTTTCCGGTGCTCCGTCGGAGGGGGAATCGATCATGGAGGGCTTCTACATCATCGCCAAGGCCTCTCCAATGAGTTGTCAGTAGTTTACCACAGACCTTCGGGTCCATAGTTATTAGCTAGATGGCTTCTTCTCTCTCTTTGAATCTCAACACAAAGTTCTCCTTGATATTCTTGGAGATCTATTTGATGTAACTCTTTCTGCGGTGTGTTTGTCGAGATCCGATGAATTGTGCGTTTGTGATCAAGTTTATCTATGAGAAATATTTGAATCTCCTCGGAATTCTTTTATGTGTGATTGGTTATCTTTGCAAGTCTCTTCGAATTATCAGTTTGGTTTGGCCTACTAGATTGATCTTTCTTGCAAATGGAGAAGTGCTTAGCTTTGGGTTCAATCTTGCGGTGTCCTTTCCCAGTGACAGCAGGGGCAGCAAGGCACATATTGTATTGTTGACATCGAGGATAAAAAGATGGGGTTTATATCATATTGTTTTAGTTTATACCTCTACATCATGTCATCTTGCCTAATGCGTTACTCTGTTCTTATGAACTTAATACTCTAGATGCATGCTGGATAGCGGTCGACGTGTGGAGTAATAGTAGTAGATGCAGGCAGGAGTCGGTCTACTTGTCACGGACGTGATGCCTATATACATGATCATGCCTAGATATTCTCATAACTACGCACTTTTCTATCAATTGCTCGATAGTAATTTGTTCACCCACCGTAATACTTATGATATCTTGAGAGAAGCCACTAGTGAAACCTATGGCCCCGGGGTCTATTTTCCATCATATAAGTTTCCGATCTACTTTATTTTGCAATCTTTACTTTCCAATCTATATCATAAAAATACCAAAAATATTTATCTTATCTTATTATCTCTATCAGATCTCACTTTCGCAAGTGGCCGTGAAGGGATTGATAACCCCTCTATCGTGTTGGTTGCGAGGTTCTTGTTTGTTTGTGTAGGTATGAGGGACTTGCGTGGAGCCTCCTACTGGATTGATACCTTGGTTCTCAAAAGCGGAGGGAAATACTTATGCTACTTTGCTGCATCACCCTTTCCTCTTCAAGGGAAAACCAACGCAGTGCTCAAGAGGTAGCAAGAAGGATTTCTGACGCCATTGTTGGGGAGGTCTTCGCACAAGTCAAGACATACCAAGTACCCATCACAAATTCATCTCCCTCGCATTACATTATTTGCCATTTGCCTCTCGTTTTCCTCTCCCCCACTTCACCCTTGCCGTTTTATTCGCCTTCTCTTTTCTGTTCGCCTCTTTTCCGCTTGCCTCTTGTGTTCTCGTGTGTTAGATCGTTTATTTCGTCGTCTTGGCTAGTCCTCGTATCATCATTAGTACTCCCGATCATGAAGTTCTTAATTTTAAATAAAGGGAGGGAGAAAATCTAAAAGATGCTTGGCATAGAATTTGCAATGCTCAAAATAGATCTACTAGGAAGCAATCTACTTCCGTTCTTCTTCGCATTTTTTATGTAGGCATTACTCCTTGGAATAGATGCATTCTTGATGCCATTACCGGAGGGAATTTCTTGGGTAGCCATACTTTTGATGCTTATAATGCTATGTTACATTTGTTTGGTCCACCACCTCTTTTGGTTAATGGAACTATTTTAACTTTGGAACATGTGATGCAAAGGCTTGAAATTACTGAAAATAAAGTTGCCACTGTTGAGTTAATTGAAAATTTGGATAAAAAGATCCACAATCAAATTACCCAATATGGACCTAAGGTTGGAGTTACTTTGATATGTTTTAAATATAAAGAACCTATAGTTAACGAAAGAATAGATCAAGATTCTACAAGAATCGGTAAACTTGAGGATATTATTACCAACTTAGGGGCTGCCTTTCCATCCATGAAAAATACTCCAACTCCTCTTACCAAAATTGCCAAATTAATGTATGTTCCTCAAAATAAGGGTGAATCTTCTAGTAAGGAAAATGCGGATCTCAAATCAATAAGTGTTCATTCCAACTTTTTCGCTTTCATTAAGGAACCCTTTGCTACAAACGAATCTCTTGATTTCTTGCCTTGGAGTATAATCATTACTAAAAAGAAATAAATTCATAAGGGTTATAAGTGCTCTACTGATGAATTGAATGCCAAAGATGGCAATACTTAGATCTATTCTCGCTTTTTATGCCAGCTAGGGGCGTTAAACGATAGCGTTTGTTGGGAGGCAACCCAATTTTATTTTTGTTCCTTGATTTTTGTTCCTGTTTAGTAATAAATAAATCATCTAGCCTCTATTTAGATGTGGTTTTATGTTTTAATTAGTGTTTGTGCCAAGTAGAACCTATAGGATCATCTTGGGTGATAGTTAATTTGATTCTGCTGAAAAACAGAAACTTTTACACGCACGAGAATAATTTTAATGAATCACAGAAACATGATTTTGAGTTGATTCTTTTTGAATTAGATCAATAGACAAATTTACTAGGACTTCTTATTTTGGTAGGCTTTTAGAGTTCCAGAAGTATTCTAAAGTTACATATTACTACAGACTGTTCTGTTTTTGACAGATTCTGTTTTTCGTGTTTTGTTTGCTTATTTTGATGAATCTATGGCTAGTATCGGGGGGTATGAACCATAGAGAAGTTGGAATACAGTAGGTTTAACACCAATATAAATAAAGAATTAGTTCATTACAGTACCTTAAGTGGTGGTTTTTCTTTCTTGCACTAACGGAGCTTATGAGATTTCCTGTTGAGTTTTGTGTTGTGAAGTTTTCAAGTTTTGGATAAAGATTTGATGGACTATGGAATAAGGAGTGGCAAGAGCCTAAGCTTGGGGATTCCCATGGCACCCCAAGATAATTCAAGGACAACCAAAAGCCTAAGCTTGGGGATGCCCCAGAAGGCATCCCTCTTTCGTCTTCGTCTATCGGTAACTTTACTTGGAGCTATATTTTTATTCACCACATGATATGTGTTTTGCTTGGAGCGTCTTGTATGATATGAGTATTTGCTTTTTAGTTTACAACAATCATCCTTGCTGTACACACCTTTTGGGAGAGACACACATGAATTGGAATTTATCAGAGTACTCTATGTTCTTCACTTATATCTTTTGAGCTAGACAATTTTGCTCTAGTGCTTCACTTATATCTTTTTAGAGCATGGCGGTGGTTTTATTTTGTAGAAATTATTGATCTCTCATGCTTCAGTTATACTATTTTGAGAGTCTTTTAGAACAGCATGGTGTTTGCTTTGGTTATAATATTGGTCCTAATATGATGGGCATCCAAGTTGGGTATAATAAAAACTATCATAGAAAGTGCGTTGAATACTATGAGAAGTTTGATACTTGATATTTGTTTTGAGATATGAGGATGGGGATATTAGAGTCATGCTAGTTGAGTAGTTGTGAATTTGAGGAATACTTGTGTTGAAGTTTGTGATTCCCGTAGCATGCACGTATGGTGAACCGTTATGTGATGAAGTTGGAGCATGATTTATTTATTGATTGTCTTCGTTATGAGTGGTGGTCGGGGACGAGCGATGGTCTTTTCCTACCAATCTATCCCCCTAGGAGCATGCGCGTAGTACTTCATTCCAATAACTTGTAGATTTTTGCAATAAGTATATGACTTCTTTATGACTAATGTTGAGTCCATGGATTATACACACTCTCACCCTTCCACCATTGCTAGCCTCTCTCGTGCAGCGCAACTTTCGCCGGTACCATAAACCCACCATTTACCTTCCTCAAAACAGCCACCATACCTACCTATTATGGCATTTCCATAGCCATTCCGAGATATATTGCCATGCAACTTTCCACCGTTCCGTTTATTATGACACGTTCGATCATTGTCATATTGCTTTTGCATGATCATGTAGTTGACATCGTATTTGTGGCAAAGCCACCTTGATAATTCTTTCATACATGTCACTATTGATTCATTGCATATCCTGGTACACCGCCGGAGGCATCCACATAGAGTCATATTTTGTTCTAAGTATTGAGTTGTAATTCTTGAGTTGTAAGTAAATAAAAGTGTGATGATCTTCATTATTAGAGCATTGTCCCAAGTGAGGAAAGGATGATGGAGACTATGATTCCCCCACAAGTCGGGATGAGACTTCGGACTTTATAAAAAAAGAGAAAGGCCATAAAAAAGAGAAAGGCCATAAAAATGAGAGAAAAAGAGAGAAGGGACAATGTTACTGTCCTTTTCCACACTTGTGCTTCAAAGTAGCACCATGATCTTCATGATAGAGAGTCTTCTATGTTGTCACTTTCATATACTGGTGGGAATTTTACATTATAGAACTTGCCTTGTATATTCCAATGATGGGCTTCCTCAAAATGCCCTAGGTCTTCGTGAGCAAGTGAGTTAGATGCACACCCACTTAGTTTCTTTTGTTGAGCTTTCATACACTTATAGCTCTCGTGCATCCGTTGCATGGCAATCCCTACTCACTCACATTGATATCTATTAATGGGCATCTCCATAGACCGTTGATACGCCTAGTTGATGTGAGACTATCTTCTCCTTTTTGTCTTCTCCACAACCACCATTCTATTCCACATATAGTGTTATGTCCATGGCTCACGCTCATGTATTGCATGAAAATTGAAGAAGTTTGAGAACATAGAAGTATGAAACAATTGCTTGGATTGTCATAGGGGTTGTGCATGATTAAATACTTTGTGTGATGAAGATAGAGCATAGCCAGACTATATGATTTTGTAGGGATAGCATTCTTTAGCCATGTTATTTTGAGAAGACATGATTGCTTTGTTAGTATGCTTGAAGTATTATTGTTTTCATGTCAATATTAACTTTTATCTTGAATCATTTGGATCTGAACATTCATGCCACAATAAAGAAAATTACATTGAAAAATATGCTAGGTAGCACTCCACATCAAAAATTCTGTTTTTATCATTTACCTACTCGAGGACGAGCAGGAATTAAGCTTGGGGATGCTTGATACATGCTATTATATTACCCATTTTGGATGTTTATGGGCTTTACTATACACTTTTATATCATTTTTGGGACTAACCTACTAACCGGAGGCCCAGCCCAAAATGTTGTTTTTTTGCCTATTTTGGTGTTTCGAAGAAAAGGAATATCAAACAGAGTCCAAACAGAATGAAACCTTCGGGAGTGATCATTTCAGAACAAACGCAATCCAGGAGACTTGGAGTGGACGTCAAGAAGAAGCCGAGGCGGCCACGAGGCAGGAAGGCGCGCCCCCCACCCTCGTGGGCCCCTCGTGGCTCCCCTGACCGACCTACTTCGCCTATATATACCTCCATACCCTGAAAACATCCAGGAGCACCACGAAACCCTATTTCCACCGCGGCAACCTTCTGTACCCGTGAGATCCCATCTTGGGGCCTTTTCCGGCGCTCCGCCGGAGGGGGAATCGATCACCGAGGGCTTCTACATCATCGCCAAGGCCTCTCCGATGAGTTGTGAGTAGTTTACCACAGACCTTCGGGTCCATAGCTATTAGCTAGATGGCTTCTTCTCTCTCTTTGAATCTCAATACAAAGTTCTCCTCGATCTTCTTGGAGATCTATTCGATGTAACTCTTTTTGCGGTGTGTTTGTCGAGATCTGATGAATTGTGGGTTTATGATCAAGTTTATCTATGAGAAATATTTGGATCTCCTCGGAATTCTTTTATGTGATATTGGTTATCTTTGCAAGTCTCTTCGAATTATTAGTTTGGTTTGGCCTACTAGATTGATCTTTCTTGCAATGGGAGAAGTGCTTAGCTTTGGGTTCAATCTTGCGGTGTCCTTTCCCAGTGACAGCAGGGGCAGCAAGGCACATATTGTATTGTTGACATCGAGGATAAAAAGATGGGGTTTATATCATATTGTTTTAGTTTATCCCACTACATCATGTCATCTTGCCTAATGCGTTACTCTGTTCTTATGAACTTAATACTCTAGATGCATGCTGGATAGCGGTCGATGTGTGGAGTAATAGTAGTAGATGCAGGTAGGAGTCGGTCTACTTGTCGCGGTCGTGATGCCTATATACATGATCATGCCTAGATATTCTCATAACTATGCACTTTTCTATCAATTGCTCAACAGTAATTTGTTCACCCACCGTAATACTTATGCTATCTTGAGAGAAGCCACTAGTGAAACCTATGGCCCCCGGGTCTATTTTCCATCATATAAGTTTCCGATCTACTTTATTTTGCAATCTTTACTTTCCAATCTATATCATAAAATTACCAAATATATTTATCTTATCTTATTATCTCTATCAGATCTCACTTTCGCAAGTGGCCGTGAAGGGATTGACAACCCCTTTCTCGCGTTGGTTGCGAGGTTCTTGTTTGTTTGTGTAGGTACGAGGGACTTGCGTGGAGCCTCCTACTGGATTGATACCTTTGTTCTCAAAAACTGAGGGAAATACTTACGCTACTTTGCTGCATCACCCTTTCCTCTTCAAGGGAAAACCAACGCAGTGCTCAAGAGGTAGCAGGCTCTAGGTTAGTAGGTCAGTCCCAAAAATCATATAAATATAAATGCATATAAAACATCCAATATGGATAATATAATAGCATGGAACAATCAAAAATTATAGATATGTTGTGTCATGGAATTGTCACGTCAGATGTCCTTGTGAAAGGACTTAGTTGTGGAGCCATCGCAGCTAGGAAGCTTGAAGGGGTTAATCGGGGCAAAGGACACGAGAAGTTTTATACTAGTTCGGCCCCTTACGGTGAAGGTAAGGCCTACGTCTAGTTGGGTTGGTATTGATGTTTCGATGACCAGGGAGCGAGATACGCTATGCCTGGCTCTCGATGAGTTGTTTCTTGCCCTAAGCCGCCAGCGGGTCGTCCCCTTATATACACGGGTCGACGCCCTGCGGCTTACAGAGTCCCGGCCGGCTTATAAACAATGTCCGGCTCGGTGACTAGTTAAGTCTACCTTATGATACAAGTAATATTATTACATCGGTTTACTACAACGGGCCTTAAGTCGCCTGTGGGCCTTAAGCTTTCTATGAACTGCCATCTTCATGCCTTGGTCTTGGGCTTCTCTCTAGGGAATCCTCTTTGAATAACCCGGCCCCTCCTGGGCGGCTTACACAAATAGTTATATCCCCAACATTAGGCCCCAGATTGATTTGAACCTGTTCATGTCAATCTTAAAATACCTCATGAACTGTCCTGCAGTCTTTTGTCTTGCGCGAAGAATTTTAACTCGCCGTGACGTCATCAGCTGGATCCGGATTGAATCTTCGTGACGTCATCTTCAATAAAACTTAATTTTTTTACTCCGTCATATCTTCAACGGATCTTTGTCTTTACTGACCATCCCGAGAATCGAGGCACCCGAGCCGCTGGATAATAAATGTTATCTCCTTGTTTTTCGCGCCCTCTCGGTCAGTCTTCTCTTATAAATAGGGCGACCTAGGTCTTTCCCCCAGTCGTCTTCTTCCTCTTGCCTCTTCCCGAACTCTGCCACCGCCACCGTCGAACCTCTCGTCTTCATCGACTCAGGCCGCTGCATCAACCTGACTCATACCAGAGACCAACGGCGAACCTCCGCAGCTCGTCCGCATCCGTGAGTTCCTTTCATTCCCTTTCTCAGATCTGCATTAGGTCCTTGTTGAGTTCATCGGTGTTCATCACTGGCCGACACCAAACCCTCGCTAGTTCCTTCCAATGCCCTGTTTAGATCGTGAAAACTACGTAGAACTGTTGCGGTGCTTGTTTGTGTTGATCTTGCATAAAAATAGATCTCCTTTCCTTGTTCAGGAACCCTCTTCGAGTGCATGAACTTCTCTGCCTCGTTTTAGGTCCAGAAAATTTCCTTTCCGAACAATATTTTGTTCCAGAATAATAACTGTTATCTGTGAAACTTGCTTTTATCACCCGGAAAACCTCTTCTGGTAAATGCCCTGAAATACAACTGTCAAGGTTTCCGGCTTAAATAAATGACAAAGAACTTTCATTGCTCCTCATGACCCGGAAAAAATTGTGAACTGCACTTGATACTTGTAGCGGCTTAAGTATTGTTGCACAGTCATCCTTACATCATTAGGCCCCTCATTAAGCCGCCACCTTAAATAATTAAGATTTTTCTCCCGGGTTAAAATTGAGCCGGATCTTCTTGTTTTTCCATAGGCCAATTGCTGTGATGGCTCCTAATGCTACTAAGGCCCCTGTAACTTGCACTTGGGTTCCATCCATAGTTACCAATAGCAAACTAGCTGAGTTTGTGAAGTCTGGGCATCTGCCAAAAAAGGATGTCATGTCTTATCGTGCCCCTGACCCGTCTGAAGAAAAGCCTCATCCCAAAGAAGGGGAAGTAATATTTTTTACGGATCATATGAGCCGTGGATTTGCTCCTCCTGGCTCAAAATTCTTCAGGGAGGTTTTGAATTTCTTTGACCTTAGACCTCAAGACATTGGACCCAATTACGTGTCAAATATTTGTAATTTTCAAGTCTTCTGTGAGGTGTACCTGGGTGAGGAGCCAAGTCTGCTATTGTTCAGGGAACTTTTTTACATGAACCGGCAAAATGAACGTGCGAATGGGCCCAGTCTTGAGCTTGGCGGCATCTCAATCCAGCGACGGAGAGATTGTCTCTTCCCTTATGCTGAGTTGCCGAGTCACCCCAAATCTTGGAACCAGACATGGTTCTACTGTCAGAACACTTCTCCGGCTGATGAAAAATCTCTGCCCGGCTTTCGCACCCTGCGCCTTGAGTCTAACCATCCGCTACCAGACAAGCTGACAACCCTTGAACGCATGCCTCTCAATTCCACCATCAAGAAAATTAAAGCTCTCTTGGGAAACGGTTTAAACGGCATCGACCTAGTCCGAGTCTGGGTCACTTGGCGTATACTTCCATTAAGCCGCCGTCACGGCTTAATGTGTACTTATACTGGAGAAAAGAATGATCCACTACGCCATAGCCCTGACGACTTAGCAGATAACATGGTGGATGCTACAACCCAGTCACTGCTGAAGGAGGGCACTGTGACGAGCAACGCCTTCGGCTTACTTCCATTTTGCAAGAATAACCCGGCCCCTGCAGTAAGTTATCAATCGTAACAAAATATTTACGGATATATTATACCTTTCTTGATACTCATAATTCTTTAACTTTTTCCACAGGCCGGTGATGACTTCTGGAAAGCCAAATATGACCATGAAGCTGCCAAACAAGCCAGGACGACCAAGAAAGATGAAAGGAAAGCCGCCAAGGTAGGAACCTCCAAGAAGAAGAAACCAAGCGCCTCCGACTTACTCAGATTGGAGGATAGCTCTTCGGATGAGGAAGAGGTAATCTTTAGATTTTCTTAAGTCCCTTGTTATCACCTGTCTGACATTTTATCCTTTCAGGAGGATACGGGGAACAGTCGAGCAGCCAATGAAGAGGTAACTATAATCTCCTCTGACTCAGAGCCTTTGCCAAAGCAAAAGATCCGAAGGGTGACCCAGAAAGTAAGATTTTCACATGCACTTGCTTATCAAGATCCTCAATTTCTTTTGAAGCAACAACAGCTTGAGAGTCGGAGGCAGACCCGGAACAACAAGGATGCAGAACTCTCCTCTGGCTTACCTGACGTAACCAGGAAGCGTCGGACTGAGGTTATCTCCGATTTACATTCTGTTTTACCTTTAGCGGGCTTAATTCGTCATCCTCTCAATTCGTCTGACTCCAATTATCAGGATACTTCTCCTTCCGGTGAATCCATGCAGTCAAACATGCCGACTTTCAAAACTGCTCCCGGGTAATGTAACCTTATGCTCTTTTACTTTACTCATGCTTGCGTATTCATCCTTCTACTTTTGTTAATAACATGCAAGTAAAGCCCAGTAAACGGGCAAAGAAGAATAAGCCATCCGAAGAACCGGTCGTAGCTGAACCGGTGATTAATGCATCTGCTCCAGACAGCTCTGCCCATTAGCCACCGCCAGATCTGGCTTCTGATATTCCAATGCCAACTTCTGATCCACCTGCCGAAGATACTCTCCACACAAGTGACCCGGAAACTCCTAGCCCGGTCAAAACAAATGAACCGGAAGTTGAAATTGTGAAGTCTCAGTTTGTTGAACCAGGACGGCCTACCGTCCTTGCCAAATGTACCGCCAAGGAAGAATTTTCCCAACGCCGAAAGGCCAAGCAGGACATTACTAATTATACTCACTTAAGCATTGGTGATATAGTCTCAGGCTATCTGAATCAAGTGCATAATAGCCGTGACCTGGAAATTGACATGGTGAAAGTAATACAGCACAAATCTGAGGTATTACTTATACTGTTTACCTGAGTCTTACATTCTGTACTAGCCCCCAAGTCTATTGCTTATTGAACAAATATGCTATAGACTTTAGAAATCTGCTGTACCTGTTAACTTATCCGGCTCAAAAAGAATTTACTTAACCCGGTTATAACACAAGGCTTTTAAATTTGCAACATACATTAGCCCCCAAGTGTCAAGTATCTTTACTTGTAAGGTGCTTGAGACTTTAATATATGTGACCCGGCAGGATAAAATTAAAAAATTCTTCAGCATACATTAGCCCCCAAGTGCCAAGTATCTTTACTTGTAAAGTGCCCGGGACTTGAATGTTACCTTACTATAAGCCTTACCATAACCTTGTGTCAATGCAGGCTGCCATAAGTCAATTTGAATCAGAGCTTGCTACCCTGAAGAGTCGTTTGGAAACTCAAGAGCTTGAGACGCAGAAGGCTAACTCCAAATTTGAATTTAGTGTCTCTGAAAATGAGAAACTAAAGAAGAAATTTGAGTCAGAGAAGAAAACTTGGGCTGATGAGAAGGCTTCCCTGGTGACTCGGGCCGAAACAGTTGAAGCATCTCTTGCAGAAGCAACAACCGAGCTGACCGGCTTAAAACAGCAAATATCTCAAATGGTCTCAGCCATCTTCGGTAAGTTATTGTGAAACAGATTTAAACATTGTAGCCTTATAATGACTATTGCATTAATTACTTCCGGCTGACGGTTATGATTATGCACATACAGGCCCCAGGAGTACCAATCTGAAGCAAAACATGCAGATCAAGCTCAAAGCAGTTTACACCTTAGTGGAACAGCTGTACTCCGGGTCACAACGCGCCTTGGCCGTTGTAGCCTTATCAACTCCACATCCCCGCCTTCTGCAAAATGTTTTGAAGAGCCTCGCCTTTCTTCCTCAGCGGATCCAAGACTTAAGGCGGGCGTCCTCAAGAGCCGGTGCTGTGGCCGCATTGAGCCGGGCTAAAGCATGGCTCCCAGAACTAGACCCGGTCGACCTTGCCCTTGGGTATCCAAGTCTGAAGGAAGACGGCACTGCATTTGATGACCATGATTTCACCGCTTGCGTCAGATCCATACGTCTGGTGGCAACCCTTATTGGAAACGACATTGACCTTAGTAAGTATGCGCCGGCTTATGACAGTGAAAGCTGGAGAATCCCAAATGCTCCATACGATCAAATCAGTCTGATCCCTCCAATTCGTAAGCATACTTTTGCTCCTGAAGTAGACCCAGCCGGTTTAATAGATGATGAAGCTGAATTTGAAGCTTTGAGCGGCATTGATTGGGCCTCATCAACTTTCTAGGACAAAACAGCCGACGGAGAAGCGGAGAAGGATAACCCGGAGCCCCCAAGCCCACCAAAGGAGTGAATTGCTAGGTGTTTGGCCAAAAAACAATGCTTCATCAATTCAGACTCGGGGAGTCTTGTAATAGGGTAGAAAGAACTTCCCTATGCCTATCATGCCTTTGTGCATGTTCTTACTGCTTAATACTTTCCGTAAGCCGCCATGGCTGTATATTTCTTCCTTGGCATTTTAAATTTTGCTTGCCTTATCCTGTGACCCTTTGCTAGTCTTTCCGGCTCATACAATGCTCACCCGGCCGACAACAACCTTGGGTGATGAATTTTTAAACCGGCAAGACAAAAACATCTTATAATGCTTTCCACAAGGTTTCAGAATTATCAAAATACTTTTACAGGCTTCTAATTCGGATACGATCAGTAAACTGTTCCAAAGGGGTTAAGCTAAGATTCGGATACGATCATATAGCCCCCAGTGGCTTGGCGATGCCGATCAAGTGGGTATCGACAGCTATGTTCTCTTTGGTTCGAATACGACCTATGTTTGAACAGGAAGCCCCCAAGTGACCATAGGATTTGTTTAATGACGCTGATTCGTATACGATCCACGTCAGACCTAAAGGGGTTAAGTTGTGATTCAAATATGATCAAGAAGCCCCCAAGTAGGTTTGGCAAGTATGCCGATCAAGTGGGTATCGACAGCTATGTTCTCTTTGGTTCGGATACGACCTATGTTTGAACAGGAAGCCCCCAAGTGACCATGGCTAGATTCAGATATGATCATAAGCCGGACCAAAGGTAAAGCCGGATTCAGATATGATCCGGTCCCTATTGGTTGTTTCCACCACCTGTCAAAAAGACATATACACTTTTTTGAGGGTGAAAAAAGGACAGAGGTCCTTCTTTATTACTTTATATAATATGTACATTGTCAAAAAATATATACATATAAAGAGCCGGCGGCTTAAGTATAGTAAGGCCGAAGATGGGCTATATTCCACGGCCGGCGGGTCTCCTCCTCCGACTTACATGAGTCTTTGTGCTCTCGAATATCAATGAGGTAGTATGACCTGTTATTCAGATTCTTGCTGACCACAAAGGGTCCGTCCCAAGGAGGGGATAGCTTGTGCATATCGGACTGATCCTGGATGAGCCGGAGCACTAAATCACCTTCCTGAAATGTTCTGCTCCTGACCCGGCGGCTGTGATAACGATGAAGGTCTTGCTGGTAAATCGCCGAGCGAGCTATTGCCAAGTCTCGCTCCTCATCCAACAAGTCAAGTGCCTCTTGTCGAGCCTTTTCATTGTCAACCTCAACATAAGCCGCCACACGGGGTGAGTCGTGCCGGATATCACTTGGCAGAACTGCCTCTGCTCCATACACCATGAAAAAAGGTGTATAACCCGTGGATCTGTTAGGCGTAGTGTTGATGCTCCACAGCACAGAGGGCAACTCTTCCACCCAACAAACCGGAGTCCGCTGTAAAGGGACCAAGAGCCGTGGTTTGATACCCCTTAAGATCTCTTGATTAGCTCTTTCTGCTTGACCATTGGATTGAGGATGAGCAACAGCCGAAACGTCAAGCCGGATATGTTCCCGTTGACAAAACTCTTCCATAGCACCCTTGGAGAGATTAGTGACATTATCAGTTATGATGCTATGTGGAAAACCAAAACGAAAGATCACCTTTTTGATGAACTGAACTGCTGTGGCCGCATCACACTGACTGACCGGCTCTGCCTCAATCCACTTTGTAAATTTATCCACTGCCACCAGGAGGTGTGTCTTTTTGTCCTTAGACCTTTTGAAAGGTCCCACCATGTCAAGCCCCCAGACTACAAACGGCCAAGTAATTGGAATCATCCTCAATTCTTGAGCCGGCATATGAGCTCGTCGTGAAAATTTTTGACATCCGTCACACTTGCTAACAAGATCTTCTGCATCAGCATGAGCCGTTAGCCAATAAAAAACATGATGGAAAGCCTTAGCCACCAGAGATTTTGAACCGGCATGATGACCACAATCCCCTTCATGGATCTCTCGAAGTATCTCTTGACCCTCCGCAGGTGACACACAACGCTGGAACGCCCCTGTGACACTAAGGTGATGTAACTCGCCATTAACAATTGTCATGGATTTGGACCGCCTGACAATTTGTCTCGCCAAGGTCTCATCCTCAGGCAGCTCTCCCCGGGTCATATAAGCCAAGTATGGCAATGTACAATCTGGGATGACGTGAAGTGCGGCCACCAACTGTGCCTCCGGGTCTGGCACTGCAAGCTCTTCCTCTGTAGGTACTTTGACAGAAGGATTATGCAGAACGTCAAGAAAGGTGTTAGGCGGCACCGGCTTACACTGAGAGCCCAACCGGCTTAAAGCATCAGCCGCCTCATTCTTCCTTCTATCAATATGCTCCACCTAATACCCTTTGAAGTACCCAGCTACAGCATCTACTTCAGGGCGATAAGCCGCCATAAGGGGATCCTTAGAATCCCATGTGCCTGAGACCTGTTGAGCCACGAGGTCTGAGTCGCCCAAGCACCTTACCCGGCTTAAATTCATCTCCTTAGCCATCCGGAGACCATGGAGCAAGGCCTCATATTCAGCTGCATTGTTAGTACAGGGAAACATGAGCTGGAGCACATAACGAAATTTGTCACCTCGAGGGGAAGTTAAGACAACTCCAGCCCCTGATCCTTCTAACTGCCTGGATCCATCAAAGTGAATAGTCCAATACGTATTGTCCGGCTTTTCCTCGGGTGCCTGTAACTCTGTCCAATCATTGATAAAATCCACCAAGGCCTGAGACTTGATGGCAGTGTGGGGCATATACTTCAGACCGTAAGGCCCAAGCTCAATGGCCCACTTGGCGATTCGTCATGTGGCTTCCCTGTTCTGAATGATGTCTCCCAAAGGGGCTGAACTTACCACCGTTATAGGATGACTTTGAAAGTACTGCTTCAACTTCCGGTTTGCCATGAACACACCGTAAACAAGCTTTTGCCAATGTGGATACCTTTGTTTAGACTCAATGAGTACCTCGCTGATGTAGTAAATCGGCCGTTGAACCAGATGCTCCTTGACTGCCTCCTTACGCTCCACCACGATGGCAACACTGACGGCCCGTGAGTTAGCAGCCACATATAGCAATAGCGGCTCTTTATCAATGGGAGCTGCAAGAACCGGTGGCTCAGATAACTGTCTCTTTAAATCTTCAAAGGCAGTGTTAGCAGCATCGCTCTAGACAAAAGTGTCTGTTTTCTTCATCATCTAATATAGTGGTAAGGCCTTCTCCCCTAACCAGCTTATGAACCGGCTTAAAGCAGCAACCCGTCCTACCAGGCGCTGAACATCATTGATACATGTCGGCTTAGCCAGAGAGGTAATCGTCGTGATCTTCTCCGGATTAGCTTCAATGCCTCTATTTGAAACCAGAAAACCCAAGAGCTTACATGCAGGTACACCAGACACACACTTGGCCGGGTTAAGCATCATCTTGTAAACCCGGAGATTGTCAAAGGTCTCTCTCAAGTCAGATATTAAAGTTTCCTTTTCTCTGGACTTCACTATGATGTCATCCACATAAGCATGAACATTGCACCCGATTTGATCGTGCAAACAGTTCTGCACACATCGCTGATAAGTTGCCTGAGCACTCTTGAGCCCAAACGGCATAGATACATAACAGAAGGCCCCAAACGGAGTGATAAAAGTTGTCTTCTCCTGGTCCTTAACTGCCATCTTGATCTGATGATAACCAGAGTAAGCATCCAAAAATCTCAAACGTTCACAACCCGCCGTAGCATCAATGATTTGATCAATACGGCGGAGAGCAAAGGGATCAGCCGGACAAGCCTTGTTTAAGTCCGTGCAATCCACACACATCCGCCAAGTGCCGTTCTTCTTGAGCACCAGCACCGGGTTAGCCAGCCACTCCGGATGAAAAACTTCAACAATAAACCCGGCCGCTAAGAGCCGGGCCACCTGTTCCCCAATAGCTGTCTGTCTCTCTTCGTTGAATCGTCGGAGAAACTGCCTGACCGGCTTATACTTCGGATCAATATTGAGAGTGTGCTCAGCGAGTTCCCTTGGTACACCCAGCATGTCAGAAGGTTTCCATGCAAATATGTCCCGGTTCTCACGGATGAACTCGATGAGCGCGCTTTCCTATTTAGGATCCAAATTGGCACTGATACTGAACTGTTTAGAGGCATCTCTCGGGGTGAAATCAACAAGCTTTGTCTCAGCGGCCAATTTGAACTTCAACGCCGGGTCATGCTCAGTAGTTGGTTTCTTGAGGGAGGTCATATCTGCCGGGTCAACATTGTCTTGATAAAATTTGAGCTCCTCCGCGGCACAGGCCGTCTCAGCGTAAGCCACGTCACCTTCTTCACATTCCAAAGCCACCTTTCGACTCCCATGCACGGTGATGGTGCCCTTGTAACCCGGCATCTTGAGCTGTAAGTAAACGTAACACGGTCGTGCCATGAATTTAGCATAAGCCGGTCGCCCAAATAGAGCGTGATATGGACTCCTGATTTTGACCACCTCAAACGTCAGCTTCTCAGCCCTGGAATCATACTCATCTCCAAAGGCCACCTCTAATTCAATCTTACCAACTGGGTAAGCTGACTTGCCTGGAACCACCCCGTGGAAAACAGTGTTGGATGTTCTCAGATTCTACTTAGTCAACCCCATACACTGGAAGGTCTCATAATAGAGTATGTTGATGCTGCTACCTCCGTCCATGAGTACCTTAGTGAACTTATATCCACCAACCTAAGGTGCTACCACCAAGGCTAACTGACCCGGATTATCAACGCGTGGAGGGTGATCCTCTCTGCTCCAAATGATGGGTTGCTCTGACCATCTCAAATAACGAGGAACTGCCGGCTCAACCAAATTTACAGCCCTCTTACGAACCTTTTGGTCACGTTTACATAAGCTGGTGGTAAACACATGGTACTGCCCACCGCTCAACTATTTTGGTTGGCTCTGGACCAGATTGCTGCTGATTATTTCCACCCGGCTGTCCCTGAAAACCAGAATTTGAACCGCCGCCCGGGCCATGAAAACCGCTGGCCCCTGAACCACCACCAGATCCATGACCACCATCAAAGATATTGGAGTTTTTAAACGCCTTCATGATCGCACAATCTTTCCACAGGTGCGTAGCGGGGTGCTCCCGAGTGCCGTGTTTCGGACAGGGCTCGTTGAGTAGCTGCTCAAGAGATGGACCTGACCCGCCGGTTCGGGGCCACTTACCCTTACGTCTCTGATTGTTACCCTGTGTACTAGCGTTAGCCACAAGCTTCGGGTTGCCATCCGCCTTACGCTTATTGCCGCTTTGATTCCCCGGGTTGTGTTGTTGACCCTTTCCATTACTGTTCCTTTTACCCTTCCCTGTCTTCTCATCGTCAGACGCGGGGTCCTTGGTATTATCAGAATTGGCAGATTTGACTAAAGCCGCCATCAGCGTTCCCATATCGGTGCAGTCACGCTTAAGGCGGCCCAATTTTTGCCTCAGTGGTTCAAAGTTGCAATTCTTCTCCAACATGAGGACTGCAGAGCTGGCATCCATCTTATCAGATGAGTGAATTATCTCCTTAACTCAGCGTACCCAATGGGTGGTGGATTCACCCTCTCCCTGCTTACAACTCGTCAAGTCCACGATCGACATAGATTGCTTACAGGTATCCTTGAAGTTCTGGATGAAACGGGCCTTTAACTCCTCCCACGAACCAATGGAATTAGGTGGTAAACCTTTTAGCCAAGACTGGGCCGTTCCATCTAACGTCATGGTGAAGTATTTAGCCATTGCCGCGTCACTGACCTCCAACAGCTCCATTGCCATCTCATAACTCTCAATCCACGCTCCGGGCTGTAAGTCAGCCGTGTAATTCGGCACCTTTCGAGGTCCCTTGAAGTCCTTAGGCAGGCGCATGTTGCGCAAAGCCGGTATCAAACAAGGAACTCCACCAGTTCTGGTGGCTACTCCCATCTCAATAGAAGTTGTTGGATACTCTGGGATATCCTGATGAGGCGCCAGCTGAGCCGCCTGTTGAGCCTCCCGCTCGTTCTCCTGACGTACTCGGTCTTGCACCGGGTTATAGCCACCATGTTGGTTACGGCGTTGGGCGTTGCTTGACAAAGCTTTGGACTGCATGTGCCTGCTGTAACTTGGGCTTCGGTTCTGACGAGGCGGTGCTAACCAAGGCGGAGGGGTTGAGTGAATCCTATCCCGGCTGTAAGAATAGGTCTCCTGCTGAGCCAGGGCCGTTTGGACAAGTTCCCTGATCCTCCGGGTCTCCACTGCTGTTGGATCATCACCGTCCACTGGAAGAGCCGCCAGGCACGCTGACGCCGCGATTAAATTCTCCATGGGGTTGGAAAAGTGACCCTCCGGTACCAGCACATAACGCAGCGGCGCCATGCTCATATGAGGAGGTGGCATCTCCCGACGCTGAGCCGGTCCTCCCGCTCCGGATGTCATAAACTGATTAGCATCGGGCGGGTTACTTGGGCCGGCTCCGGGTGTAGCAAAAAGAACCCTAGGGTCATAATTTGGAGGCAAACCGGTATTGGGTCTTCTGGTGTCTCCTCCTCGTTACCTCATTGGACGCGTTTAAACTCATCGTGAGCTGGTAAGCCTCTGACTTCAACTGCTGTGCCCGGGCATCAAGAGCCGCCCGCTCCATAGCTAGCCTAGTATCCTCAGCTGCTAAGGCCTCCTTTGCCTGAGCTATCTCCTCACGTACCCATGCTACCTCCACGTCATGCTCATATTTGTTTGCAGGGATAACCGTGGTGGTTAACAGGGTCGTAAGCTTGTCCATGAGGTCTATCAGTACTTGAGCCGGCGGGCGCACTGGGCCTCCTGCCCCGGCTGCTCCTAACCCGGAAGTAATTGCAGCCGCGGCCGTAGAGTTTTGTCCGGATTGAGTCCCAGCCATAAAGACTCCTGCCCAATTTGACGACTCATAGAGGTCTGGAATACTAAGGCCATCGGAACAGCCCCCGAGCGCACCGTCTTGAATTTGATACAAAGAATCTGTTGAACCGGCGGACGAATCACCGTCGGAGTGGACGGCCGTCTCACCACGATCTTCAGGACCTTCAGAAAATTCTTCTCCGTGGACGCAGCCCACAAAGACACGCTTCATGCCGGTTTGAACTCGGGCGGTTTTCGCACACTGAGCCGTCTTGACGAGGTCGGTGCAGTTGTCCGGCTCAGGCCCCGGCTCACCAATCCGGCCGATGAAGACATGGATCCCTCCAAAGGGGACCCGGTACCCGTACTCAATCGAGCCGGCGTCGAGGCCCCAGCCTTCGTCGTCGATGTAGATCTTGTCGCGACGACTCTTGGTCATCCGGTCCACTACGTATCCCTTGAGCCCTTCGAAGTTGCCCTTCAAGAACTCAAATCCACCATGCGCTAGCCCCACGGTGGGCGCCAACTGTCGTGGAATTGTCACGTCAGATGTCCTCATGAAAGGACTTAGTTGTGGAGCCATCGCAGCTAGGAAGCTTGAAGGGGTTAATTGGGGCAAAGGACACGAGAAGTTTTATACTAGTTCGGCCCCTTACGGTGAAGGTAAGGCCTACATCTAGTTGGGTTGGTATTGATGTTTCGATGACCAGGGAGCGAGATATGCTATGCCTGGCTCTCGATGAGTTGTTTCTTGCCCTAAGCCGCCAGCGGGTCGTCCCCTTATATACACGGGTCGATGCCCTGCAGCTTACAGAGTCCCGGCCGGCTTATAAACAATGTCCGGCTCGGTGACTAGTTAAGTCTACCTTATGATACAAGTAATATTATTACAGCGGTTTACTACAATGGGCCTTAAGTCGCCTGTGGGCCTTAAGCTTTCTATGAACCGCCATCTTCATGCCTTGGTCTTGGGCTTCTCTCTGGGGAATCCTCTTTGAATAACCCGGCCCCTCCTGGGCGGCTCACACAAATAGTTATATCCCCAACACGTTGAGGACGTATCAAAGACCCACATGAAGCTTGAAAACGTGCATTTCGGAACCTACACTCTCTCGGCAAAGATCACCATCATTAGCTTCGGTACCTGTTTCAACTTCACCAGGTCTATGGATCGACCAGAAATAACCTGAAGGATGATTTCTTTAGCGAGTTGATGGCTGAGAAGCCGCCTCAAGGCGATGGATGGTTGGTCACGGGCGACTTCAAGCAAATCTACCACACTCGAGACAAGAACCGGTCCAATGCAAACCGTAGCCACATCGCTCTCTTCTGAGAGGCCCTCAATTTCTATGAGCTCAAAGAAATTCACCTCCAAAACAGGAAGTTCACCTAGAGCAATGAACAAAGAAACCCAACCATGTCCAAGCTTGATGGCTTCTTCTGTAATGAGGATTGGGACATTATTTTTGACAAGCATATCCTCCAGGCTCTGTCATCTTCCTCTCGGACCATTGCCCACTTCTACTAGCTAATGATGATGGCCCCCGACGACCAAAGACTTCATGCTTTGAGAACTTCTGGACAAGCATGCCTGGTTTCCGCCAAACCGTCCAGGATGCTTGGAATGAGCCCTCCATGCACTCTGAGGCGTACCAAAGGCTATTCCACAAACTTAAGCTTACTAGTCATAGGCTTAGGTCCTGGAGCAAGACCCTCTTCTCCAGTCCAAAGTTCAATTGCACATGGCTCTAGAGATCATCTTGCGTCTCTATGAGGCCCAAGATAGAGATCTTAGAGCGGAGGAGGTGGACCTTCGTAAAAGACTTAAGAAAAGAGTGGTCGGGTTGGCTGTTTTGGAAAGGGATAGGAAAAAGCAAAACTCGCGGATAACAAATATCAAAGAGGGGGATGCAAACACACGTTACTTCCATCTCTGGATCAACGGGAGACGCCAGAAAAACCTTACCCACAAACTCAAGCATGGAGGTAGCTGGGTGACTAGCCATGATCATAAAAGCAGCATTGTCCAGACACATTTTTCCAACATTATCAAGAGGGGTCCGGCATGCTCCAAAACTATCAACTGGTTCGCCTTTCCCCCTACGACCCATGACCTCTCCTACCTTGGGGAGCTCATCACAGAGGATGAAGTCAAGGATGCACTCTCTTCTCTTCCTGGAGACAAGGCCCTCGGACCTGATGGTTTCACCGGAAAAAATTTCAAGGTCTGCTGGGACATTACCAAAGATGATGTCATGTTGGCGATCAACAAGTTCTCAAATCTGCATCTGAAAACTTCCACTAGATCAACTCGGCGAATATGGCCCTGATGTCTACTACACAACCTTCTTCTTGTAGACGTTGTTGGGCCTCCAAGTGCAGAGCTTTGTAGGACAGTAGCAAATTTCCCTCAAGTGGATGACCTAAGGTTTATCAATCCGTGGGAGGCGTAGGATGAAGATGGTCTCTCTCAAACAACCCTGCAACCAAATAACAAAGAGTCTCTTGTGTCCCCAACACACCCAATACAATGGTAAATCGTATAGGTGCACTAGTTCGGCGAAGAGATGGTGATACAAGTGCAATATGGATGGTAGATATAGGTTTTTGTAATCTGAAAATATAAAAACAGCAAGGTAACTAATGATAAAAGTGAGCATAGACGGTATTGCAATGGTAGGAAACAAGGCATAGGGTTCATACTTTCACTAGTGCAAGTTCTCTCAACAATAATAACATAATTGGATCATATAACTATCCCTCAACATGCAACAAAGAGTCACTCCAAAGCCACTAATAGCGGAGAACAAATGAAGAGATTATGGTAGGGTACTAAACCACCTCAAAGTTATTCTTTCGGATCGATCTATTCAAGAGTTCGTACTAGAATAACACCTTAAGACACAAATCAATCAAAACTCTAATGTCACCTAGATACTCCATTGTCACCTCAAGTATCCGTGGGCATGATTATACGATATGCATCACACAATATCAGATTCATCTATTCAACCAACACAAAGTACTTCAAAGAGTGCCCCAAAGTTTCTACCGGAGAGTCAAGACGAAAACATGTGCCAACACCTATGCATAGGTTCATGGGCGGAACCGGCAAGTTGATCACCAAAACATACATCAAGTGGATCACGTGATATCTCATTGCCACCACAGATAAGCATGGCAAGACATACATCAAGTGTTCTCAAATCACTAAAGACTCAATCCGATAAGATAACTTCAAGAGGAAAACTCAATTCATCACAAGAGAGTAGAGGGGGAGAAACATCATAAGATCCAACTATAATAGCAAAACTCGCGATACATCAAGATCGTGCGAAGTCGAGAACACGAGAGAGAGAGAGAGAGAGAGAGAGAGATCAAACACATAGCTACTGGTACATACCCTCAGCCCCGAGGGTGAACTACTCTCTCCTCGTCATGGATAGCGCCGGGATGATGAAGATGGCCACCGGTGAGGGATCCCCCCTTTGGCAGGGTGCCGGAATGGGCTCCCGAGAGGTTTTTGGTGGCTACAGAGGCTTGCGGCGGCGGAACTCCCGATCTATCTTCGTCTTCAATGGTTTTAGGGTATAAGGGAATATATAGGCGAAATAAGTCGGTCGGGGGAGCCTCGAGGGGCCCAGGAGACAGGGGGCGCGCCCAGGGGGTGGGCGCGCCCTCCTATCTCTTGGCCTCCTCGAAGCTTCCCTGGCTTGTACTCCAAGTCTCCCGGATCATGTTCGTTCCAAAAATCACGCTCCCGAAGGTTTCATTCCGTTTGGACTCTGTTTGATACTCCTTTTCTTCGAAATATTGTAACAGACAATAAGACAGCAATATGGGCTGGGCCTCCGGTTAGTAGGTTAGTCTCAAAAGTAATATAAAAGTGTATAATAACGCTCGTAATCATTCAATACAGATAATAAAATAGCATGAATGCTTCATAAATTATAGATACGTTGGGGACATATCAGCATCCCCAAGCTTAATTCTTGCTCGTCCTCGAGTAGGTAAATGATAAAAGAAAGAATTTATGAAGTGTGAATGCTAGCAGGTGCACAAGTTTGATCAATAATAATTTCAATCACCTTTTCTAGCATGATTATATGTCATAACAGTAGTTCATCTCATAAAACTTCTCATGAACAAGTAACAAGCAATTCACATGTTAAAGCATAGACCATAAACTTTCTTGAAAGCTAGCAAACTTCATTCTCAGTCATCAAACAATTACAATTCATCTTATTTTCAGGAAGGGTCTATGTCAGAGCTTTGATTTAGCAAACTCCACATACTCAACTATCATATAGTCTTCCAGGATTGCTAACACTCATGAAATACTAATGGTTATGGAGTTTTAATCGGACACTGAGAAAGATAGGGGCTTATAGTGTTGCCTCCCAACGTATTCACCTTTGGGTGATGTCAACAATAATAGTTCATGCTAACTTACTGTAACGCCCCGGATACAACTTTCCATATTCATAACTCCAACTCTTGCCTTTTCCGGAGATGCGATATATTATTTCCTCCGTGGTTGGGTTTTTGTCTGTTGTTTTACATTTTGTTCTTGTTATGCATCTCATCTCATAGCATCATGCGCATTGCATCGGCATCATTTTCATAAAACTTGCATCCGTCCGGGTTTCCCCGGTTCTCTCCGTTATCCGTTCTGAGCCCCGACCACACTCGCACGCGCCCGCGGCACCTCCGAAATATTATTTTATAAGTGGCATAAAAATGTTCTCGGAATGGGATGCAACTTGGCGTGCGATCTTATTATAGTGTAGACAGAGCGCCTGTCAAGTTTCGTCACATTCGGAGCTCGTTTAATAGCCCAACCGTTAAATATATAGCGGCACCGTTGCCGGTATTTACGTCGGACGTTTTTGGTCTCCGGAAACTGTTGTCGGGCCTCTCTCTCTCTTCTCTCCACTCAGCCCTGGCCTTTCTAGCACAGCCCACCTAGGCCCACTCTACCTATCCTCGCGTCCGGAACCGCCCGATCGCGATCGGAGGGTCCGAAGACCCCCCTAGACCAAACCCTAGCCAAAAACTGCTATATAAACCCCCCTCCCCTTGCCATTTTAGGCCTCCACCTACCTCCTCCCTCAATTTCCGCGCAGCCAGTCACCTCCCACCTCGGATCTGGCGTCGCCGCCCCTGCCCGCCACTTGGCAGCGCCACCACCGCGCCCGGGCCAACCAGCGCGCCACCTCACCCCGCAGCGTCACCCCGACCAATCCCGCAGCGCCACCTCGCGCCCCGGCGCCACAGCGAGCCGCGGCCCGAGCGCGGCCCGCGCGAGCCCATCGGCGCCCGACCGCGTCGCCTCCTGCTCGCTCGCCCTGATCTGGTTCGAAGGAGCTGAGCTCCTCTACCCAGCGCCGCTCGACCCCGCCGCCTCGTCGGAGGAACGCCGCCGACGTCGGACTCTAGCAGTAGGCCGGCCTCGCCTCCCTTCTCCTCTATCCCCTCCTTCCCTTTGCTTTTTCTCTCTCTCCCTCTCATCTCCCTGCTTCCTCTCTCTCGCAGGGACTAGCAGGAGCGCCATTGCCGCTGCTTCAAGCCTTGCCGCCGTCGTTTCGTGCCGGGAACGGATGGATCCATGCTCCCCGCGCCCGGATCTGCCCTGCCGTGTCATTCCGGCGCCCCGCCGCATCTCAGCCGCCCTTGTCCTCTGCTTCCCTGCTCGAGATCGTGCCGCCACCGTGCCTGCTACCTCCTGCGCGAGGGAAACGAGCGCTCGACCGCGTGCGTTGACCGTGCACGCGTGGACCAGGAGGCCTTCGATCGTCTCCAGCGCCTGGGCCAGCGCCTCCCCAAGGCCCAGTGCCCCTTCCCGGCCTACCTCTCCACCGCCTGGGCCATGGTCCATGGTGAGCAGCGCCCAGCCCTCTCCTGTGCTTGTTGGGCTAGTCAGTTTCAGGCCGCCTATGTTTTTTTCGTGCCCTGTGAATTTGTCTAATTATCCAGAATTGGCAGAATTGCAGAAAAACCCTCAAGCATCATGCATATAATAACTCCACAACCGTGCATCATATGTAAATAATTTATATATGTAAAATGCTTAGTTTTTCATCTAGTTTCATAATATGTCACTTTCATCCATGTTTAAAATGTTTAACTTGCTGTTTGTTTAAATTTGCTAATATGCCATGTTAAAATGAATTATTTCATAACTAAATAACTATAACTCCGTTTTAAATAAACTTTATATGTAAATGGGGTGGAAAAATGCCTAGTTTAACATGGTGCACTTTATTTTCCTGTTTAACAACTCTAAAATTATGTAATAGGCAGAACAGTACCAAAACTAAAATATGCATATGGGGATTTACCGGATTTGTTGTTTGTTATATCCGGCCCCATTTAAATTGTTTAGATGGTATAGTTTTGTCATGCTTCACCTCTTGCCATGTTAACCAACATTTAATATTGTTGAGTACCTAACCGAGAGCGAACTAAATAAATGTTGTGAAGTTTCGTCAATATGCAACTCGTTGCATATTGAGCTCCACTTAAATTGTAGTGTTGTTGTTGTTGCATTTTGCCATGCCATGCCATGCTATTTAAACCGGACATGCATCATACTTGTTTGTGCATCATGCCATGTTTATGCTTGTGCATTTACCATGTTGTTTGTTTCTTTCCGGTGTTGCTTCTTAGTTCCGGTAATGTTGCGATTCGTTCGACTACTCGCGTTTGTCTTCTTCATGGACTCGTTCTTCTTCCTAGCGGAAATTCAGGCAAGATGACCGCTACTCTGGATCTCACTACTATCATTGCTATGCTAGTTGCTTCATTCTATCGCTTTGCTGCGCTACCTGTCTTTTGCTCTTCAAGCCTCCCAAATTGCCATGAACCTCTAACCTTTGACACCCTTCCTAGCAAACCATTGCTTGGCTATGTTACCGCTTTTGCTCAGTCCCTCTTATAGCGCTGTTAGTTGCAGGTGAAGTTGAAGATTGCTCCATGGTGAACAGGATTTTGGTTGGGATATCACAATATCTCTTATATTGTTAATGCATCTATATACTTGGTAAAGGGTGGAAGACTCGGCCTTATGCCTGGTGTTTTGTTCCACTCTTACCGCCCTAGTTTCCGTCATACCGGTGTTATGTTCCCGGATTTTGCGTTCCTTACGCGGTCGGGTGATTTATGGGACCCCCTTGATAGTTCGCTTTGAATAAAACTCCTCCAGCAAGGCCCATCATTGGTTTTACCATTTGCCTCACCACCTACTTTTCCCTTGGGAGTCGCTCTCTCGAGGGTCATCTTTATTTTAGCCCCCCCGGGCTAGTGCTTGTCTAAGTGTTGGTCCGAACCGAGCCGCCTGCGGGGCCCCCTCGGGGCAACTCGAGGTCTGGTTTTACTCGTAGCCTGTCTCATCCGGTGTTGCCCTGAGAACGAGATATGTGCAGCTCCTATCAGGATTGTCAGCACATCGGGCGGTCTTGCTGGTCTTGTTTTACCATTGTCGAAATGTCTTGTAAACCGGGATTCCGAGTCTGATTGGGTCTTCCTGGGAGAAGGTATATCCTTCGTTGATCGCGAGAGCTTGTCATGGGCTAAGTTGGGACACCCCTGCAAGGTATAATCTTTCAAAAGCCGTGCCTGCGGTTATAGGCAGATGGGAATTTGTTAATGTCCGGTTGTAGATAACTTGAAACCAGATCCGAATTAAAATGCATCAACCGCGTGTGTAGCCGTGATGGTCTCTTTTCGGCGGAGTCCGGGAAGTGAACACGGTTTCTGGGTTATGTTTGACGTAAGTAGGAGTTCAGGATCACTTCTTGATCATTACTAGCTTCACGACCGTTCTGCTTGCTCTCTTCTCGCTCTTATTTGCGTATGTTAGCCACCATATATGCTTAGTCGCTGCTGCAGCCTCACCACTTTACCCCTTCCTTCCCTTTAAGCTTTGCTAGTCTTGATACCCATGGTGATGGGATTGCTGAGTCCTCGTGGCTCACAGATTACTACAACAACAGTTGCAGGTACAGGTTTATGCGATGGTCATGACGCGAGAGCGATGCTTGCTTGCGTTGAGTTCTTCTTTTGCTTCTTCTTCGATCAGGGGGATAGGTTCCAGGTCGGCAGCCTGGGCTAGCAGGGTGGATGTCGTTTGAGTTTCTGTTTATGTTTCATCCGTAGTTGGATGTTGCTCTTATGTATTGTGATGTTGTATTCGTGTGGCATTGTATGCCTTATATATGTATCCCCATCTATTATGTAATGTTGATGTAATGATATCCACCTTGCAAAAGCGTTTCAATATGCGGGTCTATCCTTGGTGGGACCTTCGAGTTCCTTTTGGATAGGGTCGCATATTGGGTGTGACACTTACATCCAATTGGATATATATATCAGGATCTTTCCAACACGAGGTGCTTGCCAAAGGATAAAATGAAAAAGGGAAAGGTGAAGATCACCTTGACTCTTGCATAAATTAAAAGACATAAAGTAAAAGATAGGCCCTTCGCAGAGGGAAGCAGAGGTTGTCATGCGCTTTTATGGTTGGATGCACAAAATCTTAGTGCAAAAGAACGTCACTTTATATTGCCACTTGTATATGGACTTTTATTATGCAGTCCGTCGCTTTTATTGCTTCCATAACAAGATCATATAAAGCTTATTTTCTTCACACTAATAGATCATACATATTTAGAGAGAAATTTTTATTGCATGCACCGATGACAACTTACTTGAAGGATCTTACTCAATAGGTAGGTATGGTGGACACTCATGGCAAAAACTAGGTTTAAGGATATTTGGAACCACAAGTAGTATCTCTACTTGGTGCAAGGAATTTTGGCTAGCATGAGGGGGAAAGGCAAGCTCAACATGTTTGAATGATCCATGACAATATACTTTAATTGAGATGTGAGAAAACATAACCCATTATGTTGTCTTCCTTGTCCAACATCAACTCTTTAGCATGTCATACTTAATGAGTTCTCACAATTATAAAAGATGTCTAAGATAGTATATTTATATGTGAAATCTCTCTTCCTTCAATATTCTTTCATGAACTGTTCAAATGACCGATACAATGCTTGCTAACCTTCAATAAATTTACAACCTCTACTTCTTAGATGTGAAGTAATTACTCCCCATGGGATAAGCAAATGAGAATATAGTTTCAGATTTATGACATTCAACTCATTCAACCATTTACTCATAGGATATAAGTGAAGTACACAAGTAAATGACAAACTACTCCAAAAAGATATAAGTGAAGATCAATGAGTAGCTAAATAATTATGTAATTGTGTGAAGACTCTCTCTCATTAAAGAATTTCAGATCTTGGTATTGTATTCAAACAGCAAGAAAAACAAAATAAAATGACATTGCAAGGATAGCACAACTCATGTGAAGAAGTAAAAACTTAGGTTCAACCGATACTAACCGATAGTTGTTGAAGAAGAAAGGTGGGGTGCCTAACGGAGCATCCCCAAGCTTAGATGCTTGAGACTTCTTGAAATATTATCTTGGGGTGCCTTGGGCATCCCCAAGCTTGAACTTTTGTGTCTCCTTAATTCCTCTCATATCATGGTTTCTCTTTTTATCAAAAACTTCATCCACATAAAACTCAACAAGAACTCGTGAGATGAGTTAGTATAAACCAATGCAGAACCTTATCATTTTCTACTGTAACAAATCACTAAAATTATTATTCAACATTGCATACTAAATGCCTGTGCATATTTAATACTCTTATCCTCAAATAGAATCATTAAACAAGCAAACATATGCCAACAATGCAAACATAACAGTAATCTGCCAAAACAGTAAAGTCTGTAAAGAATGCAAGAGTATCAATACCTCCCTAACTCCAAAAATTCTACCAAATTAGGAAGTCCTAAGATATTTGTGTACCAATCCAGAGCAAAAAGAATCAGATCAGAAGCACGTTTATGTGAATTATCAAAACTAATTTACTGGGTGCAACAGTTTCTGATTCTCAGGAGGATCAAAGGGAGAATAAGGTTAGGAATAACCGCAACTCCGGGAGACGAGGATGTAAGCCGATGTTCACTTCCTTGGAGGGAAGCTAGTCACCGTTAGAGAGGTGGATGTTACCACAAAGGCACACCAACGGCACGAAGGTTCACCCTATTCTCCCTTTGAGACAACACCACGGAGGCGTTTCTCAACCACTAGTGGTAGACCTTGGGGTGGTCTCTAAACCCTCACAAACATTTCCGAGGGTAATCACAAAGTTCGATTCCTCTCCGAATGACTCCTACCGCCTAGGAGTCTCCAACCTCCAAGAGTAATAAGAACGATGGGGAAATGCTCAAAACTTGCTCAAGTCACGAATTCCTTTGGTGCAAAGAAGGGGAAGAAGTGGATCTATCACTTGATTGGAGAACTTCTCTCAAATGCTCCTAGAACACTTGGGAATCTAGGATTTAGTGTGGATGAATGAGAGAGAGAGAGTGAGGAGTGTTCTTGAGAGGCTCAAAGAGAATGGTCAACCTTATCCCGTGGAAGGGAAAGGTATATATATAGGTGGTGGGAAGAAGTGACCGTTTGGGGTGCAGGATGGCCGGACGTCCGGAGAACGTCGGACGTCCGGAGGCCCAAATGGGTCCGGACGTCCGACAGCCATCGGACGACCGGCCGCTGTGAAAAGTGTGACCCACAACTCAGAGTACAGGATATGGACGTCCGAGCGGGGCCGGACATCCGTAAGAACGCTTCTGTTGTGAAAGTGTCGGACATCCGGAGGGTTCCGAACATCCGTAGAAATGTTTCTGTTGTGGAAGTGTCGGACGTCCGGAGGGTTCCGGACATCCGTATAAATGCTTCTGTTGTGGAAGTGTCGGACGTCCGGAAGTGTCCGGACGTCCGGGCAATCAGGAAGGACCGGACGTCCGTAGAACACCGGACGTCCGAAGGCAAGGTATAGAGATAGTAGCTTTTGAGCAAGTTTTTCACTAGATCCATTTATCCCCTCTTAATAGTGCGGGATCCCTATACTTAAGAACAAACCATAAATGAAGTTAACATCTTGTATCTCCATTCTTGAGTTATATGCTTTTTGTCCCTAGTCATGATCCATGCACACGGTCTTTGGAACATAATCCTGAGATATACTTGATAAACATGATTAGTCCCGAGCATATGTGTTGTCATCAACATCAAAATATGATTAAGGGCATGATTGCACTTTCACCCGCCGTCCTTACCCCGGAGGAGGTGTCTGGGGTGCTGCGGGACCTAAGCCAGGCGGTCCAGGAGATCCACCTGTTCTTGGTCGGGTCCTACGGGCCGCACCCGGCTGTGCCGCCCATCGCCGCCTCCGCGCCGCCGTGGCTGCCATGGCAGCCGCCGCACCAGGCGGCCTTCGCGGCGCTCGCCGGGCCGCTGGAGCTGCCATCCATCGCTCCCTGGCTGAAGTGGCAGCCGCCGCTCCTGGCGGCCGCCGCGCCCGGCACGACACCGCAGCAGCCGCTGCAACTGCAGCAGCCACCGTCGGTCAGCTCCGCCACCCAGTATGGGATGCCCTACGACGGGACTGCGACGACCTCGTTCCCATCAGCACCGCCATCCCAGGGCATCCACATCTAGCACATCAAGTCCCCGCCATCGTCGTCACCGCTTCCGTCTTGAATCGCTACCCGCCACGTGTCGACGACGGTGAGGCTGCAAGCTGCTGCGCGCGGCCTCCTAGCGCATCGGCGTGTGCGGGAAATGCGTGGTCTGCAGCTGCCTCTCCTCCAAGTTGCCCTTCGTTGCGCAAAGGACCTCAATCTCGTCCGCTGCGTCGGGGATCTTGGGCACGGGGTTTCCCCCACGGGCGGCGGGCATGTTGTTTTCCCCGCGAGCAGTGACCTTAAAGTCTGCGACATCGGCGGTTAGGGGGATGCACCCCTCCTCGTCATTCTCCATCGCAAGCCCTGCACTCTTCCCTGTGCGGTGCATACCAACAGCCGTCCGGCACGGAAAGGCAGGGTGTCACCGACAGGAGTGCACCGCGTAGCACCACTGCTTTCCGCCGCCACTTCCAGGTGGCCATACACATGAACTCCTTTGATCCAGGTGGTGTCCATGGGATCCAGATGGATGTACACGTGCACGTCCAACATGCAGATGGTGTCCACTTTTTGTTAAGGGGTCCAAAATAAAGCGTCTCAGTCCATTTCAGGTTGAGAGTAATAAAACAAGCCAAGATGTAAAAGGCTTGTTTTTAGGTGTTAGATTTGTGTTGCGTCGAGTCATAGTTATAAGTTGATTAGGCTGCAGCTCGAGGACAAGCTGCATGTCTATGTGGGGTGTAGTGTTATATAATGGACCTAATGAGCCTGGACTGGCGGTATAGCCCGTCAGTCTTAAGAGTTAATTAGAAACAAAAGTAGCTTGCTTAGGGATCAAGTAAGCCTTGCTTGGGATTCAAGTAAACCTCTCTGTATAAAGAGATGAGATATATCAATCTAATCAAGCAAGAATTAACAAGGAAATCCCTTCCCTCTTGCTCGGTCGGGGGCCTATCAAGCAAGAATTAAGAAGGAAATCCCTTCCCTCTTGCCCGGCCATGGGCAAAAAGGCCCCCGGCCAGCCCTCTCACGCCCCTTCTAGGAGCGCCAAAACAAGTTCACATGATATCAACAAGCGTCAGCAAGCTTCATGATGGGCATACGTGGAATTGATTCCCATGCGTAAGGGTGTACAGATCCATTCACCGAGATATCATGCTGGCTTTCAATGAGTAGGGACCAAGCAACAATTATCTGCACTTCACAATCACCAAGCTTACAACTTTTTCGACTTATGTTGCTGAATTTGGTTGGTAAGACGACACTTTGACTGATTCCTCCAGCCTGCATGAGAATTTCCAGGCTCCCTTTTGATTTTACAGATACAACCTGTCTCGACAGATCTAGATAACCCTCTTTGCTCATAGGCATTTTTCCAGCTTGTGAATCAAGCAGCAAAACATGCCCAGAGCCACTGCCTTCAGTTTTGTCCCCAGGTAGCGTGGAGCAAATGACTTTGATGCCGTTGTCACAAGGCAATGAGCCCTTAACAACACGGACACCGAGGATAGTGGCTTGGTGTGATTGTTCAAGATGATCACAGCATAAATCAATGTCACAAAGGCCACGGAGGAGACACGTAGAAACACCGTCATAATCATCGAAGGCTTTACTGATCAATGTGGTATCTTTAGATTCCACTGTGCCCTTTAATTTTAGGTGAACTTCAATTGTAACAGTGTCCTCGGACGTAATTGCACGAGACGGGCCAGTCAAGTGCAAGAAAGGATACTGCAAGCATCATTATTCACCATTAGCATGTAAACAAAGGTGCAAACAATAAGAGAAAGAACAGGAAAAATACCCATGCATACCTCTGTCGTGAGGATTTGGCAGTCATCCCTAGTGCGAAGGAAGAGAAGGTTGCGACGATAGTCAACAACATCTCGGGCAGCGACTACACCGTATACCTTCAGTGGCCACTCAAGGGTGAAGCCTTCTCTTTCTGCAACTTTAATAGAGTAGACCTGCATGGTCCTCCCAACTTCAGCACCCACTTCGGTGTGGCCTGGTATGATTTGGGTAAAGTACATAGGGCTCAATAATGCTGCATGCAACCAAGTTAAGTATGTGTTAGAAATCTAACGTGAACTACCTAAAGATTGCTTTTGCTGTCCATTTTGAATAAAGAAGAATCAATGATTAAAGTAAATCACTATGCTAACAGAATGAATTAGCTTGCTTGAGACATGCAGTAAATAGAAGAAGAAAAGGAACTAAAAAAAACCATATCACTAGCACATTTACTCACTTGGGTCTTCGAAGCTGCCAAACTTGCTGCGCCTACATTCCCAATCTCTACGGTAAGCATTGAAATAATACTCCTCAGCCACCTTCGTCGCCTCATACACATCCACAACTTCCACATCCTTATCCCTGTCCAGGTTTACCTTTATCAATTCCAATCCCTCTCTGAAATCAGGCACCCATTGACCAAGCCGGTCAAAAACTGCAGAGATAAACTTCAATGTGGAGCAATAGTGTGCGAAGGGCTCCCGAATAAGCATGCATATCGCTAGAAATTTTGGTTCTGTTGAGACTAGCTGGCACATGTTGTCCCACAGATCATCAAACTGCCGGGAGAGCAAAGCTAATTTGAAGCTGACCCTCGGCACCACCTCAGCCCTAACAGTCTCTGCCTCTGCCTCCTCAATCTTGTTTCTGACAGATTCAGCTATGGGGATTGAGTTATTGACCGGCAGCTCATTGAACTGCTTGGAGACCGATTTGCCACCATCACCAATCTTGCTCTGTGTCTGTACCATTATGTCTTCATTGCCAATGCTCGCCAATTTAAACTCGCCACTGCCTCCCTTCGACGACTTCCCTACAGTATCCATCTCAATGCCATCGCCAATTTTATTCTGGGTATCTGTCAATTTCCCTTTATTGCTGATCCAACAGGCATTCTGCATAGCGCGGATCCTCTTCTGGGTCTCGTAGTTGAACCGACCCAAGATCTTATTCGACAGCTCATACATATCCAATTTCAACACCTGAAGATTCTTGTATTCCGCAGAGCCGTAATATCCAATCTCTACCATCTTCTTCTCCTGGGCCTGGATCCAGCAGATACTCTTCTGCATGAAGATTGCAGCCTGGCAGAGCTCCTCGCTTAAAATGGGCTCGCCACTCCTTCCCTTCAAATTCCCTGTGGTCACGTTCCCAATGTCCTCATGACTGTCATCTGAATGTAGCATCTTTGAGTGAACGAGGGACCAAGCAACAGTGATCTCAACCTTAGAGCCATCAGCAAGGGAGCATTCACATTCACTTGTGTTGTATTTTTCAGATTCAAGGACGAATTTAGCAGCAAACTCAGTCTGTGAATCGTCCATTATGAGGACCTGCAGCTTTCCATTTAATTCCACAGAAACTACATTCCTTGCCAGTTCAAGGTAGCCATTTTCAGTCATAGGCATTCTTCCACATTTTGAATCAAGCAGCCAAACTTGCCTACATGATGCTTGCTCAGGGATATCTTCACTACCCTCCTGAGGCAATGAATAGCAAACAACTCCACCACCATGTAGAAAAGGCAACGATTCCTGTTTTGGTGTAACAGCCACACTCAAGATAGTAGCCTGGACCGACTGTTTAAGTTGCTCACAGCACAACTCCACTTTGCAAAAGTCATTTTTGGCAAGATAGGTACCGGAATTGTCAGCATTGTAAAAGCCGAATGTACTGATCAATGGTGTATCTTCCGATTTTTTTGTGCCCTTTACTATTAATTGGATTTCGATGTAAACAGTATCCATCGAGACAATTGCACGAACCGGGCCCGTCAAGTGCAAGAAAGAATCCTGCAAGCATCACCATTTGCCATTGACTGTTCAACAAGGATGCAGGCAACAAGCAAAAGATCAAGAACACAAAAATACCATACATACATTTTCTTCGAGGATTTGGCAGTCCTCTCTTGAACAGAGGAATAAAGGGTTGCGACGACGGTCCACAGCATCACGGACTGCGACCACTCCATACACCGGCAGTGGCAACAAATCGGGTTTTACTAGTGACAATTTGATGGAGTAGATTTGCAAGGTACTCCCAGCGACAGCTTCAGTTGAAATGTGGCCTGGTGTGCAATGCGTAAATTGCATGGGGCTCAATATCGCTGCATGCAAGTTAAGTACGAGTTAGAGATCTAACATGAAGTAACTAGTCAATTCAAGAAGAATATATCGGAATCAATCTGGTTACATACTAAAGTGGACTAAATTCCAATTTGGAAGGAATCAGCTTCCTTGAGACATGCAGTATGTCAAATAACTACCACCGGGTAACTAGCATGCATGCATGTTTACTCACTCTGGTTTTCGAAGCTGTGGCCATCCTTGCCCCATATGCGTTCCCAGTACAGACAGTATGCAGCGTATTTCTTCTCCTCCATCTCCATGGAGTGTTCTTGGCCTTCCCTGGGGCTGTCGTTCTCTGACTCCTTCATTGCTGACAAGAAAGATTCTGATTTCAACTTGATAATTGTTGATTTCACTTTAAAGTCGAAGGCTGGGTCCATTTGCTGGAGCATGCTAATACGTTGAGAGATCAATTGCAATTTGCAGATACGAGATAGATATGGCTCAGAAATAAACTTCTTCATGGTGCTCCTTATATCTTTGTTTTCTGGGGAGAAGGATCTCAAAATGTTACACATCTCATGCCTCAGCTCATCGATCTGCTCGGAAAACAACGACAGTCTGAAGCCGAACCTAAGCACTGCCATTGCCTCCTCCCTGATGGTTTTTTCTTCAAATACCTTAAGAATGTCAGCACCCACCACTTGTTCGAATTTCAACAGGATTTGGACTGTCAATTCTTGCACAGTTTCCCATCGAAGTTGACTGTCTGCCTGGCCAACGATCCACTCATTGGCCTCATTTGCAAACAGATCAAACAGCTCCTCGATTTCTGTGTCTCCGCCTATCTCTCCACCGGTGAGGATTCCGGCACGGTCGAGCAGATTCTTGAGCTCTAGGGATGCGGCACTCCTGCTTCTCTCCGACGACTTCCCTCCGGTTTCCATCTCTCCGCCGTCGCCAATCTTGCTCTGGGTCTCCATCGATTCCCCTTCATTGCCGATCCAACCGGCGCTCTGTATCGCTCCCATCCTGTGCCACAATTGGAAGATCCTGTCCGTCAAGACGGCCATATCCACTCTGAAATCCGGAAGATTATCATAGACAGAGTCGCTATGTGCAATCTCCTCCTGGTCCTGCGCCTCGATCCACCGGATGCTCTCCTGCATGCAGATTCCAGCCTGATAGAGCTCCTCGGTAAACATGGACTCGCCACTCCTTCCCATCCAACTCCCTGCGGTGTCCATCTCACCTCCTCACCACTGTGCGGTGTCCTTTCTTCTCCGCCGCCGCCGCTCTCGTGTTTTTGTTCGGGGGAAGGCAAAGGTCCCCCAGCTTAGGGTTTTCAAGATACGCTACAGATGGGCGTAGCCAGGCCCAGTAGATCGACACGGACGGACCTTCCCAGCACGAACATGGCCCAGGCCCATCCCAGTATCAGTGTCGTGAATTCAAAATAACATCACGAATTCCGAAAATGTTACCAAATAAAAAACCGAATATTTATTAAATTCCCTAAATTTTTAGAGAAAAAACATAAATACCGAATTTTATAAAATGTGGACAATTATTGAAAACAAGAATATGTTTTATGAAAAAATGGACAATTTTTGAAATCCTGATCATTTTTTTACGATAGCGAACATTTGTTTAAATTTTTATTAATTTTTGAAATGCAAAAAAAATCTGAAAACATGAACAAATTTTGAAATCTCAAACATTTTGCAAAACAGAATATTTTTTAAGATTTTGAATTTTTTAAAGATTTTGAAAAAATTGGTAAAAAATATAGGAAAACGAATAAAAAGGAAAAAGGGGAAGAAAAATACAAAACACAAAAAATGAAAACCAAAACCAAAAACCGGTAAGAACCAAAAAAACCGCTATGAGCCTTTTGAAAAGTTCCCAAAACCGGCTTGGGACCATCTAGGGAACCCAGAAAATGTTAATATGTAAAAGTAGTCCGACAAATATATAAAAGATTTCATACCATTCAAAATATGTTCAACGTGTATTTTTAAAAATGTTTAACATTTATTTCAAGAAATGTTCAGACATGAAAAAATTCCATCATGTGTTAGAAAAATGTTCTTGACATTTTACAACAATATTGTCCAATGTACTAAAATCATGTAGTTAAAAAATTGTTTCATATCATATAAAACATATTCCATGTGTATTTCAAAAATGATTAACATGTATTTGTAAAATGTCCATCTTGTGTCTTTTTTTTGCATGGTAATATGTGTCTCATTCATATCATAAAGAATAAAATACAAGTCACGTAAGGACCAACATGACAAAACTGAAAAGATAGCAAAACATCTCTGAACTTGACACCAATGCCCGTCACCTGCCTCCAGCACCACCACAGCAGCCACCAAAGAAAAGAATGACGGATCACCTCCTCATGTGAGCTCGACGCGGCTCCATCGCTGATACGTAGCTTTGCGGACCTCCAAGGTGGCTCACCAAAGGTGAAGCCATTGCCGTTGAACGAATCATACTGGGGCAACACCCCGGACATGCATCAAACTTTAGATCTAGCACCCCGACTAAGACGCAGTAGGAGGAAACGATACCTGTCATCCACGAAAAGAACCCAGCACACGTTTCGTCTTTCAGATGTCGTCGATGCAGACCACAATCTGCATCCGCTCCTGGACTACCTCCCAAACTCCACGCTGACGTTGGAGCAAACGTCGTCGCAACGGCGGAGCCTGAGGACACAGTTCCATCACGAGGATGCCCCCGTCGCCACGCCATCCTTACTTGAACAGGCTGGTTTCCAAATCTATCCCCAACCATAGGACTAATGGCCTCGTCAGGGAAGGATCCGAAGAATCTTTATTCAGTGCTTTCATCGTCGCCGCCGAAGCGAATACGATGAACAACCTAAAAACATAGACTACAAGGGAGTAAAAACGATCTACGCGCGTGGATCCAGCGACCCCCTCACCACCAACGATCGAGGTCGCCGGCGGAGGGAAGCCGCCGGAGGACGGCGCTGAAATATGGCCTCTCCTGGCGGCGGCTAGGGTTCCAGCCGCGAGGGGGGAGAGAATAACGATATGCAATTGGTGTGTCAGGATATGTCCATCTTGTATCAAGAAAATGTTCTGTGTGTATATGAAAAATATACAATGTGTATCAGAAAAAGTAGATACATATTAAAAAATATAGAAAAAAAAAGAAAAAAATGATAAACAAAATAACCGACGAAAACGGTTAACAAAAATACATAAAAGATTGTGGAGTAGAAAATAATGAAAACTAATCAAACTCGTAAAGACAACACACAGAAAAGCACAGAAAAGAAAAAACAATGAAACCCAAAGAAAACCAATAAAACCCATAAGGAAAATGCAAAAAAAATATGAAATAAAAGCAAATGAAAACCCGTGAAAGCATAAACAAAATACATCAATAAATAAATAGAAAAGCTATTGAAAACCAAAGAACACCGGCAAAAGCTGTAAAAAAAATAAAAAACAATTAGTACCAAGAAACCGATGAAAACTGTAAAGAAAGCACAAGGAAAAAGCAAGATAAAAAACCCAGTGAAAAACGTGATAAAAACACAAAAAAGGAAAGAAAGGACAATCAAACAGACAGCAAAGAAGAGGAAAACAGCATACAGCTCGCTCGCTAGCTATGAAAAGAACAACTGGGTCGTCCTAAGTCCTAGTAACAATGTGATGGAGAAAAACTTTGAGGCATAACCGGAGGCACTACTATGTTTAAGATGGAAGCACACTTTGTGCTCGCTTTTTTGGCAATCACAATTTGTGCCTCACATGGTGCATAACTGTGCCTTTCAATTTCTCAGAAGCATAATTTATGCTTCACAAGGAATCACAACTCTGTTTCACGCAATGTACAACAATGCTTTATTT
>NC_041383.1:738269036-738287841 GCF_002162155.2 Triticum dicoccoides | reverse complement strand
TTTTTCACTTTTTCGAAAGCGCAGTTTGTGCTTTTACGCACACAACTATGCTTTTCATTTTTTTTGAGGAAGCAGATTTGTGCTTAACACAGAAGACTGTCGTGGTATTCTCGCGTCAGTCGGCGGGGAGGTCCGCGAGACAACAGATGCAACGGAGTGGCTTGAGGTGAGGGCGAGACTGGCGTGGAATATCCGGGACGGGTATGCGTGTAGCACGCGGTGGTTTATCCAGGTTCAGGGCTTTCCGGAGAGATAATACCCCTATTCCTGCATGTCTGAATATATATGTGAAATATACGTAGCAGTACAGAGTTGCTTCTGAAGCTATATCTGAGATCAGTGCCATGGACACCTGATCTCGTATATGTATGCATATGAGCACAAGTGTGTGCATGGCTATGGCTTTAGCCGAAAGAGCCGGGCCATGTGTGTGGCCGTGGGAGTGTGTGTGCGCGCTCATGACGTGAGCATGGATGGATGGATTGATGAATGTGAGCTAGTATATATAGAGTGGGCTAGCTTAAGTTGTGAGCTAGGTGAGTGGAGTGGTGGACATGTCACTTCATGAATAGTGCCCACGGACAAGCGATACTATGCAAAGTGACGCCGCTACAGTGTTTCACTATTCGCCAGTAGCGCCGGGTATGACCATCTTGTCGGTGTCGGGTCGGTGCAGCGGTTGACTCCATGGAGCAGGCCGGGTGGAGCAGCCGGACAGGGAGCCGCCCCGGCAGCCGGGTGACGAGCCGGACGGGGAGCCGCCCCGGCAGCCGGGTGGCGAACCGGACAGGGAGCCGACTGGAGGAGCCGGGTGGCGAGCCAGGCAGAGTAGCTGAACTGAGGGGGCATCGACCACCCCGATGTCTTGAAGCGTTGTTTCGCCGCCTTTGGGGTACCCGGGGTCATTCCCCCGACAAGCACAATTGTGTTTCTCACTTTCCGAGGAAGCACATTTTAGGCTTTTCCAAAAGCACAACTCTGCTTCACATGATGCACTGTTGTGCTTTTCACTTTTCAAGAAAGCACATTAATGTGGCCTTACCTGATCCCTAACTTTGGCATAGTAATGTGGCCTAATCTAATCCTTTTCACATGCATTGGGGCAACATGGAATCCAAAAATGACCAAAACCTCATCGTAGACTACCTCTTCTGGTGCATGATTGCAAATTATCCGCACAAGGACAGCCATCTCATGCCACACTTAGAAATGTAAGTCATTCACTCCTTTATGCTAAAAATATACATGACCTTGTGGTTTGATCTCATCCATCTTAATTTCTTCAATTTTTTGCGCAATAACCAACACTGGGTCATAATCGCACTAACAACATGCAGGGCTTGGCTTGTTTCTTTGATTCGAAGAGAGACAGTCTTGGACCAAACTGAAGCACGTTCTAAGTGCTGCTCTACTCAAGTACAAGAATTGCAAAAATAATACGACACAACATTCCGAATTCCAGTTCATTACCAACGCTTGTTGCTACCAAGAACCTAATGTCAAAACCTCCCAAAGGTCGGGCTACTATGACATGTCCATCATGGACGACTTTATGCACAAAAGCCATTTTTGTGCAAAATCATAGCCAAATCATCGGTTGGTCCAAGGAGAAGGAGAGGGACATGGACAAACTGTAAAAAAAGGACACAACCGTGACATTATTGTCCTAACGAAAACTTTTTCTGTCTTGGGAGTGACACTTCTATGATGATAATTGTGACAAAAACACATATCATCATAGATGTAGTGGGCTTCTACTTATATGACAAAAAATTATGATAGAACATGGGTTTTTCGTCCTGGGCGGGCTGGAGGCGCACCTGCATGACATTCTTTGCGTCGTCCATTACGTTAAAAATCACGGTAGAAGTGAAGGCTAGAATGTTTTGGGGATTTCCCGGTATACGATGGGCAATCGGTCTCAAGCAATGTCGTGGTTTGCGCATAAGGGGTGAGTCCATTCGTACTATTTCACAACCGATCTGCAAAAAAGATTATCACATGCCACAAAACATAGAAGAGACAACCCACATCCCAGCTAAAGCCCGGAACGGGGCAACTAAAAATTGGAACACATCCCAGCAACTTCCCAGGAGCATGGCTGTAGCGACCAGACCTCAAACAGTCAAGTCTCTGTGCATCAATGTCATCCCTGGATCGGTAATGCTGACACACACAGTACTCGCGGAATTATAACATAGTTTCAATCACACACTTATTACATCGAGTCCTCATAAAGAGTATGATTACGCAAAAATATCATGGCTGAAGGCCATCTAAACTAGATAATTGCGAAAGCTTCAAAGGTAAATGAGTCCATCGACTCCAACGGCATAGCTGAGTGCAAAACAACGACTTATCGCACCTTATTCGTCGTCTGAGTAGTCTGCAACATGAGACGTTGCAGTCGTGTAGGTCAGCACATTGAATATGTTGGCAGAGTTACACTGTAAATCAATGAAATGCAAAAACTATATCTACATGCAATATTTGGCTGGTGGAGGCTGTAAGTTTATGATTTTGCATAAAGCTAGTTTTTCCCTACAACAAAGGAATAAATTATTTAACTACTCCAAGTTGCCCAGTATTTGAGAAGGTAACCCCAACTCAAATCCCAATTAAAAGTATCATCATTAACCCAAATCAAATTAATTAAAGTAACGTGTTGAGATCACATCAATAGATTCAAGTACTAGTTACTCAAGATGTCCATAACCGGGGGCACGACTAACCATGATTAGTTTATACACTCTGCAGATGTTTGTGCACTTTTCCCCACAAGACTCAACCACATCCATGATCGAATGATCGAGACATGGTCTTTCTGAAACATTAACTCTCTACTCTGGGCGGACCGGTACACCTACTTTCCCCTACATTTGCTAGTCCACCTCTTCAAGAGCTCACACAACTTACTCAACTATGCCAGAGCCCATAATGGCTTGTGGCTGCACACAGAAGTTTCTAGCATGAATAATCTTATGACCCCTTTGAGCCTGGGTGGCATTCCATAGGAAAAATTACACGGCTACTCCGGAATTTCCCAAAAACAGGCAACATTGGGTTCCCCAGGTGCCTCAACCAATCCACCTAGATGTATATTAAATTTGCCACCTTAATGTTATCCATGATTAAATAACTCTCAATCTTCCATGTGTGAATCACGATCCAATCCCCGTCTACGAGCATGGCTAAGCAATAATAAGCATAATGTATATTCCCGGGTGAAAGGATCGAGATGGACCTAGAGGGGGGTGAATAGGTACAACAACAATTTTTAATTGTTACTTAACAATTTTAGGCAATATTGTGGAATATGTAAGTAAGCCTAACAATTGCAATTGTGACACTAAGTGCTAGGCAAGATAAACAAGTGCCACAAATATATGAGTAAGCAAACACAATATGATAAACATAAGTGCAAGAGACAAGTAACCACAAGTAGGGAGTTAGGGTTAGGAATAACCGCAACTCCGTGAGACGAGGATGTATGCTGATGTTCACTTCCTTGGAGGGAAGCTACATCACCGTTTAGAGAGGTGGATGCTACCACGAACGCACACCAACTCCACGAAGGCTCACCCTATTCTCTCTTTGAGACAACACCACGACGATGTTTCTCAACCACTAGTGGTAAACCTTGGGGTGGTTTCCAAACCCTCACAAACTTTCCAGGGGCAATCACAATGGTTGATTCCTTACCGAATGACTCCTACCGCCTAGGAGTCTCCCACCTCCAAGAGTAATAAGAACGATGGGGAAAAGCTCAAGACTTGCTCAAATTACAAATTCCTTTGGTGCAAAGAAGGGGAAGGAGTGGATCTATCACTTGATTAGAGAACTTCTCTCAAATGTTCCCGAATCACTTGGGGATCTAGGATCTGGTGTAGAGGATTGAGAGAGAGTGTGAAAAGTGTTCTTGGTAAGCTCAAGGTGAATGGTCAACCTTATCCCGAGAGAGGAAGAAGGCTATATAGTGTGGGTGTAAAACAGACCGTTGAGACACATAGTGCGCAGGGTCTAACGGACGTCCGGTGGGTTCCGTACGACCGGTGCCACAGATTAGACCGGACATCCGCTCGGGCCGCCGGTCGTCCGGTCGCTGGAACATCTACCAGGGGCACAGACGAGGTATGGGACTTCACAGCCAGCGGACGTCTGGAAGGCGCCGGTCATCCAGAGGCCAGACGTCCGTAGAGGTCGGAAATCCACAAATATCATTATGTTGAAGTACAACGGATATCCGGAGATGAGCGGACGTCCGGTTGTTGGACGTCCGGTGGGACCGGTCTTCCGTTAATATCAGTTCTATGGAGATGCACCGGACAACCGGTGAGTGCCAGAAGCCCGATCGGCTGAGAGAGGCCAGATGTCCGTAGACTTTCGGACGTCCGGTGGTAGCTGAACCTCTCAGGACCAAACCAATGTTTGTGCATAAGTTTGAGGAAGAATCTTGAGATGATATGTGAGTGAATTTAGTGGGTTTGAGCAAGTTCTTTCACGAAATCCATCGACCCCCTCTTAATAGTGTGGGATCCGTATACTCAAGAACAAACTGAAAAAAAGAAGTCTAAGCTTTCTGTCTTTGTCTTGTGTCTCTGCTCTCAAGTGATATATGTATATATATGTTTATGTCCGTAGTCATGATCCACACACCGCCCTTGAGACATAATCCTAAGATATACTTGATAAACATGATTAGTCCCAACATACATGTTGTCATCAACATCAAAATATGATTAAGGGCATGATTGCACTTTCAATCTCCCCCTTTTTGGTAGTTGATGACAACATATATGCACACAAGAAAAAAATATCGAAAGGATTTGTTGTGGAGCTATAATTTAAAGAATAAGCATGGAGAGAGCTCCCCCTCAATATGACACCAACACAACCAGATCTCGTACACAAGATAATCAAGACAACATAAGCAAAATAAGCTCCATATAGGTTCATCACTCATAGCAAGATCCATATAGGTTCATCACTCATAGCATAGAACATAAGTCTATGAAATCTCATAACATGAGTTCGATACAAGCTAATAACAACATAACAATGAGTTTGATACAAGCTAATAACAACATAACAATGAGTTCGATACAAGCTAATATCATGGACTCGCATAGTGCCTACTCCCCCTTGGCATCAAATACCCAAAAGGGGGGGGGGTCATAGAAGCATCAGAGAGCATCATCATCATCATGTGCACCACTGCCACCAGCCTCGTCAAAGAAATCAGCCCACTCAGGACCCGAGGGGAAACCAAAATCAAAAGGTGGCTCGCCAGGGAGACATTCATTGTCACTCACATCGTAAACTCCAGAGTCTCTTAGACGAGCCTTCAGAGCATTCTTGGAAGTGACTAGGCGAGTGACAACGTTGTGATTTTGGGAGCAATGAAAGGTGAACATCTTCATCATTGCGGAGTAAGCCTTCCCAAGAAAGTGAGCAATGCGCCCAAAGGGTGCAGAACTGGAAGGAGTAGAACGAGCAGTATGAGGAGGGACACTAGCTGCGGTGCGATGAGCAGTAGCAGTAGGAGGAGGAACCCAATCATCCTCCATGTGAGGTGGAATGACCCATCGCTCATGCAAGTGAGTGCAGGCAATGGGAAATGAAGCGACACTCTCGATAAAAGCCTAAAGAAAGGGGGCATGAGGAAAGGCCCGCTTGTGCTGAAAACTAGCGAGACGGATCTCATGCCATAGAAAATGAGGAACATTTATCTTCCCCTTTGGAGATGCATAGAGGCGATGCATGAGATCAATGAAATAGCTATTGCAAGACCCTTTGTCACCCATCTTGGGATAGATGGTGCGGATGACGCACTGATAGATGATGTAGAAAGGGGAGCACCAAATGGAGACTTGGTTCAAACCCTTTTGTTTCTCCATGTTAGACAAAGTTTCTATCGGTTGGAGAAGATCCTCACAGACATCAATGCCCTTGGGCCTATGGTTGGGGTCATCCTTGTGGATTTTGAAACCGGTGTCAGGAAACCCAAGTGGAGTAACAAATTGAGAATAAGATGCCGTGAGCACGGTGTTGGAGGTCATCCAAGTGACAGTGTTATTTGGACCAAAATAACATGTGGCATAGAATTGATGAATGGCAGCTTGGTTAAAGTCATGTTGAAATGCAAATGGAGCAGCAAGATTAGATGACTCACTGAGCTCAATAGCCCCCAGATATTTATCCGGATGAGTACGAATATGCTCTAAGTCAATGCATACATGGAGAGATAAGCCTTTAGGAATGATGATAGTGGTAAAGATGTCAGCTTGAACATTAGTGCGAAAACAATTGTCCTGAGAGTCACTAACAACCGTAAATTGATCAACATCACGACACAACTTAAGATTGGACGCGATGGAAACCTCGTTGAACCTCTTAACATGGCGGCCGAGTGGTAAAGGAGGTTCAAGAGAGATATGACGAGCATCACCGTGAGGTTGCGTCGGAGGAGGAGGAGGCTTGAAGGTGGGCCTACGAGTTCCCGGCTTGGGTGCAGAGGTGCGAACAGCAACAAACGCGGGCTGCTCCAAATCATCCAGTTCATCCTCATAGTCGGATCCCTCCAAGGAGGAGTTGCTAGAAGAGCTGTGAGGACGGGCGACGCGCTTCCGAGGATGAGCCCGCTCCTATGAGTCATCGGAGCCACCACCACAAGACGTGCGAGATGGCCCACCGGTGACTTGCTTGCGTGCGGAGTGCTTGGTCTTGGGCATCACGGCCTAGGGGAGGAGGAAGACCCAAATCAACAACACCACCATAGATCGAAGAATCGATGCACGAGGGGAGAAGAGATAGGTGCTACCTTGGAGTGAAGAACGCGGAGGGAGATGGCGACCGGAGCGAATCAGGCAGCGGGCCGCACTGGGGATTGGGACGACCCAAGCGGCATGGCGTCGGTGAGGGGCACGGGCGGCGAGCAGGCAGCGGGCCGTGCCGGGGACATGAACGACCCGAGTGGCGTGGCATCGGTGAGGGGCACGGGCGGCGAGCAGCCGCGGTGAGGAGCCGCGAGACATGGGCGGCGGCGGTGGGGAATAGAGGTGAGGCGGCGAATGAATTAGGGTAAAACTGACCCGAACCGCACCCCGCGCTATATATACGCGCCTGAGAAAGCCCGGATGATTGGAGATCTACGGACGTCCGGTGCCTGGGCCAGGAAAAGAATTCACGGAAGATCGGATAGATCGGACGACCGACCGGAGGACAACAGAGGGCTTTTAACGGACGACCGGAGACCTACGGACGCCCGGTGCCAGAGAAAGGATCGGACGACCAGTGTTCTATGGACGTCCAGTACCTGGGCCAGAAAAAAAAACAGAAGTCCGGATAGACCGGACGACCGGAAATAGGGTACCAGAGAGAATTTTACGGACGTCCGGTACGTAGCGGACGTCCGGAAGCATATAGGAATTTGAGAAGAGTATGGTGCATTTATTTTGTGCTACTAACCATGATGAGGAGATGATGATTTCAGTATGTAGCAAGATGCAAAGGTATAATCTATTAAGCAACGAGAATCCTATGCCAACAATAATAAAACATATACCACTCATATATTGTTCTAATGACAAGAGCGGTGGCTACTGCCACCATGTATGAGTATATGTGACATGGCACAAAAAGATTTGAACTTTGGGTGCATAATCACTACTCCATCATTGAAATCACCATGGTTAGAATGACATGGTAGCTTTGAGAGTGTTTGTTCTTTTTATGCATTTCATAGGGTGAGGGTACTCATGAGTTGGGTGTCTCCCCCTAAATATATGATGTTGGAAATATGCCCTAGAGGCAATAATAAAATGGTTATTATTGTATTTCCTTGTTCACGATAATTGTCTATTATTCATGCTATAATTGTATTGACCGGAAACCGCAATACATGTGTGAATACATAGACCACAACATGTCCCTAGTGAGCCTCTAGTTGACTAGCTCGTTGATCAATAGATGGTTATGGTTTCCTGACCATGGACATAGGATGTCATTGATAATGGGATCACATCAATAGGAGAATGATGTGATGGACAAGACCCAATCCTAAGCATAGCACAAGATCGTGTAGTTTTTTTGCTAAGAGCTTTTCTAATGTCAAGTATCATTTCCTTAGACCATGAGATTGTGCAACTCCCAGATACCGTAGGAATGCTTTGGGTGTACCAAACGTCACAACGTAACTGGGTGGCTATAAAGGTGCACTACGGGTATCTCCGAAAGTGTCTGTTGGGTTGGCACGAATCGAGACTGGGATTTGTCACTCCATATGACGGAGAGGTATCTCTGGGCCCGCTCAGTAATGCATCATAATAATGAGCTCAATGTGACTAAGTAGTTAGTCACGGGATCATGCATTACGGAACGAGTAAAGTGACTTGCCGGTAACGAGATTGAATGAGGTATTGGGATATCGGCGATCGAATCTCGGGCAAGTAACATACCGATTAACAAAGGGAATTGTATACGAGATTGATTGAATCCTCGACATCGTGGTTCATCTGATGAGATCATCATGGAACATGTGGGAGCCAACATGGGTATCCAGATCCCGCTATTGGTTATTGGCCGGAGAATGTCTCAGTCATGTCTGCATGGTTCCCGAACCCGTAGGGTCTACACACTTGAGGTTCAGTGACGCTAGAGTTGTTATGGGAAATAGTCTGTGGTTATCGAAGGTAGTTCGGAGTCCCGGATGAGATCCCAGACATGACGAGGAGCTCCGGAAAGGTCCGGAGGTGAAGATCGGTATATTGGACGAAGGGTATTGGAGTCTGGAATTGTTCCAGGGGTACCAAGTGATGACCAGCGTGTCCGAAAGGGGTTTCGGAGGCCCCGACAAGCGTTGGGGGCCCTTATGGGCCAAGGGGAGAGGGCACATCAGCCCACTAAGGGGCTGAGCGCCCCTCCCACCCCATCTCACGTAACCAGGAGAGGTGGGGGCGCCACCCCTAGGGCAGCCGCCCCTCCCGGCTTGGGGGGCAAGTTTCCTAGGGGGTGGGGGCGCCCAAACCCATCTAGGGTTTCCCCTGTGGCCGCCGCCCCTCCCCTAGCGAACCCTAGGGCGCCTCCCCCTCCTCCCTTCCCCCTATATATAGTGAGGGAGAGAGAGGGCAGCCGCACCCTTCCCCTGGCGCAACCCTCTCCCTCCTCCAACACCTCCTCCTCCTACGTAGTGCTTGGCGAAGCCCTGCCGGAGAACCATGAGCTCCATCACCACCATGCCATTGTGCTGTTGGAGTTTTACCTCAACTTCTCCTCTCCCCTTGCTGGATCAAGAAGGAGGAGACATCCCCGGGCTGTACGTGTGTTGAACGCGGAGGCACCGTTGTTCGGTGCTTAGATCGGATTCGGCCGCGATCTGAATCGCTTCGTGAACGACTCCACCGACCGCGTTCTTGTAACGCTTCCGCTTAGTGATCTTCAAGGGTATGGAGATGCACTCCCTCTCTCTCTCTCGTTGCTAGTCTCTCCATAGATTGATCTTGGTGATGCGTAGAAAATTTTGAATTTCTGCTACGTTCCCCGACAGTGGCATCATGAGCTAGGTCTATTGCGTAGATTCTATGCACGAGTAGAACACAAGTTGTTGTGGGCGTTGATTTTGTTCAATATGCTTACCGTTACTAGTCCTATCTTGTTTCGACGGTATTGTGGGATGAAGCGGCCCAGACCAACCTTACACGTACACTTACGTGAGACAGGTTCCACCGACTGACATGCACTTGTTGCATAAGGTGGCTAGCGGGTGCCAGTCTCTCCCACTTTGGTTGGATCAGATTCAATGAAAAGGGTCCTTATGAAGGGTAAATAGCAATTGGAATATCACGTTGTGGTTTTGGCGTAGGTAAGAAACGTTCTTGCTAGAAACCTATAGCAGCCACGTAAAAACTTGCAACAACAATTAGAGGACGTCTAACTTGTTTTTGCAGCATATGCCACGTGATGTGATATGGCCAAAGAGGATGTGATGAATGAAATATATGTGATGTATGAGATTGATCATGTTCTTGTAATAGGAATCACGACTTGCATGTCGATGAGTATGACAACCGGCAGGAGCCATAGGAGTTGTCTTAATTTATTGTATGACCTGCGTGTCATTGAATAACGCCATGTAATTACTTTACTTTATTGCTAAACTGTTAGCCATAGTAGTAGAAGTAATAGTTGGTGAGACAACTTCATGGAGACACGATGATGGAGATCATTGTGTCATGCCGGTGACGATGATGATCATGGCGCCCCGAAGATGGAGATCAAAAGGAGCAAAATGATATTGGCCATATCATGTCACTATTTGATTGCATGAGATGTTTATCATGTGTTTACATCTTATTTGCTTAGAACGACGGTAGCATAAATAAGACGATCCCTCATTAAAATTTCAAGAAAGTGTTCCCCCTAACTATGCACCGTTGCGAAGGTTCGTTGTTTCGAAGCACCACATGATGATCAGGTCTGATAGATTCTAACGTTTGCATACAACGGGTGTAAGCCAGATTTACACATACAAAACACTTAGGTTGACTTGACGAGCCTAGCATGTACAGACATGGCCTCGGAACACAAGAGACCGAAAGGTTGAACATGAGTCGTATAGTAGATACGATCAACATGAAGATGTTCACCGATGATGACTAGTCCGTCTCACGTGATGATCGGACACGGCCTAGTTGACTCGGATCATGTATCACTTAGATGACTAGAGGGATGTCTATCTAAGTGGGAGTTCATTAAATAATCAGATGAACTTAATTATCATGAACATAGTCAAAAGGTCTTTGCAAATTATGTCGTAGCTTACGCTTTAGTTCTACTATTTAAGATATGTTCCTAGAGAAATTTTAGTTGAAAGTTGATTGTAGCAATTATGCGGACTGGGTCCGTAAACTGAGGATTGTCCTCATTGCTGCGTAGAAGGCTTATGTCCTTAATGCACCGCTCGGTGTGCTGAACCTCGAACGTCGTCTATGGATGTTGCGAACATCTGACATACACGTTTTGATGACTACATGATAGTTCAGTAATGTTAATCGGTTTAGAATTGTGGCGCCGAAGACGTTTTTGAAACGTGGCGGAACATATGAGATGTTCCAAGGGCTGAAATTGGGATTTCAGGCTCGTGCCCACGTCAAGAGGTATGAGACCTCCGACGAGATTCTTAGCCTACAAACTAAGGGAGAAAAGCTCAATCGTTGAGCTTGTACTCAGATTGTCTGGGTACAACAATCACTTGAATCGAGTGGGAGTTAATCTTCCAGATGAGATAGTGATGTTTCTCCAAAGTCATTGCCACCAAGCTACTAGAGCTTCGTGATGAACTATAACATATCAGGGATAGACACGATGATCCTTGAAATATTCGCGATGTTTGACACCGCGAAAGTAGAAATCAAGAAGGAGCATCAATTGTTGATGGTTAGTGAAACCACTAGTTTGAAGAAGGGAAAGGGCAAGAAGGGATACTTCATGAAATGGCAAATCAGTTGCTACTCTAGTGAAGAAACCCAAGGTTGAACCCAAACCCGAGACTAAGTGCTTCTGTAATAAGGGGAACGATCACTGAAGCATAACTACCCTAGATACTTGGTAGATGAGAAGGCTGGCAAGGTCGACAGAAGTATATTAGATATACATTATATTGATGTGTACTTTACTAGTACTCCTAGTAGCACCATGGTAATAGATACCGGTTCAATTGCTAAGTGTTAGTAACTCGAAAATAAAAGGCTACGGAATAAACGGAGACTAGCTAATGGCGATGTGACGATATGTGTTGGAAGTGTTTCCAAGGTTGCTGTGATCAAACATTGCACGCTCCCTCTACCATCGAGATCGGTGTTAAACCTAAATAATTGTTATTTAGTGTTTGCGTTGAGCATTGACATGATTGGATTATGTCTATTGCAATATGGTTATTCATTTAAGGAGAATAATGGTTACTACCTTCAATGGTCTTGCACCTAAAATGATTGGTTAATTGAATCTCAATCGTAGTGATACCCATGTTCATGCCAAAAGATATAAGATAGTAATGATAGTACCACCTGCTTGTGGCACTGCCATTTGAGTCATATTGGTATAAAATGCATGAAGAATCTCCATGTTGATGGATCTTTGGACTCACTCATTTTTGAAAAGTTTGAGACATGCTGACCATGTCTATTGGTATGTGCGCATGAAGAAACTCCATGCAGATGGATCATTTGGACTCACTTGATTCTAAATCACTTGAGACATGCAAATCATACCACATGGGCAAGATGACTAAAAAGCCTCGTTTTCAATAAGATGGAACAAGAAAGCAACTTGTTGGAAGTAATACATTTTGATGTGTGCAGTCCAATGAGTGCTGAGGCACGCAGTGGATATCGTTATGTTCTTACTTCACAGATGATTTGAGTAGATGTTGAGTATATTTACTTGATGAAACACAAGTCTGAATTATTGAAAGGTTCAAGTAATTTCAGAGTGAAGTTGAAGATTGTCGTGACAAGAGGATAAAATGTCTATGATATGATCATAGAGATGAATATCTGAGTTACGTGTTTGGTACACAATTAAGACATTGTGGAAATTGTCTCACAACTAATACCGCCTGGAACAACATAGTGTGATGGTGTGTCTGAACATCATAGATGCACCCTATTGGATATGGAGCATACCATGATGTCTCTTATTGAATTACCACTATCATTTATGGATTAGGCATTAGAGACAACCGCATTCACTTTAATAGGGCACCACATAATTCCGTTGAGATGACACCGTGTGAACTATGGTTTAGAGAAACCTAAGCTATCGTTTCTTAAAAGTTTGGGGCTGCGACGCTTATGTGAAAAAAGTTTCATCTTGATAAGCTCGAACCCAAAGCGGATAAATACATCTTCATAGGACACCCAAAACAGTTGGGTATACCTCCTAATTCAGAACCGGAAGCAAAAGTGATTGTTTCTAGAAGCGGGTCCTTTCTCGAGGAAAAGTTTCTCTCGAAAGAATTGAGTGGGAGGATGGTGGAGACTTGATGAGGTTATTGAACCATCACTTCAACCAGCGTGTAGCAGGGCACAGGAAGTTGTTCATGTGGCACCTACACCAATTGAAGTGGAAGCTGATGATAGTAATCATGAAACTTCGGATCAAGTCACTACCGAACCTCATAGGTCGGCAAGGACGCGTACTGCTTCAGAGTGGTATGGTAATCCTGTCTTGGAGGTCATGTTGCTAGACAACAATGAACCTACAAGCTATGGAGAAGCGATGGTGGGCCCATGTCACGCCCAATATGCGACCCTATCCAAAAGGAACTCGAAGGTCCCACCAAGGATAGACCCGCATATTGAAACGCTTTTGCAAGGTGGATATCATTACATCAACATTACATAATAGATGGGGATACATACAAGAGGCATACAATGCCACACGAATACAACATCACAATACATAAAAGCATCATCCGACTATGGATGAAACACAAACAGAAACTCAAACGACATCCACCCTGCTAGCCCAGGATGCCGACCTGGAACCTAACCCCTGATCGAAGAAGAAGCATAAGAAGAACTCCAACACAAGCAAGCGTCGCTTTCGCGTCATGGTCATCGCATAACCGGCACTTGCAACTGTTGTTGTAGCAATCTGTGAGCCATGAGGACTCAGCAATCCCATTACCATGGGTATCAAGACTAGCAAAGCTTAAAGGGAAAGGAAGGGGTAAAGTGGTGAGGTAGCAGCAGCGACTAAGCATATATGGTGGCTAACATACGCAAATAAGAGCGAGAAGAGAGCAAATGGAACGGTCGTCAACTAGTAATGATCAAGAAGTGATCCTGAACTCCTACTTACGTCAAGCATAACCCAAAAACCGTGTTCACTTCCCGGACTCCACTGAGAAGAGACCATCACGGCTACACACACAGTTGATGCGTTTTAATTCGGATCTGGTGTCAAGTTATCTACAACCGAACATTAACAAATTCCCATCTGCCTATAACCGCAGGCACGGCTTTTGAAAGATTATACCCTGCAGGGGTGTCCCAACTTAGCCCATGATAAGCTCTCGCGATCAATGAAGGATATACCTTCTCCCAGGAAGACCCGATCAGACTCGGAATCCTGGTTTACAAGACATTTCGACAATGGTAAAACAAGACCAGCAAAGCCGCCCGATGCACTGACAAATCCCGATAGGAGCTGCACATATCTCGTTCTTAGGGCACAACGGATGAGCAATACGATGGGTTGGCATAGACCCTGGTTGCCCAGGGGCGCCGGACATCGCTCGGTTTGGACCAACACTTAGACAAGTATTGGCCCGGGGGGCTAAAATAAAGATGACCCTCGAGAGGGCGACTCCCAAGGGAAAAGGTAGGTGGTGGTGAGGCAAATGGTAAAACCAATGTTGGGCCTTGCTGGAGGAGTTTTATTCAAAGCGAACTGTCAAGGGGGTCCCATAAATCACCCGACCGCATAAAGAACGCAAAATCCAGGAACATAACACCGGTATGATGGAAACTAGGGCGGTAAGAGTGGAACAAAACACCAGGCATAAGGCCGAGTCTTCCACCCTTTACCAAGTATATAGATGCATTAATAATATAAGAGATATTGTGATATCCCAACCAAAATCCTGTCCACCATGGAGCAATCTTCAACTTCACCTGCAACTAACAACGCTATAAGAGGGGCTGAGCGAAAGCGGTAACATAGCCAAACAACGGTTTGCTAGGAAGGGTGTCAAAGGTTAGAGGTTCATGGCAATTTGGGATGGCTTGATAAACAGGTGATAGGTAGCGCAGCATAGCGATAGAACGAAACAACTAGCATAGCAATGATAGTAGTGAGATCCAGGGTAGCGGTCATCTTGCCTGAAATCCCGCTAGGAAGAAGAACGAGTCCATGAAGAAGATGAAGCCACGAAGACGAACCAAGCGTAGACGAACGAGTCCTCACGATCGCAACGAAACGGGTACTATCGAGAAGAAGCACACAACATAGTAAACACACCACACATGAACAAGGCATGATGCACAACAAGCATGATGCATGACAAATCTAGATGAGGCTACTCATGGCAAGGGATGATGCAAACAAGAGCAACACATCAAGGCAAGTTTAAATGAGGCCGGTAACAACATATAACAATTCCGGTAAGTCCTCATATGCAAATTTCGAAATTGGTCCAGATCTAAATAAACCTTATGTTCAAGTTGTTAAACAGCAAGTTAAGATGCACAAAGATGATCTACACGAGATTCTAGTCAAGTTACATATAAAGTTTGTTTAATTCGGAGCTACGGCCTAGAAGATATGAGCAAAACAAGTTAAACATGGCATTAATGCAAAATGCACCCAAACATCAAGCAAACACCTCAAAACAAGGATTCAACATGATAATATGAAACTACATGCAAAATCAAGCAAGTTTCATATAAAGCACACTCAAAACGGAGCAACGGTTCAACACACACACTCTATACAAGTTATAGCAACAATGTGTCCAAAACAGCAACTACGCATATTGCAAGCACCAAAACAACATGCTACAACATCTCAACATGAAAACAAAAGACATGGACATGATGTACAGGTAATGCATAACAAAATATGAACACTGAGCTATCACCAGAAATCACTAAAACATGCTCAAACACACATGGCAAGATTGCAAATAATATCAGTTTCAGACTTTGCAGAAATTAACATCAGGTTGCAATGTTTAGAGCTATCAAACAACATGCTATAGGAACTTATCATGGCAAACAAAGGCATGGCATGATACTACTAAATGCATAAATCAAATGTCCTTTACTGACCATGAGCCAAAAAGGAACAGAAAATATGATGGCACCCACGTAAACATAGCAAGTTACATTACAGATTCAAACATGGCAGGAACAACGATACGAAGGCATGTAGGTGAGCTTGTGCAACTCACTACAGAGCAAAACATGGCATGGCAAGGCAACCAACAGTAAGAAGACATTTTTGTGAAGCTAAGCATGGCAAGAGCAAGTTCATAGCATGCAAGGATCAACTACAACAACCTTGGCAAAATTGAATAACATGTAAATAATCTGCCAGGAAACATTTTGTAGCGAAAGTAGAGCATGAAAATGACATGCTAGACTACTCCATAATTACAACCAGGGGCATGAATGGAGAGAGAACAACCATAAGTTCAAAACATCCTTACTGAAGTATCTCAAAATATGCATGGATCTCTCTGTAGCATCATGTTTACATGGCATCAAAATAACAGCAGAACAGGGACTAAAATCAGCAACACCACGAAGCCTAGCTTGCATGCTTGTGCTAGTCACCACATTTATTCAAAGCGAACTGTCAAGGGGGTCCCATAAATCACCCGACCGCATAAAGAACGCAAAATCCAGGAACATAACACCGGTATGATGGAAACTAGGGCGGTAAGAGTGGAACAAAACACCAGGCATAAGGCCGAGTCTTCCACCCTTTACCAAGTATATAGATGCATTAATAATATAAGAGATATTGTGATATCCCAACCAAAATCCTGTCCACCATGGATCAATCTTCAACTTCACCTGCAACTAACAACGCTATAAGAGGGGCTGAGCGAAAGCGGTAACATAGCCAAACAACGGTTTGCTAGGAAGGGTGTCAAAGGTTAGAGGTTCATGGCAATTTGGGATGGCTTGATAAACAGGTGATAGGTAGCGCAGCATAGCGATAGAACGAAACAACTAGCATAGCAATGATAGTAGTGAGATCCAGGGTAGCGGTCATCTTGCCTGAAATCCCGCTAGGAAGAAGAACGAGTCCATGAAGAAGATGAAGCCACGAAGACGAACCAAGCGTAGACGAACGAGTCCTCACGATCGCAACGAAACGGGTACTATCGAGAAGAAGCACACAACATAGTAAACACACCACACATGAACAAGGCATGATGCACAACAAGCATGATGCATGACAAATCTAGATGAGGCTACTCATGGCAAGGGATGATGCAAACAAGAGCAACACATCAAGGCAAGTTTAAATGAGGCCGGTAACAACATATAACAATTCCGGTAAGTCCTCATATGCAAATTTCGAAATTGGTCCAGATCTAAATAAACCTTATGTTCAAGTTGTTAAACAGCAAGTTAAGATGCACAAAGATGATCTACACGAGATTCTAGTCAAGTTACATATAAAGTTTGTTTAATTCGGAGCTACGGCCTAGAAGATATGAGCAAAACAAGTTAAACATGGCATTAATGCAAAATGCACCCAAACATCAAGCAAACACCTCAAAACAAGGATTCAACATGATAATATGAAACTACATGCAAAATCAAGCAAGTTTCATATAAAGCACACTCAAAACGGAGCAACGGTTCAACACACACACTCTATACAAGTTATAGCAACAATGTGTCCAAAACAGCAACTACGCATATTGCAAGCACCAAAACAACATGCTACAGCATCTCAACATGAAAACAAAAGACATGGACATGATGTACAGGTAATGCATAACAAAATATGAACACTGAGCTATCACCAGAAATCACTAAAACATGCTCAAACACACATGGCAAGATTGCAAATAATATCAGTTTCAGACTTTGCAGAAATTAACATCAGGTTGCAATGTTTAGAGCTATCAAACAACATGCTATAGGAACTTATCATGGCAAACAAAGGCATGGCATGATACTACTAAATGCATAAATCAAATGTCCTTTACTGACCATGAGCCAAAAAGGAACAGAAAATATGATGGCACCCACGTAAACATAGCAAGTTACATTACAGATTCAAACATGGCAGGAACAACGATACGAAGGCATGTAGGTGAGCTTGTGCAACTCACTACAGAGCAAAACATGGCATGGCAAGGCAACCAACAGTAAGAAGACATTTTTGTGAAGCTAAGCATGGCAAGAGCAAGTTCATAGCATGCAAGGATCAACTACAACAACCTTGGCAAAATTAAATAACATGTAAATAATCTGCCAGGAAACATTTTGTAGCGAAAGTAGAGCATGAAAATGACATGCTACACTACTCCATAATTACAACCAGGGGCATGAATGGAGAGAGAACAACCATAAGTTCAAAACATCCTTACTGAAGTATCTCAAAATATGCATGGATCTCTCTGTAGCATCATGTTTACATGGCATCAAAATAACAGCAGAACAGGGACTAAAATCAGCAACACCACGAAGCCTAGCTTGCATGCTTGTGCTAGTCACCACATTGATCACAAAAATACATGGTAAGCACCTCTGTAAAGAAGACATGGCATAGATCAAAACACATGTAGACATCAACCTCATAGGATGCACACATCAATCATGGCAAAAATGACAAAAGAGCATGTTATAACAGATTCAACAGATTAACATCATGAAGCACTCTTGCAACGATGATTCAGGCATCAAGATGAGCTCAAATGAATATGATGCAATGGAATGAAATGAAGTACTCATTGAGGAGAACAATTTGACATATTACACGCACAAAACGGAGTTACGGATGCAGAGATACGATGCAATGAACATGGCATGATAATATGCAAATCTGGGGACTTGGTGGAAAAAAAACCCAGGGTCAACCTTCGGATCTGGATCGGGCCGGGCACGGGAACCGAGGCGGCCGGAGTTCTCGCCGGAGAGCGGCCGGGGAAGGTCGGAGGAGGTGGCCCCGGCCCGGATCTCGCCGGATCCGGCTGGTGGCGCGCAGGAGGGGCGACGGGGGAGGCGCGGCGGAGGCGAGGCGGGGCGGCACGAGGCGGCGCGGCCGCGGTGACCGGCGC
>NC_041383.1:738207498-738268528 GCF_002162155.2 Triticum dicoccoides | reverse complement strand
GATGGGCTCAGCGGGCTTGCCCCGGGCCCAGGCGGGCTGCGGCGGCGGGGGCGGACGCGCGGGACAGGTGGCGCGTGGGGATTGGTTGCGGGCGGCGGCGCAGGCTTCGTCCGGTCCGGGACGGACATGTCCGGGCGCGGAGGAAGAAGGAGGCTAGGGTTAGGGGGGATTTCATCCGCGAATTTGGACGGGAGGCACATATATATAGATTATGGGAGCTAGGAGAGTCCAAAAGAGGAGCGATTTTTGGCCACGCGATCGTGATCGAACGACCGAGAGCATAGAGGGGGTTAGGATGGGTTTTGGGCCAGTTTGGAAGGGGTGTTGGGCTGCAACAAAAGAGGGCTTTTACGGTTACCCGGTTAACCGTTGGAGTATCAAACGACCTCCAAATGGCACAAAACTTGACAGGCGGTCTACCGGTGGTGTACCAAGGCCGCTTGGCAAACCTCGGGCCATTCCGAGAAAGTTCAACACCCACTCACGAAGAGAGGCGAGAAGGGGACGCCGGATGACATAGGAGCGCCGGATTGCAAAACGGACAACGGGGAAAATGCTCGGATGCATGAGACGAACACGTATGCAATGCAATGCACATGATGACATGATAAAATGCAACACGCAAGAAAATGACATGGCAAAAAAGACGAATAACTGGCAGACACCTGGCGCATCGAATCCGGTGCATTACAGCCCGGATTCCGATGAATGGCTTGAGGCCATAAAATCCGAGAGAGGGTCCATGTATGAAAACAAAGTGTAGATTTCGGCAGAACTACTTAATGGTCATAAGGCTGTTGGGTACAAATGGATTTTAAAAGGAAGACGGACAATGATGGTAAGTGTCACCATTAAGAAAGCTCGACTTGTCGTTAAGATGTTTTCCGACAAGTTCAAGGAGTTGACTGCGATGAGACTTTCTCACTCGTAGCGATACTAAAGAGTCTATTGGAATTATAATAGCGGTTACTGCATGATTTATGAAATCTTGCGGATAGGATGTAAAAACATTGTTTCCTCGATGATATTCTTGAGGAAAGGTTGTATGTGATAAAACCAAAAGGTTTCGTCAATCCTAAAAGATGCTAACAAGTATGCAAAGCTCCAGCAATCCTTCTAAGGACTGGAGTAAGCATCTCGGAGTTGGAATATATGCTTTGGTGAGATAATCAAAGATTTTGGGTTTATACAGAGTTTATGAGAAACTTGTATTTCCAAAGAAGTGAGTGGGAGCACTATAGAATTTCTGATGAGTATATGTTATTAACATATTGTTGATCAGAAATGATGTAGAATTTCTGGACAACATATAGGGTTATTTGAAAAGTGTTTTTCAGTGGAAAACCTGGATTAAGCTACTTGAACATTGAGCATCAAGATCTATAAGGATAGATCAAAAACGCTTAATAGTACTTTCAAATAAATACATACCGTGACAAGATTTTGAAGGAGTTCAAAATAGATCGGCAAAGAAGGAGTTCTTGGTTGTGTTTTTGACATGACCACGACAGAAGAGAGAGAAAGGACGAAGGTCGTCCCCTATGCTTCAGACGTAGGCTCTATAGTATGCTATGTTGTGTACCGCACCTGAAGCGTGCCTTGCCATGAGTCAGTCAAGGGGTACAAGAGTGATCCAGGAATGGATCACAGGACAGCGGTCAAACTTATCCTTAGTAACTAGTGGACTAAGGAATTTTCTCGATTATGGAGGTGGTAAAAGAGTTCGTCGTAAAGGGTTACGCCGATGCAAACTTTGACACTAATCCGGATTATTCTGAGTAGTAAATTGGATTCGTATAGTAGAATAGTTATTTGGAATAGCTCCAAATAGAGTGTGGTAGCTGCATCTAGGAGATGACATAGAGATTTGCAAAGCACACACGGATCTGAAAGGTTCAGATCCATTGACTAATAACCTCTCTCACAAGCGAGATATGATCAAACCCCATGGGTGTTGATTCATTACAATCACATAGTGATGTGAACTAGATTATTGACTCTAGTGCAAGTGGGAGACTGTTGGAAATATGCCCTAGAGGCAATAATAAAATGGTTATTATTGTATTTCCTTGTTCATGATAATTGTCTATTATTCATGCTATAATTTTATTGACCGGAAACCGCAATACATGTGTGAATACATAGACCACAACATGTCCCTAGTGAGCCTCTAGTTGACTAGCTCATTGATTAATAGATGGTTATGGTTTCCTGACCATGGACATAGGATGTCATTGATAACGGGATCACATCATTAGGACAATGATGTGATGGACAATACCCAATCCTAAGCATAGCACAAGATCGTGTAGTTCGTTTACTAAGAGGTTTTCTAATGTAAAGTATCATTTCCTTAGACCATGAGATTGTGCAACTCTCGAATACCGTAGGAATGCTTTGGGTGTACCAAACATCACAACGTAACTGGGTGGCTATAAAGGTGCACTACGAGTATCTTCGAAAGTGCCTATTGGGTTGGCACGAATCGAGACTGGGATTTGTCACTCCGTATGACGGAGAGCTATCTCTGGGCCCACTCAGTAATGCACCATCATAATGAGCTCAACTTGACTAAGTAGTTAGTCACGGGATCATGCATTACGGAACGAGTAAAGTGACTTGCCGGTAATGAGATTGAACGAGGTATTGGAATATCGACGATCGAATCTCGGGCAAGTAACATACCGATTGACAAAGGGAATTGTATACGGGATTGATTGAATCCTCGACATCGTGGTTCATCCGATGAGATCATCGTGGAACATGTGGGAGCCAACATGGGTATCCAAATCCGGATGTTGGTTATTGGCCGGAGAACGTCTTGGTCATGTCTGCATGGTTCCCGAACCCGTAGGGTCTACACACTTAAGGTTCGGTGATGCTAGAGTTGTTATGGGAAATAGTATGTGGTTACCGAAGGTAGTTCGGAGTCCCGAATGAGATCCCGGACATGACGAGGAGCTCCGGAATGGTCCGGAGGTGAAGATCGGTATATTGGACGAAGGGTATTGGAGTCCCGAATTGTTCCGGGGGTACCAGGTGATGACCAGCGTGTCCGAAAGGGGTTTCGGAGGCCCCGACAAGCGTTGGGGGGCCTTATGGGCCAAGGAGAGAGGGCACATCAGCCCACTAAGGGGCTGAGTGCCACTCCCACCCCATCAAACGTAACCAGGAGAGGTGGGGGTGCCACCCCTAGGGCAGCCGCCCCTCCCGGCTTGGGGGGCAAGTTTCCTAGGGGGTGGGGGCGCCCAAACCCATCTAGGGTTTCCCCTGTGACCGCCGCCCCTCCCCTAGGGAACCCTAGGGCACCTCCCCCTCCTTCCTTCCCCCTATATATAGTGAGGGAGAGAGAGGGCAGCCGCATCCTTCCCCTGGTGCAGCCCTCTCCCTCCTCCAACACCTCCTCCTCCTCCTCCGTAGTGCTTGGCGAAGCCCTGCCGGAGAACCACGAGCCCCATCACCACCATGACGTCGTGCTGTCGGAGTTTTCCCTCAACTTCTCCTCTCCCCTTGCTGGATCAAGAAGGAGGAGACATCCCCGGGCTGTACGTGTGTTGAGCGCGGAGGCACCGTTGTTCGGTGCTTAGATCAGATTCGGCCGCGATCTGAATCGCTTCGTGAACAACTCCACCGACCGTGTTCTTGTAACGCTTCCGCTTAGCGATCTTCAAGGGTATGAAGATGCACTCCCTCTCTCTCTCGTTGCTAGTCTCTCCATAGATTGATGTTGGTGATGCGTAGAAAATTTTGAATTTCTGCTACGTTCCCCAACATATGCCTACATCAAGACAAGACATTAATTTCATGCATGAATGGGTACTAGATTTCACATAATATTGTCAAGCTCCAAGATACCAAGTTCATGCCTAAGTCGACAAAACCTTGCTTCATCCAATGGTTTGGTGAAAATATCTGCTAGTTGCAAATCTGTACCAACATGATCAATGTGAATATCACCCTTTTCCACATGATCTCTCAAGAAGTGATACCTAATATCAATGTGCTTGGTGCGGGTATGATCCTTGGGGTTCTCAGCAATATTGATGGCACTTTCATTATCACATAGAAGAGGAACATGTCTACAGGTGATACCGTAATCCTTCAAAGTTTGCCTCTCCATAGTAATTGAGTTGCACAACTGGCGGTTGCAATGTATTCAGCTTCTGCGGTAGAGAGAGCAATACAATTTTGTTTCTTCGAGGACCAACTTACCAAGGAGCGTCCAAGAAACTGACATGCACCGGAGGTGGACTTACGATCCACTTTGTCTCTAACCCAATCCGCATCCGTGTATCCGATGAGATCAAACTTAGCATCCTTGGGGTACCATAGACCCAACTTTGGGGTGTGAACAAGGTATCTAAGAATATGCTTAACCGCCTTATGATGACTTTCCCTAGGGGAAGCTTGAAATCTAGCACACATGCATACACTGAACATGATGTCTGGTCTAGATGCACAAAGATAAAGCAATGAACCAATGATAGAGTGGTAAATAGATGGGTCGAAAGGAATACCATTTGTGTCTTCAGTGAGTGCAATTTTGGTTGGCATGGGTGTCTTGCAAGGACTAGCATCAGACATGCCAAACTTTTCTAGGATATCCTTGAGGTACCTTGCTTGAGACAAGAAAATTTCTTCTTGAAATTGTTGAATTTGAAATCCGAGAAAGAACTTCAAATCCGCATTGAGTGACATTTCAAAATTCTTGGTCATTGAAGCCGCAAACTTCTTGCACAAATGAATGTTAGGAGAACCAAAAATGATATCATCTACATAGATTTGGCATAAGATCAAATCACCCTTGTCCCTCTTAGTAAAAAGAGTGGGATCGATTACCCCTCTCACAAAACCATCATCGAGTAAAAACTTCTTAAAATGATCATACCGAGCATGAGGTGCTTGTTTGAGGCCATACAAAGCCTTATGAAGTTTATACACATAGTCATTGTGCTCGGGATCAACGAACCCAGGTGGTTGTGACACATATACTTCTTCTTGTAGAGGACTGTTAAGTAAAGCACTCTTCACATCCATTTGATGTAATGTAAAACCATTGAAAGCGGCATAAGCAAGTAAGATGCGAATGGATTCAAGACGGGCAACGGGGGCAAAGGTCTCACCAAAGTCCAAACCTTCAACTTGTGAGTACCCTTGTTCCACTAACCTTGCATTGTTACGGATGATTACACCATTCTCATCTTGCTTGTTCTTGAATCCATTTTGTTCCAATGACGTTGTGCTTGGTAGGTGGCCTCTTAACTAATGACCACACTTGGTTGAGTTCAAAACTGTTCAACTCTTCTTGCATAGCAATGAGCCAATCGTATTCCATCAATGCATCTTGTACCTTGAGGGGCTCAACACTAGACACAAACGAGAAGTGAGCACAAAAGTTTGTCAAATGTTTACGAGTGACTCTACCTTTCGATTTGCCGGTGAGAATCTTGTCAACATCAACACGACCGGTGACTCGAGGCATGATGGAGGTTAGGGTTTCTTGAGGTTCAACTTCATGTCCATCATCCACGTCCTCACCATATGGATCATTAATGTGTGGTGGAAGATCTTCTTATACATATTGCATTTGTTGAGGTTCATCATCAATGATTGGACTTTCTTGTTCTTGCCCTTGATGATGATCTTGTTCTTGAAGATTCTCATGAAGAGGAACTTGATCATCTTCTTGTACTTGGACTAAGGGCATCGGTTGAACAATAGGAGTTTGTGGTGGTATGGGTGTTGAAGTAGTTTGATGATGTGTGAAACTTCCCTCTTCTTCTTCATCATCATGAGGTTCTTGTTCCATTGGAAGAAGTGCACCAACACCCATGGTCAAAATATCTTGAGAGGAATCTTCTTCACCTACATCACTTGGATCAACTTGCTCCCCATGGGAGCCATTAAATTCATCAAACACCACGTCACAAGTTTCTACAACACATCCATTGGATTTGTTGTAGACTCTATAGGCGTGAGAGTTTGATCCATAGCCAACTAATATGCCCTCATTTGTTTTGGATTGAAATTTTCCTAACCGTTCTCTTTTGTTGAGGATGAAACATTTGCACCCAAATACACGAAAGTACTTGACATTTGGCTTGTTCCCAGTTAGGAGCTCATATGGAGTCTTTTCCAATATAGTGCGGAGGAAGAGCCGGTTTCATGCATGGCATGCAGTGTTGACAACTTAGGCCCAAAAACTATGTGGTGACTTGTATTCATCCAACATGGACCTTGCCATCTCCACAAGTGTACGGTTCTTCCTTTCGGCTACACCATTTTGCTGAGGAGTGTATGGAGCTGAATATTGATGCTCAATCCCTTCATCACGAAGGAATTCTTCCAAGGTATAGTTCTTGAACTCAGATCCATTGTCACTTCTTATTGCCAAGATTTATTTGTCAAACTTGCGTTGTGCTTGCTTGGCAAAATCAATGAAGGTGATCTTCGTCTCGTCCTTGGACTTGAGGAAAAACACCCATGTATATCTTGAGTAATCATCAACAATGACAAGTCCATATTTTTTCCCACCAAGACTATCCAATGAGGGAGGCCCAAAAAGATCCACATGAAGGAGCTCCAGAGGCCTTGAGGTAGACACAATGTTCTTGGGTGGGTGCTTTGATTGATGTTGCTTCCCGGCTATGCATGCACTACACACACGTTCTTTCTCAAAAGAGACATTGGTTAGTCCAAGGATGTGATTCCCCTTTAAGAGATCTTGAAGATTTCTCATACCGACATGGGCTAGCCGGCGATGCCATAGCCACCCCTTGTCAGCCTTGGCAATTAGACAAGTTGCATGGAATGTGCACTCTTTCAAGAAATCAACCATGTAAAGGTTGCCATCCAACTCTCAAACAAAGGCCACTTCGAGAGTATCTCTCTTAAAGACTTTCACATCCGTTAGTCCAAAAAGTGTATCATACCCAACAGAAGCCAATTGGCGAACAAAAAGCAAATGGTATTTAAGGGATTGGACAAGCATGACATTTGCAAGAGACATGTCATTTGTGATAGCCACCTTGCCCAAACCGAGTACCTGTCCTTTTGAACCTCCACCAAACATAATGCTCATGAATTGTTGAATAGCTTCCATGAAATCGTAGAGCAATTTGCTATCTTCGGTCATATGATTTGTACATTCACTATCAATCACCCATTTTACTCCACCGGAGAAGGCAACCTACACACAATTATGACTTGGTTAGAGGCACCCATTTTGCAATGGGACCTCTCAAGTTAGTCACAAGGGTCTTAGGGACCCAAATAGCATAGAATCGGCATGCATTTCGAGGACCAACAAATTTTGCATAAACTTCTCCATCCTTAGTCTTACGAAGAACATAGGATGGAGGCATGAACTCTTTTGGTTTGTTGAGAGTGGGCATGCCCCTTGTGGCCTTCCCACTAACAACCTTACCTTTCTCCTTGTGCCCTTCTCGTACAAATGTTTCCTTCAGAGGGGTTGTGCACTTTTGAGAGGACGTCTTCTTATTGCTTGTGCTTGGGTCAAACCCGAGTCCCTCTTTGGCAAACACCTCATTGTGTTGGCTCAATACCTCATTAAGGTTCTTTTGCCCTTGAGCACATGTCATGATACCTTTCTCGATTTGAGCCTTGAGGAAGCGATTTTCCTCAAGAATATATGCTAGATCACTACTAGAGTTAGTAGTACAAGCATCAACATTGATAATAGGAGAAGAGTAAGCCTTGGCTAGAGTTTCAAGATAAGTAAGTTTGAGCGTCTCAAAACTCTTTGTAAGAAGGGTGAGCTCTTCTTCCTTAGTCTTGAGGGACACGGATAGAAGCTCACAATCCTTAGAGAGAGAAGCATGAGACTTCACAAGCTTACTTTTATCATTCATCAACTCTTCGCAAGAGTCAATAGCCTTTTTCAAGGAGGCAAGATCTTTAGTATGAACATCAATGTTTGCACCAATTTTTAAGCATAGTTCATCATTTCGTGCTTCCTCATATTGGACTTTCCGCTCAAGGATTTCACATTTTTTCGTTTTCCTCGGTGATGAGGGTTTCGAGTTCCTTAATGGTGATGGTGTGCTTACTCACCATCTCCATAAGCATACGAAACATAGTGAGCTTATTTCCTTTGAGGGAGCACATTAACTTATTAAGTTTAGAAAGCATAGGATCATCTAGATCATCATCCTAATACTATCCTCCGCATCAAGATACTCATCAATAGGAGTAGAAGGAGTGAAAAGAGGAGGATTTGATCGTGGAGTTACCTTGACCTTGTCAGGAGAGCTTTGGTCCTCTCCATCTTCTACCACGGCCTTTGCCATTAGACACTTGTGAGCGTTGCCCTTGTAGTCTTTCATGTAGTTTTAGGTGACCACATCACCACTCTTGTTCACTAACCTCAAAGTGTTTTGAGAGTCTTGAGAAACTCCGGCAACACCACTAACATCATCCGGATCATATTCTTCTTGAGCAACCATTACTTTCCCATCTTTCTTCTTGAGCTTGGAGTTCAAAGGATTTGGCAACTTCTTCTTGGGAAAGGTCTTCGGAAACCTTGGTTTATCCTCTCTCTTCTCATAAGGGCACTCGTTGGAGAAGTGGTTGGTTTCTCCACAGTTGTATCATTTTCTTACTTTCTTCTTTTGAAATCTTCCCTTGAATTTTCTTGCACTAAACTTCTTGACAAAGAGAGCCATGTCTTCATATGAGGGGCCCTCATCAGATTCAACCTCATCATCATCTTCTTCATCATCTTCTTCTTCTTCTTCTTCACTTTGCTCATCTTCACATACATGTTTGGCCTTCAATGCAAGATTGATCTTTGATGTTGGAGTACCATGCATGGCAAGATGCTTTGTGGCATTTGCCTTTGACTCTTCAAATAGTTGGAAAGTGGATATGATGTCATTTGTATTCATTTCCTTGAAGGCATGGTGTTGTCTTATGTCCCACACCATTTGATGGTGATATGGGGCAAGGGCATGAAGCAACTTATCCACAAGGAATCGCTTAGTCATGTTGAATCCATCTTGTGTTTTGTCACACTCACACGACTCAATGTCAGCGGTGAGAGTCATGAGACGCTCAAGGAGTTGATTGGGGGTTTCACCTTTCTCCATAAAAAAGTTTTACAATTGCCCCTTGGCAATTTCATATTGAGCACTCCGGAGAGTGGAGGTGCCGGTCTTGGATCTTATAATACTTTCCCATAGTTCCTTGGCACTTGTGATGTGTATGAACGGTCTCCTTTGCTTTTCAACCATACCTCTCCGTATACACATGATTGCAGTGTCATTGAGATTCTTTTCATAAATTTCTCTTGGTGTAGGATTCTTTGGATCAACCACATGGTAACCATACTCCAAGATCTCCAGCATCTCATCGTTTCCATATCGAAGATGATCCTGCATAGCAACTCTCCACAAGGCAAAATCGGAAATGGCATCAAGTAAAGGAGGTTTGCCTTGAGGATTATATTTCGGTTTCTCAACCTGGGGTCTTGTATAAAGCCAAGGAACACTAGAGTGTTCATTGCTAGGAGGTTGTTGACCAAGTGACGGAGTAGGCACAGTTGGCCTCGAAGCCGCACAACCCGAGAGTGGTGCAAGCACCGTGGACAACGTGGCTAACCATAGTTGGACCAAGGCCTCAAGAGAAGCATCATACTCCTCTTTCTACTTAGCAAGGGCCCATTCCAGATCCTCAGAAGTAAAGGACTTGACTTCAGAAGAAGCCTCGCCTTTATCCTTCAGATCTGCAACAAGGGGAGTCCCATCGGGGTTCATCTCGCTCTAGGGCGGCTAAGCCACAAGAATAGAGCAGGAGGCTCTGATACCAATTGAAAGGATCGAGATGGACCAAGAGGGGGGGTGAATAGGTACAACAACAAATTTTAATTGTTACTTAGCAATTTTAGGCAATATTGCGAAATATGTAAGTAAGCCTAACAATTGCAAGTGTGACACTAAGTGCTAAGCAAGATAAACATGTGCCACAAATATACGAGTAAGCAAACACAATATGATAAATGTAAGTGCAAGAGACAAGTAACCACAAGTAGGGAGTTAGGGTTAGGAATAACCGCAACTCCGGGAGACGAGGATGTATGCCGATGTTCACTTCCTTGGAGGGAAGCTACGTCACCATTTAGAGAGGTGGATGTTACCACGAAGGCACACCAACGCCACGAAGGCTCACCCTATTCTCTCTTTGATACAACACCACGAAGGCATTTCTCAACCACTAGTGGTAAACCTTGGGGTGGTTTCCAAACTCTCACAAACTTTCCGGGGGCAATCACAATGGTTGATTCCTCACTAAATGACTCCTACCACCTAGGAGTCTCCAACCTCCAAGAGTAATAAGAACGATGGGGAAAAGCTCAAGACTTGTTCAAATCACAAATTCCTTTGGTGCAAAGAAGGGGAAGGAGTGGATCTATCACTTGATTGGAGAACTTCTCTCAAATGTTCCCAAATCACTTGGGGATCCAGGATTTGGTGTAGAGGATTGAGAGAGAGAGAGTGAAAAGTGTTCCTGGTAAGCTCAAGGTGAATGGTAAACCTTATCCCGAGAGAGGAAGAAGGCTATATATAGTGTGGGTGTAAAACAGACCGTTGAGCCACATAGTGCACAGGGTCTAACGGACGTCCGGTGGTTTCTGGATGACGGGTGCCATGGATTAGACCGGACGTTCGCTCGGGCCGCCGGTCGTCCGGCCGCTGGAACATCTACCAGGGGCAGAGACAAGGTATGTGTAAGTTCATCTAGTGCCCCTTAGTGATTTTGGTGTATTGAAGACTGATAGGTTAAGGGACTAATATATTTGTGAGTGTACACAGGCTCTATAAGTCAATGAGGAGTTTGATATTTAAAGTGAAAGTCGACCCCTAAAAATGAATGTCTTCGGCTGAAGACTTTGGTTCTCCTGAAGGCTTTGAAAGTGAAGAAATTAGTGTGACCATGAAGACTTGATATTCATACGAGGAATCTGAAGCATGAAGACTTTTGTTTTCGTAGTTTCATTTTCTCTTTCTTGAGTCATAGGAAACACCGTACTGTTAAAGGGGGTCGAGGTAATACTAAAGAAACAGATTTCCAAGTGATGCTCATCTCAAAATCCTACACCTACCCAATCCTTTGAGTGAATTCATTGGAAATCTCATATCAGTTCAGTCAATTTCTTCAGTGATAGAGACGAAGATCTTCTGGTCTCTGAGGAATTTGTTCTGACTGAGGAGTTAGGAATTCGCTAGTGCGGATTGCCTACACAATGCGGAACATGATAGCCCTGAGGAATTCGAACCTCAAAATATCCGACCATTGCTGAGCCGTGCGCTAGCCGTTCCAAAATATCTACCACCTAAAGGTCATATCATTGAAGGGCATTTATGTCTTATCATGTCGGGCTGCTCCCCGAGCTATAAATAGCCGCCCCCTACAACCACTAGCTGGTTGGCTGCTCTGAGAGAAACTTACACTTGTCATTTGAGAGCATCCCATCCTTCGAGGACTTTGAGAGAAAATCATAAAGTGAGACAAACACAAATCCCAAACCCAAACTTACAAACCCCAAAGTGATTGAGCATCACTGAAGAGATTGTTCCTGTGTGGAACCGACACTTGTTACCTTTGAGGACCGTGTATCCTCCAGACTGTTAGGCGTCATGGTCTAAGCATCCAAGAGGAATTGTGGATTGGCGAGTGACCTAGTCTGTGATGGTTTGTAAGTCACCTGTGAAGACTTACCACTACTGTTGGGCGAGATTTGCGTGATCTTAGCTCAAGGAGAATTCGGTGAGGACTGTGTGTCCTCGAGTTTAAATACTCAGCCGCTCCAACCAAACGTACAACTATCATAGCAGTTGGAACTGGTCAGACAAATCATTATCTTCACCAAGCCAACTGGTTCTAATTCCTCAACCCTTTCATTTCCTCAGTTATGTGTTGATGTACCTGATCATTACTGCTTGAACACATTGATTGAAGACTTTCTCTATTTCCTCAATCCAAATTCTTCAGTCTGTCAATCTTTGTCCTGCTTATCCTGTGTTTACGCTTTCTATACTCAGTGCGTGTATTTCATTTCATCATGATGACTATGTTGTTACTCTGTTTTGCTTATACCCGAGTACTTATTCCGCTGCAAGTAGTTCTTTGCTTAGGAATTTCATCACCTTAAAATTCCTCAGTGAAGTTTTCTTAAAAATCGCCTATTCACCTCCCCTCTAGTCGATGTAATGCACTTTCAATTGGTATCAGAGCAAGGTACTCCCTTGTTCTGTGTGATTTTTTTAACCACCCGGAGTTTTAGTTATGTCGACTGTAGGAATGAGTGTCCTGCCCCATCTTTGACGGTCATGAGTATCCCCGGTGGCAGGCCATGATGAAGAAGCGACTCATGGCAATGAACAACAAACTATGGACCGTCACTGAGATTGGTCTTACCGATCTATGCAAGATGGTGGAGGCTTATGACATTCACAAGTACACGCTACTCAACCTCACACCAAAGGATGTCATCTGCTCCTATTTGTCCCAAAACCAGTTCAGGAACGTCATGCATCTCAACCATGTGAAGCTAATCTGGGACCGTCTCTCTGAGGTCTACGAAGGTCATCGTACTCGTCATGATCCTTGGTTTGAGGATTTCAAGGAATCACTCAAGGAGATGACTTTTGCACCTGAATCATCATCCTACTCACCATGCCTTATGGCAAAGGGTGCCAAGGTAACTGAATGCTACCTTTCTGAATCTAGTGAGGATGAATTAGGTGATGAATTTGGCCCCAGCTATGTGAAACTTGCTTCCCTTGCCACTAAACAACAAAGAGCTCTTGAAAAAGTTCAAAACATGCTAGATGAAAGCGATGATATGTTGGGTGAGCAATTGGATCAAAATAAGGCCTTGACTGATAGTCTTCAAAAACTTCAGTCAAAGTTTGACACCCTTCAAAATCATCATAACTCTCTCTTAACTGATCATGAGAATCTTTCGTATGAATTTCTTCAGAAAAAGCAAGATCTTGAGATGTTAAAAGTGAGTTATGAAGATCTTCAGAAGGAAAATGATGCATTGCTTTCTCAACAGATCAGTTCCGCTCAGGAAGAATTTGTTCCACCATGTCTTAAATGCATTGAGTGTGAATCTGCTAATTCATCACCTGAATGTTCAAATGCTTCTATTGCTGCAAATTCTTCAACTATCTCTGTGGTCACAAATTCTTCATCTGAGGATACCACATGTATCACTGAAGATAATGCAGGGCTGAACAAATTGTATGTGATAGGCATTTACAAAAGCCTCAAAGGGCATCAGACTCTTTGTGATATTCTTAAAAAGCAGATCTTGAACAGGAACCCTAGGAAAGAGGGTATTGCCTTTGAGAGGAAACTCAATGCTGATGGAACCTACTGGAAACCTGAGCAGTACCCCAAAACCTCATGGGTTGCTGCGAAAGGACCGCATGTAGATCCATGCAATTTATCTAGCTTTACCTTTGATTCTTCATATTCCTCTGATGAGTCATTTGACTCCAGCTATAAGTTGTTCAAGAATCAGAATGGTGAAGTATTTGCTTGATATGTTGGAACTAACTACAGGAACAGTCCCCCTATGAAGAAAATCTGGGTTCCTAAACGTTACCTTGAAAATCTTCAGATGAATGTCATCATGACACCATCCATGAAGAATAGGAACCCCAGATCAAATTCTTCATATGGACCAAACTCTTCATATGGATCCAAGTCCTCATATGGACCAAATTCTTCACGAGGATCATATTCCTCACATGGATCAAAATCCCCATATGATTATCATCATGCCAACACTTCTGTTTCGCAGGGAAAGTCTAAGGGCCATGACTACGCGCATTATTCTTCAAACCATTATGTTCATAAGTCCTCGAAGAATTTCTCTGCTTATTCATATGCTTACCCTAACCACTCTTCTGTGAAACAAAGTGCACTGGCTTCTATGCCATCATTTTCTTATGGAGCTCGCAGAATGATGAACTCTTTGCCACCCCTCCAGATGTGGGTGGTGAAGAAAAAGAACTAATCTCTTATGCAGGGTCAAGTCTCCAGACAAACTTGATCGTCTGAAGAATTTGCTGGAGACCTGAATGTGCTTGAAAGGACACAAGCTAATCACGAAGAAATGAATCATTCATTTCTCACGTCCTCATATTGCTATATTTGTTACTATTGATGAAATTGAAATCGTATTCTTCACTGATGAAGTATATGGGTTCGTAAGTTGCACTAATTCATCTGCAGGATGAACAACCCAAAGCTACTGAGTGGGTCCTTGATAGTGGATGTACAAATCACATGACTGGTGACAGAAGCTTGCTGATTGACACTGATTTGTCACCATCTCATCTGAAGCATATCACCTACACTGACAAAGGCAAAAGCAAGGTATTAGGTCTAGGTATGGTTGCAATCTCAAAGGATAAACACATGGACAAAGTCATGCTTGTTGAGTCCTTAGGATTCAATCTTATGTTAGTATTAATGCTTTGTGATCTTGATATGGTTGTTGTCTTCGGCAAATTTCGCTGCCTTGTGCTAATGGAATCTGACAACTCCAAAGTCTTCGAAGGCTTTAGGAAAGGAGACTTGTATATTGTTGATTTCTCTGCAGGACCACAGCTTGCCACATGTCTACTTGCAAAAGCTTCAGAATGCTGGTTATGGCATCGACGACTTGGTCATGCTGGGATGAGGAACTTGCATACACTCGCGAAGAAGAAGCATGCCATTGGCATCGAGGGTGTCAAAATCCTCAAAGATCATCTTTGTGGGGCTTGTGAGTCTGGAAAGATCACCAGAGCCAAGCATCCCGCGAAGACTATCATGACCACCTCTCGTCCTTTTGAATTACTTCATATGGATCTATTTGGCCCTACTCATTATGCGACGTTCACTAGTTCTGCATCATTATATGGCTTTGTCATAGTTGATGACTATTCTCGTTACACATGGGTGCATATCATCACTTACAAAAATGAAGTGCAGGAAGTCTTCAGACGTTTTTCCTCAAGGGCTTCCACAAACTTCCATGTGAAGATCAAGCATATCTGGAGTGATAACAGAACCGAGTTCAAGAACACTGGCCTCGTGGTGAGGAATAAGGCTCGTCTTGTAGCTCAAGGCTACACACAGGTTGAAGGAATTAATTTTGATGAAACTTTTGCACCTGTTGCTAGACTTGAGGCTATTTGCATATTGCTTGCTTATGCTAACCATCATAATATCATCTTACAACAAATGGATGTGAAAAGTGCATTCCTCAATGGTAAGCTTGAGGAAGAAATATATGTTGCTCAACCACCAGGTTTTGAGGATCCAAAATTTCCAGATCAAGTCTACAGACTCAACAAGGCCCTCTATGGCCTCAAACAAGCACCTCGGGCGTGGTATGACACATTGAAGGAATTTCTCATGAAGAAAGGCTTCAAACCCGGTTCACTTGACCCAACTCTTTTCACCAAATCATATGATGATGAATTATTCGTGTGCCAAATATATGTTGATGATATTATCTTTGGATGTACTAACCAACGTTACAGTGATGAATTTGCCTATATGATGAGTGAAGAATATCAAATGTCTATGATGTGAGAATTGAAATTCTTCTTAGGTCTTTAGATTCGTCAACAATACAATGGCATATTCATATCTCAGGAGAAATACCTCAAGGATGTATTGAGGAAATTCGGCATGCAAGACTGCAAAGGCATCAAAATTCCCATGCCCATAAATGGCCATCTATGCACTGATGAAAATGGTAAAGACTTCGATCAAAAGGTATACCGTTCCATGATTGGATCCTTATTGTACCTATGTGCATCTAGGCCGGATATTATGCTTAGTGATTGCATGTGTGCCCGATTTCAAGCTACACCGAAGGAATCACACCATAAGGTTGTGAAGCATATTCTTCGATATCTAGCTCACACACCAACACTTGGATTATGGTATCCCAAGGGCTCTTCCTTTGATTTCATTGGATATTCAGACTCTGACTATGCTGGCAATTGGGTGGACTGCAAGTCAACGTCAGGCACATGCCATTTCCTCAGTCGATCCTTGGTATGTTGGTCCTCGAAGAAGCAGAACCGCGTATCACTCTCCACTGTAGAGGCTGAGTACATTGCTACTGGATCCTCTTGTGCTCAATTACTATGGATGAAGCAAACACTCAAGGACTATGGCACAACGTGAAGAATGTGCCTCTCTACTGCGACAATGAGAGTGCTATCAAGATTGCTCACAACCCAGTTCAGCACTCGAAGACAAACCACATCCAGATTCGTCATCATTTTCTTCGTGATCATGTGTTGAAGGGAGACATCTCCATCGACCATGCAAGCACTGAAGACCAGCTGGCCGACATCTTCACTAAGCCCTTGGATGAGAAGAGATTTAGCAAGTTGCGGTGTGAGCTAAATATCCTAGAATCTTCGAATGTTCTTTGAAAAGGACACACATCCTAACACTTATGCTGACTTGATGACTTAGATGTGCAAAACATGAAGTAACATTTTTCTTCAATCAATGAAGACTAACCCTCTAAGTGTGAAGAAATTAATGAAGAAATTGATTCTCAGAACCCTACGAGAATTGTACGTGGTGTCTGAAATCAGCTTTCTTATACGGTGGGTTACGCCACCAACCAAAGTTGAAAATCTTCAATTTGAGTTTTTCTTCGTTTTTGAAATTCCTCAATTTTTCAAATTCTTCAACTTTGCATTGTCTTCACTCTTTCTGTCGTTGTTCTTCATTTGACTATATATATATGAGTTTATGTCCTCTACAACATTCAATTATTGCTAATTCTTCAAGCTGACTTTTCTGCTAAGTGAATGTGATCGGACCCTTTCCCCTCTATGCTAAACTCAACCCAGTCTATTCACAAATTCTTCATGTGCGTTCTATTTGAAACTCATTCAAATTCTTCACTGTGTCCTTGACAGTTGAAGAAATTGTGAACGACTCTTTAAAATATTCCTATCTGAAATTTTCGGCTTTTGCCGCTCAAACCATTACACATTCCATGATATACTTATCTATTCACCCATGATCTCACACGATCTCCACTTCTCAGTACGTGGGTGACACATGTCGTGTGAATGAGAAGGGTCAGGGGCACGTTCGTTCAAATTCTTCGGGCGAACAGTTATTCACCTCCGCTATAAATACCCCTTCCCTTCCTCATTTCACTTTTACTCTACTCGACCTCACTCCCTCGCTCGAGCTACTCAAACCCTAGCGCTGCCGCTAACCCCATCATTGCCGGTGAGGAAGAGCTTCACTGCCTCGACCTCGTCGACATCGTACTCGCGCCGGCCGCGGAAATCTTCCCTCCGCCGCCGCCGTAGACGTCTTCCTCCGCCAAGTTAGGGCGTGAAAGATCCGAGACGACGAACTTCCAAATCTACACTTCTAGTTCATCGTGTTCTTCATCAAGGGTAATTAAAAGTTACTTTTACCGCATTTATTCTACTAATGATTTTCATCAAATCCTCAAAAGGTGTTTATTCTTCAACCTCCTCTGCCAGAGCTGAACCTCACACCTGGACAAAGTCACATGTTGACGGCGTTCATTACTGAAGAAAATTGGAAGTTTGACCAAGCCAGATCAATCAAGAAAGTGCAGTACAAGAAGCAGTGCTACTTAAAGGACAACATCCTCAGTCTTTCGCCTGAGCAGCTCCTTGCACTACAAGCTGAAATCAAGAAGCTCAACGAAGATTTTGAAGCCTACAAGGCTGACTGGAAGGGCGCCAAGGTCAGATTTGTCAAACTGATGAAGAAATTCACCTTAAGTGTTGCTGGCCCTATGCACATTGACGTTACTCAGGCTGAAGCATCTGCTCAAGCCACTGAAGGAATTGCTAGCACCGCGATGAACATCAAGCTGCTGCTGATGAAACTGCAAGCACCAGGGCTGCTGAAGAAATTCCAACCTCTGAAGAAACTGCCAGGGCAACCACTAGTGTTGCGCCTGAAGAAATTGCCAGGCCAGATGAAGACTCTATCGTTGCGCCTGAAGAAACTATTCAAGACAGGCTAACTGCATCAGTTGTGCCTGAAGAAATTTATCCCACTGCCACTGCTCCGCCTGCACCAACACCAAGTCCAGTTCTTCCTTCTGCTTTGGAAGTGAAGAAAACCAAAGCTGCGAAGCATGCTGCTTTGAAAAAGAGGAAGGCATCAGCTGCATCAGAATCTTCGGCCCCCAAGAAGGTGAAGATTTTGACAAGTTCACTGGAGAATCCCATTGATGATGTTCCTCTCACAAGCATGTCATCTAAGAACTTGTTCCTCATGGCGAAGAATATCAGATTCCCGAAGAATCTGCAGAAGAAGATCCCTCTGCTGCTTCCACAGAGTAGATGGATGAAGAAATTGAGGTTGAAGCTTTCACCTCAACCCCTCAGGTATCATCGCCAATGCCTCAATTCACTACTGAAGAGGTCGGTGTTGAAGAAATGGAAGTGGATGAGGATGTGGACATTGGTTGCACCACTCCCGTGCTGAATGATGATTTCTGGGAGAGTCGGCACCCCAACTCACCTCTGTTCACACCGATCCAACAAATTCCTTAGTCCCCGGCTCCAACTAAAGTTCTCATGGGTTCTGAAGAAATTCATGCCACCCCTTCCATACCTGAAGAGATTCCAGCAACTAGTGTTGATGAACATGTTGCTGAAGAAATGGAGGCCCAGTGTCACACCCTGATTTTCATGCCACTACACTTAAGCTAACAATCATGATAAAATATGGTTTGACAAAAACTTTTGAGTGCTTTGGACTCTACTTGGTTGATTTTTGTGTGCTGTTTGCAAGTGTTCCAATAATCAAATAAATACTCCAATTCCTATACTTCATCTCCTTGCTCCAAACTCTTGAACCAATGATCATTCCACGTGTCTAGTACATTACAGAATTTTCTTACAAAAATAATTTGGCCAAAAAGTATTTTCTAAATTTAGTTTTCCAAAAACCCATGAATTGAGGTTTGCACTACAAGTACTTGATTTGGGGTATGAAAAATCTTTCTAAAAAAAATATTTGACTCCTATTAGATATAAGACTACCATAAACCACAAACATATAATTTTAAAAGTTATTTTCCTATTTTATTTAAAGGCCTTTTCCTTAGGCCAGAAATGGTCTTTAATAGGTTAAAATTATTTTAAAGCTTTAAAAATATTTGGGAAAAACCTAGGGAAACTCAGTGGGCATGTATTGTTCATATATAAGAGTTTCAACACATGGTAATGTTCAAAATATTGGACAAAACCTCCCAAAACCATTTCTGCCCATTTCAAGGATTTGAAATATTTCTACAGGAAATATTTTCATAAAAATCCAAGGAAAATCCAGCAAGTCACAAATGCATATTGTGATCACCTTGAAAAGCCTCATCTCAATCTGTCACGACCGGTTTTCCGGGTATTAAATTCCAGAAATGGCCGTTGTGCTCACCAGCCCCAGGATAACTGTTAGCTGATGAGGCACCAACTTGATACTGAAATTCCAAGCAAAATACAACATATGCAGTACAAGACCATCCTGGCCTGTGAGTACAACAAATGGTTTCTAGTATTTGATGGCGGAAGCGGGTTGTGAATCATCAGTGTCTATGGGACTCCATTTTCCACAGGAACAGCTGACCAGGTTAACTCCTATCTTCGTGAGGCTGCTATCACCGTTGCTTAGGTTCCGGGGCTGTCATCACGTCGCTCCTCTCCGTGCAAGAAATCTGGCCAAGACAATAGCCCGGGACAAGCCAGTGAGTACTTTGAATGTACTCGCAAACATTATGAACACGGGTATAATATAACAACAATGTTCCGAAATATTTATACTCATGACGTCAGTCACAAAAGGTAAATAAATCTCTGATGCATGTAAGTAGGTTATTTATGAAATGCAATCGCATATTAATAAATAGAGGCACCGATTGGGTGTCTGAAGCGACGCCTCGAAAGGTCAGCAAATAAAGAGAAATACCTCCGTCGGGCGTCTGAGCGACACCACATAAAGGGCTTATAAAAGAAATGCCACAGTCGGGCGTCTCAGCGACACCACATAAAGGGCTTATAAAAGAAATGCCACAGTCGGGCGTCTCAGGACACCACATAAAGGGCTTATAAAAGAAATGCCACAGTCGGGCGTCTCAGCGACACCACAAAAGGGCTTATAAAAGAAATGCCACAGTCGGGTGTCTCAGCGACACCACATAAAGGGCTTATAAAAGAAATGCCACAGTCGGGCGTCTCAGTGACACCACATAAAGGGCTTATAAAAGAAATGCCACAGTCGGGCGTCTCAGCGACACCACATAAAGGGCTTATAAATAATCATAGTGAATACCCAAGAGGTAAAACCATCCCAGGGATACTCGGTATTTCAATTAATATAAAGGTGTTAGTCCATAATAAAATTAATAATCATCATAAGTCTCAAGTAACAATCCATGTTCTGGTTTAACAGTTTTTCTCCTCCGAAGACCGACACTAAGACCGACACTTGACCCATCCCAGACTGTAGTCCTTAACCATGGACATGGCTATTTGAATAGGTTTAATCTCTGCAGAGGGTGTACTCTTTACCCACGAGTAACGGATTTCTTTAGTCCATCGGGACTAATTCCATCTACAGTCTTTTAAATGAAAACGCACCTGACTTGCACACACCAGCTTAACTCACCGGTGTCTGGAATCACCCACGACACTCGTTAAGCAAAACTCTAAGTGGGGAGGCTACAACCTCGATTAGCATGGGATCACAAAATTTATACCACGCGCAAAACTGGGGAAGCTACCCCCTCGGCTACAACCGAAAACACCCATGCCCCCTGATCGCATGACTGGCTTTAATCCATGGTCGTGGTACCCTCATCCCGGCCCCTCTGTACGGTGTGTGCTAGAAAGGGGTTGACAAATTACTGAACCGTACTCTACTTGTTGTAGAGACGAGTGGTAGTACGAAACAAGTATGGGGGTTACTGGAACAAGACTCGATCTACGGTCGACTCAGGAGGTTTATAAATTTCCCTGCATGACATGTATAATGAAAATATTCCAACCAATAGAATCACCGCTCACTATACCTCACTATGCCATACCGGACATAACCGTCCCGACGGAGACCGGCGACAAACTCATGCCTACCCAAGGCAGAGGTTTTTCCCGGATTCCTTCCGGCATGCATGCAAGGCACATGAGGATGATTATCATCACAATTGTGTTCATTTCCAACAGCATGGAAATCACTAATACGCATTCATGCATATGATCATATCACATGAAATAACAAGTTCTCCGAAATGAGGTGGTTTTATAAACGTGTTAACGAACACACCAAAAATATTATGCCGGGGTTTAGAATGCTTGCCTTCAAGGTGTGGAAAGGCAGGGTGCACTCCAAAACTTTTGAAAGTTTTCTTCTCTCTCTCCAAAGCCCTATTTTAAATAAATTTGAATTAACACACAAAATCAAAAACAGTACAAAAAGTTTGTTTGAAAATTTTTCAAATAAATCTTAAAATAAACTAGGTTAAATTTGAGAGAGGTAGGAAAAAGAATCAATTCATTTGGAGTTATATTTAAAAAGTTATAGCCAGTCAAAGTTTAGTCAAAAATCTGGTTTTAAAAATAAAACAGAAAAGAAAACGATTTGAAAATATACGTACACGTTGAAAGCATATTTTGGATTTACGCTTCCACTTACTCCAGCGTGGACGGTGCGCGTGTCACTGACAGTGGGCCCGCCTGGCCCACTGGTCAGGTTTGACCAGTCTATCTCTCCCTCCTATTCCTCTGCCCGGAGGCGAGGCAACGGCGATCAACGCCGGCGGACAGCGGCTCCCCACGGGCTCCAGAGGGTCGGGATGGATCCTCAAGACCGGGGCAGTTATTCCGGTGGTCGAGGGAGTGTTGGGGATGGAGGGAGTCGTCGGCGACGAGCTTCGCGGCGGCCGGCCGCGTCGGGAGTAAAGTGGTTTTGGGGCTGTGGTGGTTCCCGATCAAAATCGAGCAGGGGGAAGGGTTCACGGGAGGAAGAGAGAGCTTTTGGTGGAGAGAGTGGAGAGGGGGAGGCCCTGGTGGCGCCGGAATGGCCGGGGCAGTGGCGGCGGCTGCGGTTGCCGGAGATGGGGAAGGAGACCTCTCCGAGTTGATTGGCTGCCAATGGGGGTCTTAGGGAGATGGCTTGGGACTGCCTGCGTGCGGGGATGAGCTCGGGGCTCCTTATATAGGTGAGTCGAGGCGGTTCAGCGGCGGCTGCGGATAAGGTCGCCGACGACCGTCTTTCTATAGCTTGGGCGACGTGGCGGCGACGAGCGCTAGGGGACACGCTTGCGGATGAGCTTGCATTGCTCCAGGAGGCAGGTGGCAAGCAATGGCGGCTTGGGCGGCACCGACCTGGCCGAGACGTGCTGCGGACGCCGGCATGCCGCCAAGAGCTCTCACGGCGGTGCTGTAGGGCACCAGGGTCTGCTTGGCGTGATGCGATGAGAAGGGGAGCGCGTGGCATGGTGCTACAGAGCGGGCAAGAACCAGGGGCGCGACGTGTCGGCTCGGGCGCGGCACATGCAATACGCGTGCTGTGCTCGCGCCCAGAGCACGCACGGAACGTGCTCGACGAAATGCCGGGGCATGCTAGGGGTCTCGGGTGAGGTTGGCAAGCAACAGAACTAGATTAGTGATAGAGGGAAGATCAAGGGACAAGGTGGTTTGGTCAGGGGACCAAGTTCATAATGCAAACAAAACTCATGCCAAATCAGTTCATGCTTTCAAGGTGTTTGACAAAATGCCACAGGCACCAAGGCATTTCTTGGAGTGGCCAAATCTTCCAGAGTGGGGTCTCTTTAGATGGAAGAGAGGGTGGTGAGGTTAGTTTGTGAAAAGCACAAACTTGCTAGTGCAAGTTTTGCAGAACTTCAATTCTGGACAGGAGGTGAATGGCATCATTTCATGAACCAAAAATGATCCAATGGGTGCATGCTCCTGGACTTAGAGGTTTAGCATGGAGGACTACAAGTAGGAGAAAGCTCATGGGTAAAGGAGCAACTTAAGAAGTAGTTGCTGTATAAATCCTCAAGTTGGACCAGTATGGAAAAGAGGTTGATTCACTCAAATTTTTCAAAGGACATCACTGGGTTTTTGCATAAAATTGAATCATATGCTGCTACTAACATCCCATAATTTTGGTGGAAGCTAGAAAGAAATATTTAAATGAGTTGTAGTGCAAAATTGCCCACTGGACCAGAGAAGAAAATTGGGTGTAGAGCTCAAAATATTTCATGAATAAAAGATATTTTTGCATGAAAGTGATTTTAAAACATCACCTGACATCTCCAAATTTTGGTTGGAATTTTAAGTGAATTTATCAAATGGTTGTAGTTCAAATATGGCCACATAACCTTGGAAAGCCATTTTTCAAGAAAATAAAGATCAAGCAAATTAATTATGTAATTAGTTCTACTAATAAAGAAACGTTTTTCTTGAGAGGTTAAACAAGTCCAATAACATATTTGAAAAGTTTTCTTTTTGGGGAAAACTCCATAATAACAAGAGAGAGAAAAAAGGTCCAAAAATTAGAAGGGAGCCCAAAAAATAAAAATTTTAATTTCCTGGCAAAATTTTAATTAACAAAACAAGGTTAAAATTTTGGGGTGTCACACAATCAAGGTCATTTTAGTTCACCAAAATGCCCAAAACCCTCTCTGGCCAGAATCAAATTTGAACAACTTTGTACTACCAACTTTCTCCCCTTGATACCAACTTTTGTGAACATGTTCACATGACCAATTGAGGCCACTACACCGAGTGGTGCATCAAGGGGAAGTGATTTGCTTAACTAGATCTACACAAGTTCATTTCTGCTAATTTCTAAGGTTTGCCAAAGTTACATTAGCAAACTCTTCCAAATAAGCTCATCTTCCTTCTACCCTCTCATTTTGTCGTGAAAAACACCCCTGCCAAGTGGCACAAGAAGGAAATCAGTGCAAGTACCCCAAAACCATATCAAACACCTTCTGACATTTTACCAAAGTCACTGTTTTGACCACTTACACTATTCTCCTTGAGCTCAACTTTTAACCAGAGCTTCATATAGTCACCCTCTACCTCCAGTAACTCCCTCCCAACCAGAGCTCAATGATTGAGGGGGGTGAAACCCCATTTTCCCTCTCTGGACAACTACATTTCTTCCATTTTCTTACCTCTCTCTCACTCCTGCCAGGTCCCAAAGCATCCAAGGCCCCCCTGGTTTATTCTTCCTGCAGCCACTGGACACAAGTGGACGCGCGGGTGCGCGCAAAAAGCCATGGATGCCGGCCATTTGCATGCTCTGGAACGCATGGCAGAGCACCCGAGTGTTGACACCGCGTCCCTTGACCACCTCGAGCCTCCCCCTCGCGCCAGTCGAGGCGCCTCGGCGTCCGTGACACGCCACGGCCTGGTCCCCCTCCTCCTTCTCCCTCCTGCTGCCCCCTCACATGCGTGCTAGGGCCGCCCGAGAGCCCCAATGGGCGAGCCCACACGCGTGACACTCTGCCACTTTCCCGCTATGTCTCTCCTTCTCCCTCGACTTGGACCACGCCCACGAGCGCCGCAGACAGCCCCGAGCCTCCTCCCATGGCCACTGCGGCCATTTCCGCAAGTGCCCGTAGGTCAGGTCCACGGTGAGCCACGGCCTCGCCATTTAAGGACTCCCGAGGCCTCCCTCTGGATCCCCTTTGCTCTCTCTCTCTCTCCCGTGCATCCCCTAGACCAATCCGCACCTCCTCCCGTGTCCTCCAACCTTGTCCATGGTCGGAGCCGAGCCGCCGACCATCGCCTAAATTCTCCTCGTCCGAGCCCCCTCCTCTCCACCTATAGATTGCTTTGCATCCCGACCACCATCATGGAGCTTTCCCGCGCTCCGCTTCATCCTCCCCGTGCCTGCCTCCTCGTGCCCCAACCTCACTGTCGCCTCCGTCCGCCGCGGGCAATGCACTGCTTGCATCCGACCACCCCTGCCTCCGTTGAGTACCTAGCCAGATGCGCCACTCCCTCCTGAGCATGTCGGTGGGCGGAGCATCGCCGGAGACGCCATATAGCGCCGGCAGCCGGCGCCGAACACCTCCTCTGTCTCCTGTCGCGTGCCCGCGCGGGAGGTTGAGGACGAACCTGCCAGTGGGCCCCGCCTGTCGGCCGGCCAGCGGGGTTGAGCCACTAACAGGTGGGCCCCGCCTTCGATCGGGGGAGGCGTATTCCCGTGAGTACGCCTCCTGCGTTGACGGCTCACGCGCGGCCGAGGAGATGGGCCGGCCCACTGCTATCTCCTGTCCCGCGCGCAAGATAAGGGTAAAGCCCATTTCCTTTTATTTTTTCCTTTTCAGTGAGTTTCAAAAATCCATAAACAATTCAAATTAAATCCAAAATTGATGATTCAAATTTGCGGTGACTCCATAAATAAATATCTATCTAATGAGCCATAGTGAACATTTCTATTGTGCTGGGTGCTCACTGGATATATTAAATAGGTCATTTATCCACACAAGTCCCCTTCAAAAATCCATAGGATATTCATTTGGACTCCAAATCCAGTGAAACCAATTTCCAAATGTTTCTAAAATCATGCCTGATTTAATGGGTACTTTTACTTGTTTTTACAAAAAGGCATTATGTGGACAACTTGCAAATCCATGTTTTTGAAAAACAACACGATTTGGTAATATTGTTGACATGATTCGTGAGGAAGTCACGATGAGTTGAGCATGAGTTGTCCATAACTCTTTCTCGATATTGGTGTATGTAACCTCCTGATACTTGTTGTAGATGCATTCATGTCCTTGATAAATGTTGATCATACTTGCATGAGAAAAACTAGCTTTCCGCAAAAATGCCAATTTAGCGGTAGAACCTTGCAAAAAATTATTCTGTTATCACTCTCGGGTTGCTTGCGAGTACATTCAAAGTAGTCATTGGCTTGCCAGTGGTTATTTTATTGGCCAGGCATGAAAGACAAGATATAATGAAGAGTACTGATACGTCAATTTTGCATCATGCTTTTGTATCAATATTTATTGCATTATGGGCTGTTATTACACATTATGTCACAATACTTATGGCTATTCACTCTTATTTTACAAGGTTTACCATGAAGAGGGGGAATGCCGACAGTTGGGATTCTGGCTGGAAAAGGAGCAAATATTAGAAACCTATTCTGCACAGCTCCAAAAGTCCCGCAACTCCATGAAAGTCATTTTTGGATTTAATAAGAATTTATGAGCAAAGAAAGTACCTGAGGGGGCCCACACCCTAGCCAGGAGGGTGGGCCCCCCCTACTGGGCGTGCCCCTGTCTCCTGGGCCCCCTGGTGGCCCTCCGGTGCCCATCTTCTACTATATGAGGTCTTTTACCCTGGAAAAAAAATCATAAGGAAGCTCATGGGACGAAACTCCGCCGCCACGAGGCGGAACCTTGGCGGAACCAATCTAGGGCTCCGGCAGAGCTGTTCTGCCAGGGAAACTTCCCTCCCAGAGGGGGAAATCATCACCATCATCATCACCAACGATCCTCTCATTGGGAGGGGGTCAATCTCCATCAACATCTTCACCAGCACCATCTCCTCTCCAAACCCTAGTTCATCTCTTGTATCCAATCTTGTATCAAAACCACAAATTGGTACATGTGGGTTGCTAGTAGTGTTGATTACTCCTTGTAGTTGATGCTAATTGGTTTACTTGGTGGAAGATCATATGTTAAGATCCTTTATGCATATTAATACCCCTCTGATTATGAACATGAATATGCTTTGTGAGTAGTTCCGTTTGTTCCTGAGGACATGGCTGAAGTCTTGCTATTAGTAGTCATGTGAATTTGGTATTCGTTCGATATTTTGATGAGATGTATGTTGTCTCTCCTCTAGTGGTGTTATGTGAACGTCGACTACATGACACTTTTCACCATTATTTGGGCCCAGAGGAAAGCATTGGGAAGTAATAAGTAGATGATGTGTTGCTAGAGTGAAGAAGCTTAAACCCTAGTTTATGCGTTGCTTCGTAAGGGGCTGATTTGGATCCATATGTTTCATGCTATGGTTAGGTTTATCTTAATACTTCTTTTGTAGTTGTGAATGCTTGCAATAGGGGTTAATCATAAGTGGGATGCTTGTCCAAGTAAGGGCAGTACCCAAGCACTGGTCCACCCACATATCAAATTATCAAAGTACCGAACGCGAATCATATGAGCATGATGAAACTAGCTTGACGATAATTCCCATGTGTCCTCGGGAGCACTTTTCCCATTATAAGTAATTGTCCAGGCTTGTCCTTTGCTACAAAAAGGATTGGGCCACCTTGCCGCACCTTATTTACTTTCATTTCTTGTTGCCCGTTACAAATTATCTTATCACAAAACTATCTGTTACCTACAATTTTTGTGCTTGCAGAGAATACCTTACTGAAAACCGCTTGTCATTTCCTTCTGCTCCTCGTTGGGTTCGACATTCTTACTTATCAAAAGGACTACGATAGGTCCCCTATACTTGTGGGTCATCAAGACTCTTTTCTGGCGCCGTTGCCGGGGAGTGAAGCGCCTTTGGTGAGTGGAACTTGGTAAGGAAACATTTATATAGTGTGCTGAAATTTTCTATCACTTGTTACTATGGAAACTAATCCTTTGAGGGGCTTGTTCGGGGTATCTTCACCCCGACCAGTAGAGCAAAGAGTTGCTCCTCAACCTACTGAACCAACTGAAAATGTTTACTTCGAAATTCCTTCGGGTATGATAGAGAAACTGCTAGCTAATCCCTTTGCAGGAGATGGAACATTGCATCCCGATTTACACCTTATCTTTGTGGCTGAAGTTTGTGGATTATTTAAGCTTGTAGGTATTCCCGATGACGTTGTTAAGAGGAAGGTTTTCCCTTTATCTTTGAAGGGAGATGCATTGACATGGTATAGGCTATGTGATGATACGGGATCTTGGAACTATAAACGTTTGAAGTTGGAATTTCACCAGAAGTTCTATCCTATGCATCTTGTTCACCCGTGATCGTAATTACATATATAATTTCTGGCCTCGCAAAGGAGAAAGCATCGCTCAAGCTTGGGGGAGGCTTAAGTCAATGTTATATTCATGCCCCAATCAAGAGCTCTCAAGAGAAATGATTATTCAAAAAATTATGCTCGGCTTTCTCTCAATGATCGAACCATGCTCGATACGTCCTGTGCTAGTTCTTACATGCTGAAGACTACTGAATTCAAGTGGGACTTATTGGAAAGAATTAAATGCAACTCTGAAGATTGGGGTTCCGACGATGGTAAGGAGTCGGGTACAACACCCAAGTTTGATTGTGTTAAATCTTTTATGGATACCGATGCTTTTCGTGGATTTAGCGCTAAATATCGACTTGACTCTGAGATAGTAGCTTCTTTCTGTGAATCTTTTGCTGCTCACGTTGATCTCCCTAAGGAGAAGTGGTTTAAATATAATCCTCCCATTGAAGTAAAAGTAGTTGCACCTATTACAGTTGAAGAAAAGACTATTACTTATGATGATCCTATTGTTCCTACTACTTATGTTGAGAAACCACCTTTTCCTGTTAGAATGAAGGATCATGCTAAAGCTTCAACTATTGTTCGTAAGAGTAATACTAGAACTTATACACCTCCTGAGCAAATTAAAGTTGAACCTAGTATTGCTATTGTCCGGGATATACCCCGCGGTGTAACCCGACCGGAAGTATAACCCGGCCGGACTTGGTGACTCACTAATGACCCGCCCGATCCTGGCGACTTATGGGTGACCTGGCAAGCGGATCAGAGGAGCGACAAGACCCGGGGGCCCAGGAGGCTCAAGGCCCAGAAGGCCGGTTCACGTTTAATGGTGGGCCGGCTTAAGAGGAAAGGCGTGAGGAATATCTCCCTTACAAGGAATCAAGACCCGGACTTGAGTCCGGCTTGTAGTACAAGATAGGCTAGTTCTAGTCCTACTAGCAGGCCCGGCACATAGGCCGGGAAAACGGGGCGCCCGCCCTGGGCCCCGGAAAGCAGGGGCCCCAACCGAGGTAGTTCCTTCATAGCTCGTAGGAAGCCCAAGAAATTTATTGAGAAAGTAGAGGGTCCATTCGGTCGTGGCGCTGGGGCAAAACCCATCGTCAATCTTTCTCCTTGATTCCTCCACATCTCCCGACTCCCATAACAGCGCCGCCACTCCCATGCGTTTCCGATTCCAAGGTCACCGCTGGCCATTAATGGAGATTAAAGGCGAAAATCCGTTCCCATATCAGCTCTCCTTCCCTTCTCAATGTTCTTCGTTCCCCATCAACTAGATGTTGGAAACATGGAGACGGTAGGTGTTCTTCTTTTCTTCCTTCCCATAATCCCGTCCCTCCTTAATTAAATAGCTATGTCCTCCTGCTCTGAGGAGTCCACATCTACCTGCATAGGTGTTCTTCTGATATTCACTGGATCTAAGTGTGAGAGTCCTCGGGAGTCAGGAGATTAGGAGAACTGCAGCATGGGGGAAATTATTGAGTTCTTGCTGTCGTCTTCTCGTTCATGCTGAATACTGCAACCTGCCGATCTGGCAATCTAGATCCACATCAATCCATATTCAGGTGTGTTTGTTCCCTATATTAATCATTTATATGCTAACTGTTCCTATTAGTGTCATCTAGAAAGTGTGTATCTGGTAAAAAAAGAACATTAAAAGGCAGCTCAAAGATGAATTGGTAAAAACCCAAAAAGGACCAATTGACAAATTTTTTAGAACTAGTAATTCTTCTAGAGACCCCTTGGAACTGGCCATAGTAAGTGTTGAAGAGCAACTGACTGAGAATACAGATGCTACTAATGATGATATGAACGATGGTGATAATAATTCCAGCCAACATGAAAAGTTGAAAACCTAAGTCACTAACCAAATTCAGAAATACCGGGAGTCGATGAACAACAATCATGCACTGTTCATATTTTGGATCCTCCAAACTATGACAATATGATTGATATGGATAGGGCTATTTTAGTTGAGATAGTAATTCTAGACATAATTCTAGACAAAATGAATTCTTTGTTGTTAAAATTTAGTAAAACGATTATGTGGAATTACATTATTTCATTACTATCATGGTGTAGTTCTCCTTATATCAATAAATAAATTCTATTGTCAATTCTTAAGACCAAAGATCATCGTCTAGGATATGCACTAGATATTTACTTTTTTAATAGAAAATATTTTTAGATTTCGAATCAACAAGGGCCCCTTGTTGGTGTCTTGCCCCAGGGCCCCACAAATCTGTGGGCTGGCCCTGCCTACTAGGACTCCACATGTAACCCGCCCCTCTAACATATATAAGGAGGGGCAGGGCTCCCCAAAGAGGGACAGAAAAAAGAACAATCTCTAGGGCTAGATACAAGAGCCGGCTTACCGGCGACTCTCGTAGGATCGTAATGAGACCTAGCCACAAACAGCATGTAGGGTTATTACCGGATGATGTTTCCCGGGGCCCGAAGCTGTCTAAATCCTTATCTTACGTGTTGCGTCTCTCGTCCCGATCAACCCCTCTCAAGCTACCACATAGATGCGTTGGCCTCGCGACTAAGTCCTGACACTAAGACATCTGACGTGACAATTTCACGACAATTGGCACCCACCGTGGGGCCATCGCACGGTGGTGTTGAGTTCTTGGACAGATCTTTCTAGTGTTCGAGAAGTTCGCAATTTTCTGGATGAAGAAAGACTCAGCTCGAAAGGATCGGCAACATCTGTGAGTTCATCAGCCCAGATTTTACGGTCCGTGAGATTTAAGTCAGAGAAGAATTAGGGTTACGGTTGATCTGCTGCCGCCGTCGGGCGATTTATTCTGTCGTTTCCAAGTCGCCAAAAACTGACAGAGACGCATCTGATCAAATCGATGCCTCACGTGTGCCTGCTCTGCTGCTACTTCGACTCCAAACTGGATATCGAGACAATCTGATTATTGCCAGGGTCACGGTCAAATAGGAACTTTAAAAAACAGAAAGGAAAAGACGAAACAGTCAATGACCCAGAGTCAGACTCAGCCATGATTCGGATTTCTTTGTTCCGCCTCTATGTCCAACCCGCCGCCGCCGGCGCGCCCGATCGATGTTGTCTCTGAGCCGGCCCCTGCAGAACAGCCTCTACCCCCGTGCTGCCCCGCCTGGGTGCCTTCGCCTCTACCGCGTCGCTGTCGCCACGGCCAAGCGGCCTCGCGCTCGTTTCAAGCCATCTCAGCACGACCGCACCTTCGCTCCTCTGAGCCGCCATCGCGCCCTTGCTCCACCAAGCCGTGCCAAGCCACCTCTGCACCCCTGCAGTCGCCGCTTCCACTGCTGCTCCGAGCCGCCGGAGAGCTGCCCTGGCTTCCGCTGCTACTCCGGGACGCCGGAGAACCATCCTCGCCCTGCTCCGCCTCACCTTCGGCGTGACGAGCCGCCTGCTCCATTGTGACCGAGCGCCGCCTACCTTCGTGGTCAGGGTTAAGTCGCCACTGCCTGGCCCTCTGATCATGGTCCGCCCTCCATCGCGAATTTGTCGGGGCACCTCTGAGCCGCCGCCTCCAAAATTGACATAGCCTGACGCCACTTCGGCTGCAGTATACTCCAGTGGTCGTGACCGGCTCTCTTTGCGCCGCGTCCCGCGATGGCCGGGTAGCACGCCGATGTGTCCACGCGCCGGCGAAATCCGGCGCATCGCTGCCAGCTGCGCTGGACTCTGTCCCCGCTTGCCTCTGCTGAGCCGCCGTGCCCGCGTCTAAATTGTCCCAACAAGCCGTCTTTGAGCGCTCCTACTGCAGTTGTGTACCCAGGGGAGGTGGTGCGTGTATGCACATCTTGGATGCGATTAGTAGTGCTTCTTGATAAGCTGGAAATAGCATGTGCTACTACTTGGTTCAGTAAATGGTCAAGGCTGTCGTAACAATGGAGATTGCACCTGCAGCGGTGCCGTACGTCGCAGGGTCCGACCAGTTTCACTGTCATCGCAGCTCGAACCAGCGATGGAGTTATTATTAACATCAAAATCTGTTTCAGCAAAACCGGGGGAGTGCAAAGGATTTCGTCCATGGAACCTGGGTTTTGGAGTTGCAACGTACCAAGACCAAAAAAGGGATTTACGATGCAAGTCAAACTTCAGTGGACCTTTGAAAAAAAAAGGTTACAACGACAGCTCGGCTCCAAGGTGCCCTGACCCGGGTCCTCTCGTGCGACCTGCGCCCGTGAGCCGGATGTTACGTGTCGATGTGGGGAATCCTAATATTTACGTCCGCAAACATTCTGTTTCAACTCAATTGACTACTGAAGAAACGCAAGTTTCGGTTTTGACGGATACAGAGAACATACTTGCTATGTGTTTTGTCCTGCTGATGACTTGAGCTCAGGGATTTTCGGGTGTGTTGAAGGGCTCAACCTCACTTCTACCTCCCGTCCGCGGGCACACTGGCTCCCCGCTACTCCAGTAGTTAGTGCTGGCCAAAAAAGAAAAAGAAGTCAATTTGACATAGCGCTGGGCTCATGGATGCTATCCGTAATTTCAACAGTGGATTTATCTGCGTATTGAAACTTGGTCTGCTCCGTCTCTGCCTATCTGACAAAAAATGCCAGATACATGCGCAAGTTGTCGCCCCTGCTACATCAAATGGACTCATTGTCTGCGCCCGTCGCTGTTTTACCCGCGTCCTGGCCGGCTTACAACGTCGTGGCCGACTCGCCCGTCCGCGCCACCTTACAACGCCATGGCCGACTCGCCCGTCCGTGCTACCTTACAACGCCATGGACGACTCGCCCGTCTACCCTTGCGGCCGGTTCACACGTCTTCACCGGCTTACAATGCGGAGAACAACTTGCTCGTCCGCACCAGTTTACAATGCCTCAGCCGACTCATCAGCCTACATCTGTGGCCGACTCGCTCGTGATTGGTTTTGACTTCACCATAGTGATCATCAACTCCGTGGCGGATAATTTCTGGCTTAACATATCAGGTGAAATCCATCCAGTATATTTTTATATATTATATATTGCTTTCTTTAAAAGAGCAATTACTCTGGCTTGCAAGTTCTCCAGTGCAGGACAAGTTATGTCACTGAGATGTTGAATGACTCATACCGGTTTATATCACGGTCAAATATGGAGAGTCTCAAGCCAACTCCTCGAGTAGTCTTAAAACTCGGGGGCTACAGTGACATGACTCGGGAACTCCGGGTCATGGGAGGGGATGATAACCCGGTTCCGGAGAACACTACCATACTGACGAAAATTCCAGTTTTAAAATCCGGTTCAAGAGACATCTCTCTCCCGCAAAGCTTTGAAGCTCTCAAAACCGGTTCAACATCCGGATCAAGGTAAATTTGTCCCTTACAAAGCTTTGAGGATCTCAATATCCGGTTTAAAAAATTCCGGTTCAAAACATGGGTATCCTGCTTTACGGCTTATCTTATTATGGTCACTTGGGGGCTTCCTGCTCATCGGGCATAGCCATCAGTACCCTCTTGATCGGCGCAATGCCAAAATTTATACGGTCATTTGGGGGCTTCCTGTTCAAACATAGGTCGTATTCGAACCAAAGAGAACATAGCTGTCGATACCCTTTTGATTAGCAAACTGCTGAACCTACTTGGGGGCTTCTTGATCGTATCCGAATCATAGCTCAACCCCTTTGTGAATCGACGTGGATCGTATTTGAATCAGCGCCATTAAACAACTCTTATGGTCACTTGGGGGCTTCCTGTTCAAACATAGGTCATATTCGAACCAAAGAGAACATAGCTGTCGATACCCACTTGATCGGCATCGCCAAGCCACTGGGGGCTATATGATCGTATTCGAATCTTAGCTTAACCCCTTTGGAACGGTTTACTGATCGTATCCGAATCAGAAGCCTCAAAAAGTTTTATTCTATCTCTGGTAAAGTTTATTGCAACCACAATTACTTAACTTGAGACCTTTTGGGGATTATATCTCACATGTATATAAGTGTTTTATGATTAACCCGGCTTGACTTTTGACTATAAGTCGCCAGCTTATGACAACCATCATTTATATGGAAGCATTGGCTTCTAGGGATTGGAGTATCACCCTTATTACACAGGTCATGTAAACCGTCAGTACAAATTCAATATCACAGTGGTCATTTGGGGGGTTTTCCTGTTCAAACATCGGTCGTATTCGAACCAAAGAGAACATTGCTGTCGATACCCACTTTGATTGGCAACGCCAACGCTACTGGGGGCTATATGATTGTATCCGAATCTTAGCTTAACCCCTTTGGAATGGTTTACTGATCGTATTCGAATCAGAAGCCTTAAAAAATTATCTGTTTTTATACAATCGCAAATATTTGAGTTGTCACAAATATCATATGTGCCGGCTCTTACAGAGTTGAGTTATCAACTTCACTGTCCGGGTCACATAAACCGGCGGTATCATTCAAAGGATCATAGGGATCTTGTGATCTACTTGTGTGCAGGATAAGACTACATTTGGGTGGTTACCCGCCCTGGCTTTTGACGTTAAGTCGCCAGGGCATTTGTTGTTTAAACTCTTTGCAGGATTTGCAGGAATATGACATATAAATGATTAAGTTCAAGTTCATTACCAAACTTGATGCTTCAAAATAATTATCCGTTCTGGATTTTTCTCAAAAGGCTATAAGCCGCCAGGTTATAAAAATTCCGGGTTATGTAAATGAAGGCGAATTAAATCGTCGTCGGCCAAGAGCCGTCGGGTATTTAAACTCCGGGTTTACTTATCAACTGATGAGGTATTCAAATTTTTAATAGCCAAAACTGGCTGGATTTTCATGATGATATTGAATGATTGAGGTTTTCGTAGCGGGTTATATTATTCAAATCTTGAATAGCCAACATGGCCGGATTTCTATTGTGATTATCAATAACTAGTATTATTGAGGTTTTCAAAGTCGCTTTAGCGCAATGGCTATTATTTTATCAAAGGATATGATTTATTCTACAATGGAAGGAATAGTCCCGAGTCGCTGCAGGCTTACGATCCGACACTTAGGGGGCTACATTATTCAAATTGAGGTTATATCAAATATGCAAGTCTCATGTCGCTGCAAAGCATGCACCATGACACTTGGGGGCTAATGCAAAGTCATTGTTTGCTCACCTTATTGAAGATCTGACTCATCACATCGTAATGAGCCGGCCCTTGGGGGCTACCAATTGCTCCTGTCAATAGTTCAAGGTACATAAGTTTTAAATCCATTATATTGAAGGATCCATTGCTCAGTTGGTAAAGCACAAAGCTCTTAACCTTGTGGACGTGGGATCAAGCCCCGTGGTGCAGATTACATCATATGATGTTATTATTAATGAAGTATATATAAAAAGTCCCAGCTTAGTATTATCTTACTAAGCCGGCCCTTGGGGGCTACACATTGCTGTCCAAGTTTACATGATAATATTTGGAAAGTCCCTGCTCATTATTGCATAATGACCCAGCCCTTGGGGGCTACACTGGTTGAAGTTTTATGAGCATAAGGCAATTACAAGTCCCAGGTTGCTGCAAGCATGACAACCCGGCACTTGGGGGCTATAGGTAATATGGATATAAGGGAGAAATATCTTCCAATTTTCTGTTTTGAGCAAACCAGATTGACCCGGCATCACCAATCATTATGACCCGGTGTCTGCAACAATCATACCCCGGCGTCATCAATAATCATGAACCGGCGTTGGAAACAATCATGAACCAGCGTTGGAAACAATCATGACCAGGAACTATCAGTGTTTATAACCCGGTGATTTTGGAAGTCAGAGATCGGCAAGTTCTATATTTTCAAACCGGCTGAATATCATATGATTATTTCAAGACCAATATTTCTTAAGCCGGTGCTTTGGAAGCCGACTCAAGTGGATTATTCTTCACAATATTTCTCTATGAGACACCAACGTCAGCAATTTGAGTATGAAGATGGTTTATTGACCCGGATTTTTCTAGAAGAAGGAAATGACAAGGACTTAAGGATGTTCAGGTGCCGGTTTACAAGAATTCTTAACCCGGAGCACAACCTGTCAAATTTGTTCTTGTGTTTATTTTGCAGCATAAGTTTACCATGGATAAATCCAAGCTAAACTTGGGGGCTAATGTCGGGGATATACCCCGCGGTGTAACCCGGCCGGAAGTATAACCGGGCCGGACTTGGTGACTCACTAATGACCTGCCCGATCCTGGCGACTTATGGGTGACCTGGCAAGCGGATCAGAGGAGCGACAAGACCCGGGGGCCTAGGAGGCTCAAGGCCCAGAAGGCCGGTTCACGTTTAATGGTGGGCCGGCTTAAGAGGAAAGGCGTGAGGAATATCTCCCTTACAAGGAATCAAGACCCGGACTTGAGTCCGGCTTGTAGTAGAAGATAGGCTAGTTCTAGTCCTACTAGGACTCCACATGTAACCTGCCCCTCTAACATATATAAGGAGGGGCAGGGCTCCCCAAAGAGGGACAGAAAAAAGAACAATCTCTAGGGCTAGATACAAGAGCCGGCTTACCGGCGACTCTCGTAGGATCGTAATGAGACCTAGCCACAAACAACATGTAGGGTTATTACCGGATGATGTTTCCCGGGGCCCGAAGCTGTCTAAATCGTTGTCTTACGTGTTGCGTCTCTCGTCCCGATCAACCCCTCTCAAGCTACCACATAGATGCGTTGGCCTCGTGACTAAGTCCTGACACTAAGGACATCTGACATGATAATTTCACGACAGCTATGGTTAAAGATATCTTGGATGATAATATAGATGGGCATGTTATTTACTTCTATGGTGAAACTGCTAATATTGTTAAACCAGATGCTAAAATAGATAGACCTGTTGTAGGCATGCCCGTTATTTCTGTTAAAATAGGAGATCATTGTTATCATGGCTTATGTGATATGGGTGCTAGTGCTAGTGCAATACCTTTTTCCTTATATCAAGAAATTATGCACAATAATACACCCGCTGAGTTGGAAGATATTGATGTTACAATTAAGCTTGCCAGTAGAGATACTATTAAGCCTTTTGGGATTGTTAGAGATGTTGAAGTCTTGTGTGGGAAGGTCAAATACCCTGCTGATTTTCTTGTTCTTGGTTCCCCACAAGATGACTTTTGTCCCATCATATTTGGTAGACCCTTCTTGAACACTGTTAATGCTAACATTGATTGAAAAAAGGATGTTGTTACGATTGGCTTGGATGATATGACTCATGAGTTTAATTTTGCTAAATTTCGTAGACAACCCCGTGATAAAGAATTACCTAGTAAAGATGAAATAATTGGTCTTGCTTCTATTGTCGTGCCTCCTACTGATCCGTTAGAACAATATTTGCTAGACCATGAAAATGATATATTTATAAATGAAAGAAGGGAAATAGATGAAGTATTCCTTCAGCAGGTTCCTATCTTGAAACACAACTTACCTGTTGAAATCCTAGGGGATCCTCCTCCACCCAAGGGTGATCCCGTGTTTGAGCTTAAACCATTACCTGATAATCTTAAATATGCTTATCTTGATGAAAAGAAGATATATCCTGTTATTATTAGTGCTAACCTTTCAGAGCAGGAAGAGGAAAGATTATTGAAAACTCTGAAGAAGCACCGTGCTGCTATTGGATATACTCTGGATGATCTTAAGGGCATCAGTCCCACTCTATGCCAACACAAAATTAAAGTGGAGGAAGATGCCAAACCAGTTAGAGATCCTCAATGACGCTTAAATCCTAAGATGAAAGAAGTGGTAAGAAAGGAGATACTAAAGCTCCTCGAGGTAGGTATAATTTATCCCGTTGCTGATAGTGAATGGGTAAGCCATGTCCATTGTGTCCCTAAAAAGTGAGGTATTACAGTTGTTCCTAATGATAAAGATGAATTGATTCCGCAAATAATTATTATAGGTTATAGGATGGTAATTGATTTCCGTAAATTAAATAAAGCTACTAAGAAAGATCATTACCCTTTACCTTCTATTGATCAAATGCTAGAAATACTATCCAAACATACACATTTCTGCTTTCTAGATGGTTATTCTGGTTTCTCTCAAATATCTGTGTCAGCGGAAGATCAATCAAAAACTACTTTTACTTGCCCTTTTGGTACTTTTGCTTATAGACGTATGCCTTTTGGTTTATGCAATGCACCTGCTACCTTTCAAAGATGCATGATGGCTATATTCTCTGACTTTTGTGAAAAGATTTATGAGGTATTCATGGATGACTTCTCAGTCTATGGATCCTCTTTTGATGATTGCTTGAGCAACCTTGATCGAGTTTTGCAGAGATGTGAAGACACTAGTCTCGTCCTGAATTGGGAAAAGTGTCACTTTATTGTTAATGAAGGCATTGTCTTGGGGCATAAAATTTTTGAAAGAGGTATTGAAGTTGACAAAGCTAAAGTTGATGCTATTGAAAAGATGCCATGTCCCAAGGACATTAAAGGTATAAGAAGTTTCCTTGGTCATGCCGTTTTTTATAGGAGGTTCATTAAGGACTTTTCTAAAATCTCTAGGCCTCTGACTAATTTATTACAAAAAGATATTCCTTTTGTCTTTGATGATGATTGTGTAGAAACATTTGAAGTACTTAAGAAAGCTTTGATCACTGCACCTATTGTTCAGCCACCTGATTGGAATTTCCCCTTTGAAATTATGTGTGATGCTAGTGATTATGCTGTAGGTGCTATTCTAGGGCAGAGAGTTGATAAGAAATTAAATGTTATTCAATATGCTAGCAAGACTCTTGATACTGCCCAGATAAATTATGCTACTACTGAAAAAGAATTCTTAGCAGTTGTACTTGCTTGTGATAAGTTCAGACCTTACATTGTTGATTCTAAAGTTACTATTCACACTGATCATGCTGCTATTAAATATCTTATGGAAAAGAAAGATGCTAAACCTAGACTTATCAGATGGGTCATCTTGCTTCAAGAATTTGATTTACATATTATCGATAGAAAGGGAGCTGAGAACCCCATTGCAGACAACTTGTCTAGGCTAGAGAATGTTCTTGATGACCCACTACCTATTGATGATAGCTTTCCTGATGAACAATTAGCGGCCATTAATGCTTCTCGTACTGCTCCTTGGTATGCTGATTATGCTATTTACATTGTTGCTAAATTTATACCACCTAGTTTCACATACCAGCAAAAGAAAAAGTTCTTTTATGATTTAAGACATTACTTCTGGGATGACCCACACCTTTATATAGACGGAGTAGATGGTGTTATTAGACATTGTGTACCTTAGCATGAACAGGAACAGATCCTACACAAGTGTCACTCCGAACCATATGGAGGACACCACGCTGGAGACCGAACTGCACATAAGGTATTGCAATCCGGTTTTTATTGGCCTACTCTCTTCAAAGATGCCCGTAAGTTTGTCTTCTCTTGCGATGAATGTCAAAGAATTGGTAATATTAGTAGACGTCAGGAAATGCCTATGAATTATTATCTTGTTATTGAACCATTTGATGTTTGGGGCTTTGATTATATGGGACCTTTTCCTGCCTCCAATGGATATACACATATTTTAGTTGCTGTTGATTACGTTACTAAGTGGGTAGAAGCTATTCCAACTAGTAGTGCTGATCATAACACCTCTATTAAGATGCTCAAAGAAGTTATTTTTCCGAGGTTTTGAGTCCCTAGATATCTCATGACTAATGGTGGTTCACATTTTATTCATGGTGCTTTCCGTAAAATGCTTGCTAAGTATGATGTTAATCATAGAATTGCATCTCCTTATCACCCACAGTCTATTGGTCAAGTAGAGTTGAGCAATAGAGAGCTCAAATTAATTTTGCAAAAGACTGTTAATAGATCTAGAAAGAATTGGTCCAATAAACTTGATGATGCATTATGGGCCTATAGAACTGTATATAAAAATCCTATGGGTATGTCTCCGTATAAGATGGTTTATGGAAAAGCATGTCACTTACCTCTTGAACTTGAACATAAATCATACTGGGCTATTAAGAGCTCAACTATGATTTCAAACTTGCTGGTGAGAAAAGGTTATTTGACATTAGCTCACTTGGTGAATGGAGAACCCAGGCCTACGAGAATGCCAAATTGTTTAAAGAAAAAGTTAAAAGATGGCATGACAAAAGGATACAAAAGCGAGAATTTAACGTAGGTGATTATGTGTTATTATTCAACTCTCGTTTAAGATTTTTTGCAGGAAAACTTCTCTCTAAGTGGGAAGGCCCTTACGTTATCGAGGAGGTCTATCATTCCGGTGCCATAAAAATCAACAACTTCGAAGGCACAAGTCCGAGGGTGGTGAACGGTCAAAGAATCAAACATTATATCTCAAGTAACCCTATTAATGTTGAAACTAATATTATTGAAACCGTAACCCCGGAGGAATACATAAGGGACACTTTCCAGAACGTTTCAGACTCCGAAAAGGAATAGGTATGTGGTACGGTAAGTAAACCGACTCCAAAACAATTCTAGTGGCATTTTTTCTCTGTTTTGGAATATTTAAGAATTTTGGGAAGAAAGAAGTAGTCCAAGAGGGACACGAGGCCTCCACGAGGGTGGAGGGCGCCCCCCCTACTGGGCGCGCCCCCTGTCTCATGGACACCTCGTGTGTACCCCGGACTCCATTTTCTTGCACATTACGTATTTTGGTCGGTAAAAATCATTATGTAATCTCCCGAAAGTTTTGACCACCGTATCACGCAAAAATCTTCTGTCTTTGTTTCGAGCTATTCCTGTTGCAGATTTAGAGCAAGATGTCTTCTCAAGAGTCAGTCGGGAAGAGTCGGGTGTCTCACCCGACACTAGGTCCAGGAGCAAAAAGCGATGCTTATCATTTTGGACCATCATTTGAGGATGAGATGGAGGCCGACTTGAAAAGGATAGATGCCATGGAGGAAGATCAAGAAGTTACCTCCCGCTTCCAAGCAGGATTCACGATGGGGGAACTATAGAGCTCGGCTGTTCCAAATTCGGTCATCCCTTCTAATGCTAAATTTCTTTCTTACGGAAATATGAAAAAGAGTGTCACTTGTTCTCCAGAAGCTATGCAGCACCCTTGGGTAAAAGGAGCTTTAGCCATAGCAGGCAAGCTCCGCAAGGAAAATATGAACCTCAAGCAACAAGTCAATAAATTCGAGGAGCAGAATCATATCCTGAGGGGAATTATCGCCAAGAAGATCACAACACCAACTCTGAAGAAGGAAACATAATCACTTGGGTATGGGCACTCCCCTTGGCAACTGCCAAGCTTGGGGGAGGTGCCCCGGTATCGTATCATCATCACACTCCTATCTTTACCATTTTACTTAGTTCGATCCTTTAGTAATATCTTGATCTAGTAGATTGAAGTTTTGATATGAATTAGTTCTGAGTTTTGCTTTGTGATCTCTATGTAATCGAGTCCATGAGTTATCTATAATAAAAATTAGTGTTGAGTCAAAGGGCTTTGCTATCTTTCTATGATCTTGAGAAAAATAGAAATAATGTAAAAAGAATAAAAGAGTTCATATTGATCTTGTGGATAGTGATGACTTCACACATAGAAAGTATGAGGCTTAAAAGTTGTTGAGAGTTGACAACCATAGTTTTGGTCATCGTTGCAATTAATAGGAAGTAATAAGGAAAGAGAGGTTTTCACATATAAATACACTATCTTGGACATCTTTTATAATTGTGAGCACCTCATTAAAGTATGACATGCTAAAGAGTTGACGTTGGACAAGGAAGACAATGTAATGGTTTATGTTTTCTCACATCCCAGTTAAAGTATATTGTCATGGATCTTCCTAACATGTTGAGCTTGCCTTTCCCCCTCATGCTAGCCAAATTCCTAGCACCAAGTAGAGATACTACTTGTGCTTCCAAATATCCTTAAACCCAGTTTTGCCATGAGAGTCCACCAAATCTACCAATGGATTGAGTAAGATCCTTCAAGTAAGTTGTCATTGGTGCAGGCAATAAAAATTGCTCTCTAAATATGCATGACTTATTAGTGCGGAGAAAATAAGCTTTATACGATTTGTTATGGAAGCAATAAAAGCGACGGACTGCATAATAAAGGTCCATATACAAGTGGCAATATAAAGTGACGTTCTTTCATATTAAGATTTTGTGTATCCAACCCTAAAAGTGCATGACAACCTCTGCTTCCCTCTGCGAAGGGCCTATCTTTTACTTTATGTCTTTTACTTTATGCAAGAGTCAAGGTGATCTTCACCTTTCCCTTTTTCATTTTATCCTTTGGCAAGCACCTCGTGTTGGAAAGATCCTGATACTTATATCTAATTGGATGTTCGTTAGCATGAACTATTATTGTTGACATTACCCTTGAGGTAAAACGTTGGGAGGCAACATTATAAGCTCCTATCTTTCTCAGTGTCCGATTAAAACTCCAAAACTATAAGTATTGCGTGAGTGTTAGCAATTGTAGAAGACTATATGATAGTTGAGAATGTGGACTTGCTGAAAAGCTCTATTATTGACTCTTTCCGACGTTATGATAAATTGCAATTGCTTCAATGACTGAGATTATAGTTTGTTAGTTCCCAATGAAGCTTATGTTCCATATTTGACATTGTGAATAGTTTGTTACTTGAGCATAAGAAATCATATGACAAAATCTATATATGTTGCTGTTATAAGAATGATCATGATGCCCTCATGTCCGTATTTTATTTTTATCGACACCTTTATCTCTAAACATGTGGACATATTTTTCGATTTCGGCTTCCGCTTGAGGACAAACGAGGTCTAAGCTTGGGGGAGTTGATACGTCCATTTTGCATCATGCTTTTATATCAATATTTATTGCATTATGGGCTGTTATTACACATTATGTCACAATACTTATGGCTATTCTCTCTTATTTTACAAGGTTTACCATGAAGAGGGGGAATGCCAGGAGCTGGGATTCTGGCTGGAAAAGGAGCAAATATTGGAAACCTATTCTGCACAGCTCCAAAAGTCCCGCAACTCCAAAAAAGTCATTTTTGGATTTAATAAGAATTTATGAGCAAAGAAAGTACCTGAGGGGGCCCACACCCTGGCTAGGAGGGTGGGGGGCGCCCCCCTACTGGGCGCGCCCCCTATCTCTTGGGCCCCCTGGTGGTCCTCCGGTGCCCATCTTATGCTATATGAGGTCTCTTACCCTGAAAAAAAAATCATAAGGAAGCTCACGGGACGAAACTCCGCCGCCACGAGGCGGAACCTTGGCGGAACCAATCTAGGGCTTCGGCAGAGCTGTTCTGCCGGGGAAACTTCCCTCCGAGAGGGGGAAATCATCACCATCATCATCACTAACGATCCTCTCATTGGGAGGGGGTCAATCTCCATCAACATCTTAACTAGCACCATCTCCTCTCCAAACCCTAGTTCATCTCTTGTATCCAATCTTGTATCAAAACCACAAATTGGTACCTGTGGGTTGCTAGTAGTGTTGATTACTCCTTGTAGTTGATGCTAATTGGTTTACTTGGTGGAAGATCATATGTTCAGATACTTTATGCATATTAATACCCCTCTGATTATGAACATGAATATGCTTTGTGAGTAGTTCCGTTTGTTCCTGAGGACATGGCTGAAGTCTTGCTATTAGTAGTCATGTGAATTTGGTATTCTTTCGATATTTTGATGAGATGTATGTTGTCTCTCCTCTAGTGGTGTTATGTGAACATCGACTACATGACACTTCACCATTATTTGGGCCTAGAGGAAGGCATTGGGAATTAATAAGTAGATGATGGGTTGCTTGAGTGACAGAAGCTTAAACCCTAGTTTATGCGTTGCTTCGTAAGGGGCTGATTTGGATCCATATGTTTCATGCTATGGTTAGGTTTACCTTAATACTTATTTTGTAGTTGCCGATGCTTGCAATAGGGGTTAATCATAAGTGGGATGCTTGTCCAAGTAAGGGCAGTACCCAAGCACCGGTCCACCCACATATCAAATTATCAAAGTACCGAACGCGAATCATATGAGCGTGATGAAACTAGCTTGACGATAATTCCCACGTGTCCTCGGGAGCGCTTTTCTCATTATAAGAAATTGTACAGGCTTGTCCTTTGCTACAAAACAGATTGGGCCACCTTGCTGCACCTTATTTACTTTCATTGCTTGTTACCCGTTACAAATTATCTTATCACAAAACTATCTGTTACCTACAATTTCAGTGCTTGCAGAGAATACCTTACTGAAAACCGCTTGTCATTTCCTTCTGCTCCTCGTTGGGTTCGACACTCTTACTTATCGAAAGGACTACAATAGATCCCCTATACTTGTGGATCATCAAGTACCTTGGTGACGGACATGCGAGCTAGGACGCTTCCCAGTCAGAATGCCTGTAGGGTTAAGGCAGATGGCATGGGTCCAAGTTATTGACGAAGATTTCTGCTGCGATGATATACTCAAGACTTGACTGTAATGGTCCTACTTGTGTAATAGGTATGTATGGATGTAAGACTCTTGTTATTCAGCTTCTGTGTGTTCAGTGAGCATTGATCTCTGGGATCGCTGTACACGTGCATTCGGCGATCTCGACTTATGAGTCGGGGTCCCAACAGAGCTGGTATCAGAGCCATCCTGACTATAGGAATCCTTAGTTAGCATGGTCGTTAGTTAGGGTTAAAACCATTTCCAAAACTATTACCAGTTTTCAAAACTATATATACTTCTCTTCCCTTCTCAGTTTTTCGAAAGCTAAGAAATATTTTCCTTATTAATCTCTTCCCCTTCAAATTTTAAATGGCCGCTAGAATCGTTATGCCCCTGGACACTGGATTCCTTGAAATCCTCGTGGATAGCCTAGAAGGAATACACCTTGTCAGACGATCGCCCACATCTTTGGAACACAAGTTTGGCGACACTGCGACAAGACAATACCAATAAGGGAGATCATCTCGAGGAATGAGGACATGAAGACCCAGAGGATGGTGACACCTTCGACATTGCCCCAAGATGATGCAACCTTGTCGTGCGACGATCAAGGTGTAATATATGCAAGGTCATGATATACATCGCTAATAGAGTAACCATGTCCTTATCATTGTTGTATCGGCAACCACCGGTGGATGAGAACCTCGCCATTTGGCCCGCCTCACTATAGTGAGTAGGAAAGCGGTTATGTTCATCCCCCGCTCTTGGTGTCGATGTTTCTGTCAACATAACCGACATGTTGGACCTCTACTATGCTTTGTTAATGTTCTTGCATAAAGGATTGATTATGCGGAATCCTTGACGCCTTAGAAGGCAAAAGGGATCATCATGATTAAGAAGACAAGAGAAGACCAAGTCAATGCCAGCTACGAGGAGCCACCTTCACCCTACTACTTCAACATGCGGGAAGTTATTGAAGACTCTTCAGGCTCAACCCAGATTGTTTCATCGAACAACTACAAGAAACATAGCGACACCTAAGGAAAACCCCAGAAGACTGCACAAGGCACGATGCAAGCACGACTACTGAGTCCGAGAACCCTAGGGTAGGATGAGTCGTGTACCCCCCTATGCGCAGTTGAGTCAGTATGATGGTTCGAATAGAACCATGATTGTGTGTTGCTTGTTTTTATTTGTTTGTGTTTTGATTTCAGTCGCCCTTTTTGCCCTAGGCAACATGTAAGCGACTATATCACCTCCCTTATCTTAATGCTTGGCCCTTTCGGCATTTGTTTGTTTGCACCCGCACTATAGAACCCCCTTTAGGCAATCCCCTCGTACATGCTACTTTCCCTCTCATCTCTCTCATCAACTGAAGACCAGCAAGACAAGATGCACCAAGGATTCCACTTCGACAACCAACTAGCACTGAAGACCTTTTGCTGCAGCCTCCTCGACCCAGTGCAACCCCGTAGAGTTATGTTTACCCCTCAAGGATCAGAAACTCATCCCTAGATCCCTCGAGACCTCACTCGAATCCTTAACCATGAGCTTAACCTGCAAATTGAGAGAAGTAGTTAAGCCTCTGTAGCCTTGCACAACACTGGGTTTGTTATGGAACTAGTGAGCATAGTGAACGAACTCAATATCCTCTTAAGATAGCACCAAAACCGAAGATGCCATAGGGAAGACCAATTTGAGGATATAGGAATAGAGGATGAATGACTTGATGAGTTTATATCAGAAACCTTGAGGAATTATCTGAGACTCTTCGGTGGATTATAAGGCTTTCATGTTGGTAGATGAACTTGGTGGGATTAGTTAATAGAGTAGCATAACTTTCATTGCCTGTAAGTAAATTGGATTTAGTAGGACAATTATGATCGCCAGCTGAAATTCTTGGGAGTATAAGGATTTGACTTAGCCAGGGGATATTGATAGAAGATAGTTGGCAATACTATAATGACTTGGAAGAATGGTAGGAATTCTCGCGGGACATGAGATTTGGATTAAATAGGTTATCCTAGTGGAGTATGGATACAGAGTAATTTTACATGGTTCGGAGTAAATTGGATTTAGACTAATGATCTTGATCATGATACCATGTTTCTCGGTGAATGATAAACTAAGAGATTGTATTAATTGTCGGAGTTGATTTAGGGATATATATAAGCCTGACCATGGAGTTTACTTGACCATGATAATGGAAATTGGTGGACTTACTAAAGTAGAGACAACTCTTTCAAGTATTGGGGATTATAGGGACTTTAGGAGATCATGAGGAACAGGAGCATATGCGTTGAATTTGTAGAATTAATGAGTTATGCAATGATTAATGGAAGTTAATGGGTTGTTGGAGTTGATTCACAGGAAGGAAACAAGATCTTGGAGTGGCATACGACATGTTCTCTTAAGATAGAGATGCACTATCTTGGACCTTGGGAGAATAGGCTGAGCACTTGGATTGTCATGTTTAATTCAAGCTTGGAAGCTTGTATGCTCTACCCATGGATTTTTATATAGGGATAGCCATGCATATGAGTTTGGTTATAGTTGAAATGTATGATTTTGTTAGAACCCCTCTTGGGGGCCATGAGGATATGAATAGCATGAGTGATGATTGGAGTTGACCTATACGAGATGATTCTTTCGGTAATATAATGTGATTTGTTTGGAGGCTAGATAGAACAATTGGCATCTTAGAAACCGTGCTTAAGGATAAGATGATAAGCGTTCACCCACACACTAGAATCCTTGAAGCCCTTAAACCCTACCAAGCCACAACATGGTCGGATCATGACCATAGGCTTTGGCTCTAGATCAAGAAGACCTTTGCCAATGCTCAACTGAGAGCACCACCAATACCCCAGCCTACTTTATGTACCCCATGAATAAGTCTTCATGAAGTACTTGGACAAGTTGGTTGTCATCTTTATTTGGTGACCTACTTGCCTACCCGAAGACGGAAGAAGAACCGTTCAGCTGGTTAGGGAACATCTGAGGACCACCATGTCAAGGAGGAAGAACTATACCAACCACCATCGTCAAGAAGTATACTTTATTATCAAAGACCATGTGTATCTGCAAGCCACTTCTCTTAATGGAACTAAGCATTTCCATGTCAAAGGGAAGCTCACACCAAGATTTATCGAACCCCTCCAAGATCACTGCAAGATGAAGAATATACGACTACCAGCTAGAGTTACCACCTGAGTCACCCACTGTGCACAACATTTTTACACACAACACCACTCCGAAGATGTTTACGACTTTCTAACTAGTCTGGTCTCTACAAGGACATCGATCACAGAGCCATCGACCTCCAGCCCAATATGACCTACGTGAGAGACCCCAATTGCAATCTGGATCAAACAGGACGTCGTACACGAAGCCACACCATCAAGTACCTCAAGGTTCAATGGAGCACCACTTGGAAGCAGAAGCAGTATGAGGACGTGAAGACTACCCCAGATCCAAGTTTCCGTACTCCTTTCCACACCTACTTTGGGAATCTCGGGGACGAGATTCTTGTAAGGGGGTAGGTCTGTCACACCCTGATTTTCATGCCACTACACTTAAGATAACAATCATGATAAAATATGGTTTGACAAAAACTTTTGAGCGCTTTGGACTCTACTTGGTTGATTTTTGTGTGTTGTTTGCAAGTGCTCCAAAAAACAAATAAATCCTCCAACTCCTATACATCATCTCCTTGCTCCAAACTCTTGAACCAATTATCATTCCATGTGTATAGTACATTATAGAATTTTCTTACAAAAATAATTTGGCCAAAAAGTATTTTCTAAATTTAGTTTTCCAAAAACCCCTGAATAGAGGTTTGCACTATAAGTACTTGCTTTGGGGTATGAAAAATCTTTCCAAAAACATATTTGACTCCTATCATATATAATACTACCGTAAACCACAAACATATAATTTTAAAAGTTATTTTACTATTTTATTTAAAGGCTTTTTCCTTAGGCCAGAAATGGTCTTTAATAGGTTAAAATTATTTTAATGATTTAAAAATATTTGGGAAAAACCTAGGGAAACTCAGTGGACATATATTGTCCATATATAAGAGTTTCATTACATGGGCATGTTCAAAATATTGGACAAAACCTCCCAAAACCATTTCTGCCCATTTCAAGGATTTGAAATATTTCTACAGAAAATATTTTCATAAAAATCCAAGGAAAATCCAGAAAGTCACAAATGCATATTGTGATCACCTTGCAAAGCCTCATCTCAATCAAGGTCATTTTAGTTCACCAAAATGCCCCAAAACCCTCTCTGACCAGAATTAAATTTGAACAACTTTGTACGACCAAGTTTCTCTCCGTGACCCCTGTTGGGGAACGTAGTAATTTCAAAAAATTTCCTACGTACACGCAAGATCATGGTGATGGCATAGCAACGAGAGGGGAGAGTGTCCGTCCATGTACCCTCGTAGACCGTAAGCGGAAGCATTATGACAACGCGGTTGATGTAGTCGTACGTCTTCACGATCCGACCGATCCAAGCACCGAACGTACGGCACCTCCGATTTCAGCACACGTTCAGCTTGATGACGATCCCTGGGCTCCGATCCAGCAAAGCTTCGGGGATGAGTTCCGTCAGCACGACGGCGTGGTGACGATGAGGATGCTCTACCGGTGCAGGGCTTCGCCTAAACTCCGCGACGATATGACCGAGGTGGAATATAGTGGAGGGGGGCACCGCACACGGCTAAGGAACGATTCATAGATCAACTTGTGTGTTATGGGGTGCCCCCCTGCCCCCGTATATAAAGGAGGGAGGGGGAGGTGCGGCCGGCCCCCTTGGGGTGCGCCTGGAGGAGTCCTACTCCCACCGGGAGTAGGACTCCCCCCTCTTGCCTTGGTGGAGAAGGAAAGGGGGGAGGGGAAAGAGGAAAGGGGGGCGCCGCCCCCCCTTCCTTGTCCTATTCGGACTAGGGGGGGAGGGGGCGCGCGGCCTGCCCTGGCAGGCCCTCCTCTTCTCCCTCATGGCCCACTAAGGCCCATTAACCCCCGGGGGGGTTCCGGTAACCCCCCGGTGTTCCGGTAAAATCCAGATTTCACCCGGAACCTTTCCGATGTCCAAACATAGGCTTCCAATATATCAATCTTTATGTCTCGACCATTTCGAGACTCCTCGTCATGTCCGTGATCACATCCGGGACTCCGAACAAACTTCGGTACATCAAAACTTATAAACTCATAATAAAACTGTCATCGTAACGTTAAGCGTGCGGACCCTACGGGTTCGAGAACTATGTAGACATGACCTAGAACCATTCTCGGTCAATAACCAATAGCGAGACCTGGATGCCCATATTGGTTCCTACATATTCTACAAAGATCTTTATCGGTCAAACCGCATAACAACATACGTTGTTCCCTTTGTCATCGGTATGTTACTTGCCCGAGATTTGATCGTCGGTATCCAATATCTAGTTCAATCTCATTACCGGCAAGTCTCTTTACTCGTTCCGTAATGCATCATTCCGTAACCAACTCATTTGGTCACATTGCTTGCAAGGCTTATAAAGATGTGCATTACCGAGAGGGCCCAGAGATACCTCTCCGACAATCGGAGTGACAAAACCTAATCTCGAAATACGCCAACTCAACATGTACCTTCGGAGACACCTGTAGTACTCCTTTATAATCACCCAGTTACGTTGTGACGTTTGGTAGTAACCAAAGTGTTCCTCCGGTAAACGGGAGTTGCATATTTCTCATAGTTATAGGAACATGTATAAGTCATGAAGAAAGCAATAGCAATATACTAAACGATCAAGTGCTAGGCTAACGGAATGGGTCATGTCAATCACATTATTCTCCTAATGATGTGATCCCATTAATCAAATGACAACACATGTCTATGGTTAGGAAACATAACCATCTTTGATTAATGAGCTAGTCAAGTAGAGGCATACTAGTGACTATATGTTTGTCTATGTATTCACACATGTATCATGTTTCCGGTTAATACAATTCTAGCATGAATAATAAACATTTATCATGAAATAAGGAAATAAATAATAACTTTATTATTGCCTCTAGGGCATATTTCCTTCAACCCCAACTTTTTTGAACATGTTCACATGACCAAATGAGGCCACTACATAGAGTGGTGCATCAAGGGGAAGTGATTTGCTCAACTAGATCTACACAAGTTCATTTCTGCTAATTTCTAGGGTTTGCCAAAGTTACATTAGCAAACTCTTCCAAATAAGCTTGTCTTCCTTCTACCCTCTCATTTTGTCATGAAAAACACCCCTGCCAAGTGGCACAAGAAGGAAATCAGTGCTAGTACCCCAAAACCATATCAAACACCTTCTGACATTTTACCAAAATCACTATTTTGACCACTTACACTATTCTCCTTGAGCTCAACTTTTTACCAGAGCTTCATATAGTCACCCTCTACCTCCAGTAACTCCCTCCCAACCAGAGATCAATGATTGAGGGGGGTGAAACCCCATTTTCCCTCTCTGGACAGCTGCATTTCTCCCATTTTCTCACCTCTCTCTCACTCCTGCCAGGTGCCAGAGCATCTAAGGCCCCCTCCCCCTTGTTTATTCTTCTTGCAGCCACTGGACACAAGTGGACGCGCCAGTGCGTGCAAAAAGCCGCGGATGTCAGCCATTTGCATGCTCTGGAACGCGTGGCAGAGCACCCGAGCATTGACACCGCGTCCCTCTACGACCTCGAGCCTCCCCCTCTGCCAGTCAAGGTGCCTCGGCGTCCGCGACACCCACGGCCTGGTCCCCCTCCTCATTCTCCCTCCTGCTGCCCCCTCATTGTCAACCTCCCCAACCTCACTGTCACCTCCGTCCGCCGCGGGCGATGCACTGCTTGCATGAGACCAACCCTGCCTCCGTTGAGTACCTAGCGAGATGCGCCACTCCCTCCTAAGCACGTCGGTGGGCGGAGCGTCGCCGGAGACGCCCTATACTGCCGGCAGCCGGCGCCGAACACCTTCTCTGTCTCCTGTCACGTGCCCGCGTGGGAGGTTGAGGACGAACCTGCCAGCGGGCCCCGCCTGTCGGCCGGCCAGCGAGGCTGAGCCACTGACAGGTGGACCCCGCCTTCGGTCGAAGGAGGCGTATTCCCGTGAGTACGCCTCCTGCGTCGATGGCTTGCACGCGGCCGAGCAGCTGGGCCGGCCCACTGCTATCTCCCGTCCCGCGCGCAAGATAAGGGTAAAGCCCATTTCCTTTTCTTTTTCCTTTCCAGTGAGTTTCAAAAATCCATAAACAATTCAAATTAAGTCCAAATTTGATGATTCAGATTTGCAGTGACTCCATAAATCAATATCTATTTAATGAGCCACAGTGAACATTTTTACTATGCTTGGTGCTCACTTGATATATTAAATAGGTCATTTATCCACATAAGTCCCCTTCAAAAATCCATAGGATATTCATTTGGACTCCAAATCCAGTGAAACCATTTTCCAAATGTTTCTAAAATCATGCCTGATTTAATGGGTACTTTTACTCATTTTTATAAAAAAGGCATTCTGTGGACAACTTGCAAATCCATAAACCCCTTGTTTCCCTCATATTGAAATGTTCAAAAATATCCACTGATCCAATCCCAAAGAAACCACTCTGTTTATTTTTCATATAACCAGAGAAGTCCTAGAAAAGTCAAATTCATATTTTTAGAGCACTTTTTTTGCCTTGTTGTGTTGCTTATTGTGATTGTTTTCGGCGTTAGTTGACGAAGTAGACGGAGTACTTGGAGAAGGACCAGAAGATTTCAAGACTCTGATGAATCAGGCAAGCAGCCCTTTGACCATGATGAACCCTTTTTAATCATAATAGCATTTCTTTCCGTTATTGTTGAATGCATGGCAACCTTGCTAGGCTACCTTCGTTGCATACCCCGTTGACACTTGAAGTATCATGACTCTATCCTTGTTCAGAGTTGTGTTGGTGGGTTGTGGAAACATGCTATAGTAGTTGGCTATGAAAAATGGGTCAGGGTTATGCATGAATAGAAACAAGTGTGGTTTGACATACTTGCAAATAGCCCCAGTGGGTGCTACTAATGCCCCTGGGAAATGATGATGAACTAGGTCACTACTTGGTGGAGAAGTGGTGTATCGAAGCAAGTGAATAAGTGTTGTTTACAGAGACGGATTAGATTTAAGATTTGTCGACCGTCCCAACCAAACATGCACAACCACTCTACCCTTATATAGTAAAGGGCATTATTGATTACCTAGGCAGATACTAGCTTGGAGCTCGCATTACTAGTGACGGGGGAGAGTTGGTGCTCTCTCTCGAGATGGGGTCGTGCCAGGTAGGGCGGCCATGACTGTTTTCAGAGGGCACCGGACACACCGTTGGTACCCCGTGCCAGTGGTATGTGATGAATATGGGAGCGAGGCTCCACAATTTTAAGATGTGAAATGTTGGGCACGGGGGTTACTACCAATCGAGTGGACCCTATGTTAGTGTCGCCTAGGGAAAGATAGTGATCGGGTGCTTCCCCCGAGTACTCGAGGTACTGCGGGATCGTGGATGACACAAAAGCTTCCCGGATCTTGTGGGTAAAGTGTGCAACCTCTGCAGAGTGTCAAACTATTCGAATAGCCGTGTCCACGGTCAAGGACAGTTGGGTGGTGCTGCTTAGACTATTTCCATATGTTTCTGAAAAACAACACGGTTTGGTAATATTGTTGACATGATTCGTGAGGAAGTCACGATGAGTTGAGCATGAGTTCTCCTTAACTCTTTCTCAATATTGATGTTTGTAACCTACTGATACTTGTTGCAGATGCATTCATGTCCTTGATAAATGTTAATCATACTTGCATGAGAAAAACTAGCTTTCCACAAAAATGCCAATTTAGCGGTAGAACCTTGCAAAAAATTATTCTGTTATCACTCTCGGGTTGCTTGCGAGTACATTCAAAGTACTCATTGGCTTGCCACTGGTTATTTTATTGGCCAGGCATGAAAGACAAGATATAATGAAGAGTACCTTGGTGACGAACATGCGAGCTAGGACGCTTCCTAGTCAGAATGCCTGTAGGGTTAAGGCAGATGGCATGGATCTAAGTTATTGACGAAGATTTCCGCTGTCATGATATACTCAAGACTTGACTGTAATGGTCCTACTTGTGTAATACGGTATGTATGGATGCAAGACTCTTGTTATTCAGCTTCTGTGTGTTCAGTGAGCATTGATCTCTGGGATCACTGTACACGTGCATTCGGCGATCTCGACATATGAGTCGGGGTCCCAAGACCCAGGCTGCTACTGAAGCAGAAGCTGAAATTGAAGACCCAGAAGTTATTCTTCAAATCACCAACACTCCTCAGCCACAGCCGAAGAATCCGTTCTCCAAGACTCCAAAGTTCAAGGCTGATGCCTTCTTCAGCGAACATGTATTCTTCACTGAATATAATCCATATGATTCAGCTCGTCTCAGGAGAAAGCGATTCTGGACTGCCAGCCAGGCAAACTTTTATTCTTCAGTGCTATTCAACAAAGACAAAGTCTTCGACCATGCTCATATTCCTCATGTTGATATGGAATCACTGCCTTGCTTTGCGCCAGTCCTCGCTGCCATTCATGATGCTGGCCTGCTCAATTTCTGCACTGACATATGCGATTGGAATGAAGAACTCATTCTTCAATTCTACGCGATGTTGCACATCACCAGAAATGCTGAAGATGTGAATTCATGGGTGTTGGACTGGATGACTGAAAACACTCACTACAAGGCACCATCAACTGAATTGCTTCATGCCATACCAGTCAGTCCTCCCCCAGAAGGTGCGCGTCTGATATATTCTGAAACTGAGCTGTTCGATCATTTTATGCAAGTGCTGATGAAGCCACTGAAGCCTGGTCAAGCACCAAGGACCAAATTCCCCGTGAAGGAATTGCATTATGTGCCAAGGACAGTCTATCGTATTCTGACTAAGACTTTGAGTCCAATCAAGGGACACGACTCGAATGATGAGGAAGTCGTTGGCATCATGAAGAATTTGTTGTTCAACATCATGCACAGTATTCCTGTGAATTATCATGATTTCTTCATGAGGACTCTGGCAAATGTCGCTATGTCCCCATTTGAGCTGAAGCCTTACGCTCCATGGATCATGAGATTCCTCGGAACAAGGTCTTCACTCAACTACAAAGCTGATACGCTCAACCATGGCAGCTTCTTGCCCCCGATTGAAGTCCTCAAATGGACATTTTCCTCAACTGATGAGAAGGGCAAGGCCATTGCTGTCATTGATGAGGGCATTCGTCCATTGGATGGACAGTTCTACCAAGCTGCTTCCTACTCCACCAATGATGATTCTGCCACTCATGGTACTGCCGCAAATGCTTCAAAGCAAAGTCCTGAGGCAACAGCTCCAAGGGTGATGACTGATCGTGAGCTTCTCCTTAGTCTTCATCAAAAGGTGGATCACAATCACAAATGGGTGAAACGCCAGTTTGGTTCAATTCTTCACAATATGACTGCCACTTATAATTTAGTGAAGAAGAACCACTACTACCTCAACAAAATGTTCGATCACACATGGGCTATATTGTCTCACCTTTACAGTGATGAGGATCTCAAGCAGATGGGATTCAAGCAGGATTTCGGCTGGGCTAAGCTTCCACCGAAGAAATTCAAGAAAGTTGAAGTTCCTTCTTGGGTGCCCAGTTCATATTCCTCGTCCCGCGACACTGATGAAAATGAAGATCTGCACGACACTGCGGCAGGCCCTACTCCAACTAACGACCCCAACAACGCTGGCGCTCCTCCATCGACTTTGTGAAGAAATTCTTCAGGGGCGTTAGTCCTCACTTTTCGTCCCTTTTGGTCATTTGGTGACAAAGGGGGAGAAATTTGAGTTAGTCTTCAAACGGGTCTATATATATGGGCATTTTTTTGTTAAGTTGCAACTCTCGCTCTTTTGAAGCTTTTGTTGATCGAGTTGTAAACTTAAGTCCGATGGTGACCTGATACTTTTGCTCTGTTTTTCTGCATGCTATTTCCTCATTAATCCTATGCACGCATGCTGAATTACATCAGTCACCATATTTCATCATGCATTTCAAATTCTTCATTCTATATGTTAAATGCGTGTATGAATTACAAGATATAGGGGGAGATCTCCATGATTCTACTCTTCAAGTGTGCATTGCTTCAAAAGCAAATTCCTCACTATGCACATCTTCAGGGGGAGTTCTTCTATATCTTGCAATCAAATTCCTCACTTTTGAGTACTTTCATTTCATATGTTTATCCCCGTTGAAAACTTAACCTATATTGTCATCAATCACCAAAAAGGGGAGATTGTAAGTGCATCTAGTGCCCCTTAGTGATTTTGGTGTATTGAAGACTTATAGGTTAAGGGACTAATATGTTTGTGAGTGTACACAGGCTCTATAAGTCAATGAGGAGTTTGATATTTACAATGAAAGTTGACCCCTAAAAATGAATGTCTTCAGCTGAAGACTTTGGTTCTCTTGAAGACTTTGAAAGTGAAGAAATTGGTGTGACCATGAAGACTCGATATTCATACGAGGAATATGAAGCGTGAAGACTTTTGTTTTCATAGTTTCATTTTCTCTTTCTTGAGTCATAGGAAACACCGTACTGTTAAATGGGGTCGAGGTAATACTAAGGAAACAGATTTCCAAGTGATGCTCATCTCAAAATCCTACACCTACCCAATCCTTCAAGTGAAGCCATTGGAAATCTCATATCAGTTCAGTCAATTTCTTCAGTGACAGAGACAAAGATCTCCTCGTCTCGGAGGAATTTGTTCTGACCGAGGAGTTAGGAATTCGCCAGTGCGGATTGCCTACATAGTGAGGAACATGGTAGCCCTGAGGAATTCGAACCTCAAAATATCCGACCGTTGCTGAGCCGCGCGCTAGCCATTCCAAAATATCTACCACCTAATGGTCATATCATTGAAGGGCATTTATGTCTTATCATGTCAGGCTCCTCCCTAGGCTATAAATAGCCGCCCCCTACAACCACTAGCTAGTTGGTTGCTCCTAGAGAAGCTGACACTTGTCATTTGAGAGCATCCCATCCTCCGAGGACTTTGAGCGAAAAGCATCAAGTGAGGAAAAACCCAAATCCCAAACCCAAACCTACAAACCCCAAAGTGATTGAGCATCACTAAAGAGAGTGTTCCTGTGTGGAACCGACGCTTGTTACCTTTGAGGACTGTGTATCCTCCAGATGGTTAGGCATCATGGTCTGAGCATCCAAGAGGAATTGCGGATTGCCGCGTGACCTAGTCTGTGAAGGTTTGGAAGTCACCTGTGAAGACTACCACTACTGTTGGGTGAGATTTGTGATCTTAGCTCAAAGAGAATACGGTGAGGACTATGTGTCCGGGACTGTGTGTCCTCGAGTTTAAATACTCAGCCGCTCCAACCATACATACAACTGTCACAGCAGTTGGAACTGGTCGAACAAATTATTGTCTTCACCAAGTCAACTGGTTCTAATTCTTCAACCCTTTCATTTCCTCAGTTATGTGTTGATGTACCTGATCATTACTGCTTGAAGACAATGACTGAAGACTTTCTCTATTTCCTTAATCCAAATTCTTCAATCTATCAATCTTCATCCTGCTTATCCTGTGCTTACGCTTTTTGTACTCAGTGCGTGTCTTTCATTTCATCATGATGACTATGTTGTTACTCTGTTTTGCTTATACCTGAGTACTTATTCCGCTGCAAGTAGTTCTTCGCTAAGGAATTTCATCACCTTGAAATTCCTTAGTGAAGTTTTCTTAAAAATTGCCTATTCACCCCTCCCCCCTCTAGTCGACGTAACGCACTTTCAGTATGGGACTTCACAGCCAGCAGACGTCCGGAAGGCGCCGGACGTCCGGAAGGCGCCGGACGTCCGTAGAGGTCGGAAATCCACAAATATCATTCTGTTGATGTACAACGGATATCCAGAGATGAGCAGACGTCCGGTCGTCGGACGTCCGGTGGGACCGATCTTCCGTTAATATTGGTTCTATGGAGTTGCACCGGACAACCGGTGAGTGCCGGAAGCCCGGTCGGCTGAGAGAGGCCGGACTTCCGTAGACTTTCGGACGTCCGATGGTAGCTGAACCTCTCAGGACCAAACCAATATTTGTGCATAAGTTTGAGGAAGAATCTTGAGATGATATGTGAGTGAATTTAGTGGGTTTGAGCAAGTTCTTTCACGAAATCCATCGATCCCCTCTTAATAGTGCGGGATCCCTATACTCAAGAACAAACCAAAAAAAGAAGCCGAAGATTTCCGTCTTTGTCTTGTGTCTCTGCTCTCGAGTGATATATGTATATATATGTTTATGTCCATAGTCATGATCCACACACCGCCCTTGAGACATAATCCTGAGATTTACTTTATAAACATGGATAGTCCCAACATACATGTTGTCATCAACATCAAACTATGATTAAGGGCATGATTGCACTTTCACCGGGGTCATCAAAAGGTATTAGGTTCCTACCTCAAGTACTACAACCAAACCACATGTTCCCAATCCTACTCATGCAAATATTTGAGGGGCAGAACTAATGCATAGTAAAAACTGGGTATAAAAAGTATGATCAAAGTGTAACTTGCCTTGCTGACGATCTGCAAACTCTAGAGATTCATAGTAACAAGCTTCGCACTCCGGGTAATCTAGCGTAGACAAACAATAGCATACATAAGCAATCACTCAAACGAAACACGAGAAAATCAAGAAAAGATCCAAATCGAACACAAAACAAGCAAACGGATTAAACTAACAAAAGTCAAACCTAACAGCAATATTATCATGTGATTAGATCTTAGCAGTAGGTATATGTGATTAGCTATGATTTGCAAAAAGACTCAACTCGAACGGAGCAACGAAACTCAAAATACGAACGAAACAAGATCATTTACTAATCTAGACTAAACTCAAATTTTACAGTACCAAAATCATGTTCAAGTTGGTTAACTGGAAAGAACAGAACAATACGAAGATTTAGTGTTGATTTCATCTAATTTGGATAAACGAGTAAAAAGGTATATTAGTTTAAAGATCAGGGGCTAAATCGCGAGAAAACTATTCGTGGATAGGTCCCTGGCCGAAAATAAACTAAAAAGAAAAATCCTACGACGCAAACATTCGCTAACAGAACTTAACCGACGAAAATTGTTTGTTAAAACGAATGAACGAACGTTCGTTAAGTAATAAAACCGAAACTAAACCGATCTTATAAACGAACTGGCTAAACCGATTTTTTTGACAAAACCCTAAAAAGGATCTAGGTTTTTACCTAAAACCGGCGGAAAACCGGCAGGGTCGGCGGCGGTTTCCGGCGAGACGGCGACGGCAGCGGGCAGCGTGGGTTGCGGGAGGTGGCGCGGGGCGGCGACGCGAAGTGGCGGCGGCGGCAGGGGGGCTCGACGGCGGGGTGCGGGCGAGAGGCGGCGGCGGACGGGGTCCAGGGGGGGCCCGGGTGCAGCTATTTAAAGGGGGGGCTTGGCCTCGGGAGGTGGAGTCCCGGGCGGCGACGGCGGCTCCTCCCTTATCCATGCCGGACTCCGGGAAGGCGGCGGGCGGCTTGGGCTTCGGCCTGCTCGGCTGGGCCTTCGGCCTAGTCAGGCGGGAAGTTTTTTTAAATAAATTTCACCTGAAAGAAAAATCCTAATAAAATATAAACAAATTCGAAAAATTCCAGAAACAATATTCACCGTCCAAACCTAATATTTAGGACGTGAACATTTCTGGACTATGATGCAATTTTCAAAAATACAATATTTTTCTAATTCAAATAAAATAGCAAATAAAATCATAATTTGATTTTAAAATTCTTTCTCGAATATTTCTCTTGGTTTGAAGAACTCGTATTATCTTCTCTCATATATTTTAATATTGGAAATAATTGGAGAGAAAAATAATAAAATCAAATTGATCCTTTCTTCAAATTTGAAATAAATTCAAATATAAATTTTGTAAAACTTCCAACTCTCTCCTTGGGTGCTTGAGTTGCTTATGATTTCTAGGATCTCAACCAAATGCAAGAATAAAAATGATATGCATACCATGATCTATGTATAACATTCAAATTGAAAATTGGGATGTTATAGTGGTCATGCGGGGATTGAAAACGACATAGACCGATTCAAATCTTAACGTTTTTGTAAAGAGTCCGTCTATGCATCTAGATATGACATGATATCTCATATCTAAGTTTTCTTTTCCTGTTTGTTTGATTTAATTTGTCAAAACCCAAAACTGAAAACTACGTCATCGTGCGTCCGCCTTGCTGACCGGCCTATATGCAAATCTGTTCACTAGCTTTCCTCATAAAAAAATCTGGTTGCTAGCTATCCGTACAAGGAACCTGATTGCTAGCTCGTCCTGGAAAACAAAATGATCGCTAGTGCTACATCGACTTGTTAGCTTTTGCCTCTGATCATTATACATTTACAAGGACATCCCCCATAGCTAGCTTCTAGGCTACCAACGATTTATTTTATTTTTTGTCTATTGGTTTTTGCGTTTTTCACTATTATATTCTGTAATTAACTTTCAGTAAAGCATAAAATTTCATCAACACATATTTCAAAAACATGTTTACGAATTTACATAAGTTTTTTCAAACTATAAAAAATGTTAACGAATACCCAAAAATGTTCTAATATATGGTGAACAATGCTTTAATATATGATGATCATTTTCTGAATACACACTAACTTTTTTTCCAATACACACTGCACATTGTTTTTGATATACATGAACTTTTTTATATACAATGAACTAAAAGCGAACTTTTTTATATACATTGAACTAAAAGCAAACAGGAAAAAACAAAATAGATAAAATAGATAAATAAGAAGAGAACAAAAAATAAACACATTTTGATTTTCTATAAAAAATTGATCAACATGGACAATTTTAGAAAAATGAACTAATTTAGAAATTTTGAAACATGTATTGAAACTAGTGAATTTATGAACAAACAAAAAAAATACCAGAATATGAAAAAAAATGAGATCAACTTTTGAAAAATAGAAAAATAGAAAGGAGATGAAAACAATGAAGAAAAATGATAAATAAAAAAAGCAAATAAAACATGAAGAAGATGAAACAAAACAAAAAAAATCTATCCTAGCTACTTGGCCGACTCATCTGCAGTTTGTTCGTTGACTAGGGTGGACTTGAAACTAGGAAAACAATGTTGGACCCCCAATGGAAAATCGAGGGTGGACTCTCAATTGGGAATAAAAAAGGTCAGACCCCAGTTGCGACTCGAGTTTGGACTTGCAACTGGGGACAAAAATGGTTGGACCCTAATTGAGAGTTAAGGGTGGACTTGCAGCTGGGAGTAGAAAAGGTCGAGTCCCAGTTGCGAGTCGATGGTGGACTTGCAACTAGGGAAAGAAGGTCGTCCCTAGTTGCGAATCGAGGGTGGACTCGCAATTCGGACTAAAAAATTGTCGGGCACCAGTTGTGAGTCGAGGGTGAACTTGCAACTCGGACAAAAAATGTTGAGCTCTAGTTGCGAGTCGAGGGTGGACTTGCAACTCGAACAAAAAATGTTGGGCCCCAGTTGCGAGTCAAGGATGAACTTGCAACTCGGACAAAAACGGTTGGGCCCCAGTTGCGAGTCGAGGACGAACTTGCAGCTCGG
>NC_041383.1:738150290-738207144 GCF_002162155.2 Triticum dicoccoides | reverse complement strand
GGTGGACTTGCAATTCATACAGAAAAGGTTGGGCCCCAGTTGCGAGTCGAGGACACACTTGCAACTCGGACAAAAAAGGTTGTGCCCCAGTTACGAGTCGAGGGTGGACTTGCAACTCGGACAAAAAATGTTGGGCGCCAGTTGTGAGTAGAGGGTAGACTTGCAACTTGGAAAAAAAAAGTCAAGCCCCATTTGTGTCGAGAGTGGACTTGCAACTAGGACAAAAATGGTTTGCCACAATTGGACATTCAACTAGAAAGAAAAGGTCGGACCCCAGTTGTGAGTCGACGGTGGACTTGCAATTAGGACAAAAAATATTGAGACCCAATTGTGAGTTAAGAGTGCAATTGCAGCCAGAAAAAAAAGGTCAGGCCAGCTACGACTCAAGGGTGGATTGTAACCGGGACAAAAAAGGGCCAGACCCGAGTTATAGGTCGAGGGGGTTATTACAATTGGGACAAAATGGTTCGGTCCCTAACTGTGTGTCGAGGGTGGACATGTAAATAGAAAAAGAAAGTCGGGCCCAGTTGCGAGCTGACGATGGACTTGCTACTAAGACAAAAAAAGTTCGGGTCCCACCCAGAGTCGACAATTGGGAGGAATAAACATCGGTCCCGAGTTGCGAGTCGAGGACGGACTTGCAACTGGGATCCAGGACCAGGTCCGAGTTGCGAGTCGAGGGTGAACTTGCAACTAGGACAAAAAAATGTCAGGCCCCCGTTGCGAGTCAAGGGCAAACTTGCAAATGGGACAAAAAAGAATGGGTCACAGTTATGAGTCGAGAGTGGACTTGCCACTAGGACAAAAAAGGACAGACCCCAGTTATGAGTTGAGGGCCAACAAAAATGGAGTCAAACAGGCCTAAGCCAACAACAGGATACACAATAAATAAACAACAACAAGAGAGGCGGAAGCTAGAGCTTGCAGGAAAATGACGGAAAAATAAATCAAATGATGAATTTAAAAAGTACTTATAAAATTTTAAAAATAATGGATTTAAAAAGACTAAAAAGGAGAAAAAACAAAAGTTTAAAAAGATGGTACCTCTATTGCATGTCAATGTATGGTTGGACTTGCACCTATAACAAAAAACAGATTGGGCGTCAGGTAGGGGACAGGTAGACAAAACATAACAAGGAGACACAGGAATACATCATCCAACGCTCGGAGATCAAAAGTCTACACGAAAATTACAACAACAAGATGCAACGCAACGGTGACAGTGACTAGTTGCATGACAAGGGCGCACTTGCAACATAATCTAAAAATATGTTGGGCCGAGTTGCATCTCGGTGGTTTACTTGCAATTGCGACAATAAAAATAAAAGAGATGAGCTCCAGTTTGCATGTCGGTGGTCGACTTGCAACGAAAATAAAAAATAATAAAAAAAGGCAAACCCAGTTAGGAGTGCACTTGCAGGAAAGACCAAGACAGTTTGGACCCAGATGCATGTGGGTGATCAACTTGCAACTGGAACAAGAATAATAAGAGGACACAAGGTTCTTACATATTAGGGTTAGACACGAGAACAAAAATAAAAACAAGAAATTGGGCGTGCCCGTCATTGTACTGTTTAGAAGCTTGGTCGGGCCGCCTCTACTCCTTATACAAAGAGCAATGGGATAGAGAGAGCGAAGAAACAGAGACAACGAGCCAGCGGCCAGCTCGTCTATTCAACTTATACAGACAATACTTATCTTCAACTATAACACAGGGAAAAATAGACCACGAAAAACGGCCCAAAAAAGAAAGACACACGGTATGATGGGCTGTAAAATGAATGACAGACGAGCGACACCGGACGCGCCGGACAAAACAACTCCAATAAAAGAATTGCACAAAATTTATAGAGACAGAACAAATGGACTGAAACTTAGATGAGACACGACACTCATCTATATGAGTTTTAACAATTTCGATACATGATTTACTATTGCGTGGACACGTTGCATAGACGAATACAAATCAAAACAACGAAAAAAATGCATGAACAATCATACGGTATTTACACACACAAAGGAGATGTATGTACACGTCATCTGATATATATACACATATCATAGTATCGCAAGGGGGAGCAAAAAGAAATGAAAAAAAAAGACAAAAAAAATCTCACAAACTGCAACAGCTGCAGTGTATCGAGACAATACAACAATAGACAAAAAAGGAAAAAAAACAGAAAGGAAAGGCAACCCACGCTAGCACACATGGGCTAGCCCATGCTGGCATGCTGCATGCACGTCCCGTGCGCGAAATCATTAGTTAAGGAATACTTCCCCAGGTTGCGACAAGTGGCGCGCTGCATGTGCGCCGCTTGTTGCAACCTGGGAGTTTTCCCTTTTTCGTAGATTCATTTATTCAAAACGTTTTATCTCTTAAACTGTGCGTCGAAATCTAAAATCATTTTCGCCGTTAGATTCCTCGCATCGAGATCTTCAAAACTAGATCCCTTGTTGATAAATTTTGCCGAACTTTTTTTTCACAAAAAAACCGAACCGGGCCACGTTTTTTTCCTTTCCAAAAGAGGCACGGCCGTGACTCTCAAGAAAGCACAACCGTGCCTCTCGCGGAAGCAAAACCGTGCCTCTCGCGAAAAAAAAACAGAAAATGCGTTTTTTCTTTTTCCGAGGAGGCACGGCCGTGACTCTCGCGAAAGCACAACCGTGCCTCTCGCGGAAGCAAAACCATGCCTCTCGCAAAAGAAAAAAAAACAGAAAACATGTTTTTTTCGTTTCCAAGAGGCACGGCCGTGCCTCTCGCGGAAGCAAAACCGTGCCTCTCGCGAAAGGAAAAAAAACAAAAAACACTTTTTTTCCATTTCCAAGTGGCACGGACGTGACTCTCGCAAAAAAAATGTTTTTTTGCGCAAATTGTTTTTGGTCAAAAAGCTAGGGAAGACCGGTGAAAAAAGAAAACGTAAAAAGAACCCGAAAAAACCGTTTCAAAAGCCGAAAACGCGTGCAAAAAATAAAAAAATAAAATTCGGAAGGAGCGCCCAGAGCGTGACGCGTGGCGAATGGCTGAGAGTGCGCCAAGTGGCGCTGATCGTTGCGAGGCTCCCGAAGGAGCGCTTGTTAATTAGTTGCTCCCATCCCGTGCGGGCTGCACGAGCGCACGCTACAGATCGCCAGATCGTACAATCAAAGGCCAACAAATCGTCAGATCATCAATGCATGAATTTTAAAGACAAAACAAATCCAATGATGAAAGGACTTAGATGTGAGATAGTTATTTCACATCTAGATGTGAAATAGGAAATCGTTTTGCAAAAGTTTTTCGTGTGCTTCATCGTGATTTGATATGATCGAGGGTAAGTTTCAACGGGGATTGACCTTGATCCACAGCACCTACCTATTGCTTCATCGTCCTAAAGAAAAAGGCCGATGGCCACATCCCAAGCGACGCAAACGCCTGCATTTTCCTTTCAGCAGACGAAGAGAAAGGCAGCTCTAATGGCGCCATCCCGTCAAAAGGAAAAGCGAGGCTCTAATGGGCTAACGGAGCCATCGTTGATTGGGAAAGAAGTAATCAACCTCGACGGGGAGTTGGGGACGTTTCAGCCCGACGAAGCGAGTGAATTGCAAGAAACCACCATATTTGGGGCTTATCTTGCAGAAAATCACCTGGTCGCTAATCATTTATAGAATTCACCGCACATTCAGTAAATATTTTGCAAAAAGCACTGATTCGGTGATTTAGCCCATTTAACCACTTTCTGACAAGTGGGGCCGCAATGTAAGGAGCTGACTTGGCAAAATAATCACACACAGACCTCTAATAGATTTTAAAGAAAGCAATCAGCCCCTGGTGCCGCCGGAGGAGGACCCGGAGCCGATGGAGACGACGAGCAGGTCGTCGACGCCGGCGGCGAGGGGGAACTCCTGCTTGTTGTGCAGCACGTGCGTGATGGCCGCCGCGGCGGTGTTGCCCATGGCTGCCACGCCACCGGATGCAGCGGCGATGGCCGTAAGGCCGTTCACGGAGCGGACCGCGGCCACGGCCGAGCCACCGGCACAGGTGGCCGCGTAGACTCTCGGAGGCGGAAGTCGAAGCTGTCGCTATCGACGGCGTCGACGCGGGAGAAGAGGAACGGCGCGCCCGTGGCCAGGTCCTAGCACGGCACCAGCAGCGGCGCCACCGTGTCCCTCAGCGTCGCGTCGCCGAACACCCAGCGGAGCGACGACGAGGACGAGGACGCCGACAACGACGACTTGTCCGACGACCTCTCCCCGCGCTGGAACAGCGCGGCCCACCTCCCGCGCCATCCACCTCCACCTCCGCCCCACCCGCCCTTCCCGAGGCTCGCCGCCACGAACGCCAGCGCGTCCGCGGCCGTATACTTCTATGAGGAGGGGACGCGTTGACCTCGTTCGCCTGCCCTCTGCCCGGCCGGTGTGCCCCCCTGTCGCTGTGCGCGAGGAAGAAGATGCCCTTCGTGAGCAGGGGGAGGGGGGAGGGGCTTGATTGCTTCTTCTTTTTAAGATTCAGGGAGGTATATGTTAATTTGTTGTCAAATCAGCTCCTTACAGTCCGGCCCCACTGGTCAGAAAATGGTTAAATTGGCTAAATCACCTGTTCAGTGCTTTTTGCAAAATGTTTACTGAATCCGCAGTGATTTTTGCAAATGATTAGCGATCAAATGGTTTTCTGCAAGGTAAGCCTTAAATGTGGTGATTTTTTGCAATTCACTCCAACGAAGCTAACTGGCGGATTCGCCATCGCCCCTGCACGCACGCACGCTCCCCCGCCACCGCGCCACGGTCGCATCGTACTGTACGAACCTCTCCGGTCAGTGGCACCGGCCGTCCGTTTCCAACGACAGATGCTCGTCGCCTTCGCCGCCCGCCCCAAACATTCCTCGGGCGATTAAACTTAACGAGTCAATCCCGGCCGGACGCGGTCCGCGCCAACGCCGGTCGCTCTCACCCAGGCGCGCATCGCCTCCTGTCGCCGATCAACTATAGTCTATTCCAGCCCCTGATCGCTTTCGTCAGCTCGCTCGCAGCTAGCTAGCGAGCGCGCGCGGCCGGCAGCGCCAGCCAGCGCCCCGCGTGGGCGGATCGGACGGGACAGCAGCCGCCCCTCGGGGGCACCGATGGACTGCGCCTTCACCTCGGCATCGGAAGCCTCCACCATCTCGCCCGCTCACTCGTCGTTTCCGAACGCTCGCTGGTTGCGTTGAGCGGAGAGGCGCGCGCGCCCATGCTGTTAGTTCTCCGGAGGAGGCGACCGGCTAGGGTGACTGTCCGTTGTCGTTCGCGAAGGATCTGAGCTACGAGGTATGCACGACGTACTCTGCTCGCTGCTCTGCAAGAACTAGCTTTGCTTATTGTACTACTAGTAGTAACATTTTCTGAATTTTACAAAGCCCAAACTCGTACTATGATACAAGTCAGTTCGTGATTTGCCTGTACTTGTTCATCCTTTGCAACTCTGAATTACACCCCCGGCATTATGTTAGCGTAGCTGGGCCGAGTTGATTTGTGATTTCTGTTCAACAATTGGCAAAATTACTTCAAGAAAACCAATGTTCAGACTTCAGATTCTGACATTGTTCATGCATATGCCTGCATACGAATATGCAGATACGGGCAGACGGCAGCAATGGCAGCCCGAGACACCAGTTCAATCTTCCTGATCCTGATCATCGCCCTCGTCATAGTCATCGTCATCCTGCTCGGCATCTGCTGGAGGTTCCTCGGACCGGGCATCATGAGGAGACTGCTCAGGCCGAGGAGATGCCCTTCAGGTGAACGTGTTGCCATGTATTCTCATTGATCATGCCCCAGATTAATAAGAAACCGCAAGTCTCATAAGAAATGGTGTGCTAAGCTATCCAATTATGTCTGTGTCCATGATCAACAGAGGTGCCCGAGTACTTCAGCGGCAACATGAGCGGCAACCTGCGCACCATCACCTACTTCGACTACGTGACGCTCAAGAAGGCCACCAAGGATTTCCACCAGAAAAACCAGCTAGGGAGAGGAGGATTCGGCCCTGTTTATCTGGTACAATTCCATTTTAATCCCAGCAATCTTAGCACAACTGAACAGAGGTGTTCTGAATTTTGATGTTGTGCAGGGGAAGCTGGACGACGGCCGGAAAGTGGCGGTGAAGCAGCTGAGCGTGGGCAAGTCGGGGCAGGGCGAGTCGGAGTTCTTCATGGAGGTGAACATGATCACCAGCATCCAGCACAAGAACCTGGTCCGCCTCGTCGGCTGCTGCTCCGAGGGCACCGAGCGCCTGCTCGTCTACGAGTACATGAAGAACAAGAGCCTCGACAAGATCCTCTTCGCGCCGGCCGACGCGCCGGCGACGGCGCCGCCGTTGCTGGACTGGCGCACCCGGCACCAGATCATCATCGGCATCGGCCGCGGGCTGCAGTACCTGCACGAGGAGTCCAACCTGCGCATCGTCCACCGCGACATCAAGGCCAGCAACATCCTCCTCGACGACAAGTTCCAGCCCAAGATCAGCGACTTCGGCCTCGCCCGCTTCTTCCCCGAGGACCAGACCTACCTCAGCACCGCCTTCGCCGGCACGCTGTAAGCTTAACTAGCCGGTGATCAACATCACCGTCGAGTTACCTACCTCTGATCGCCTGACGGCGAAATGGTTCTTGACACGTGCTGCTACGGTGTTGTCAGGGGGTACACGGCGCCGGAGTACGCCATCAGGGGGGAGCTCACGGTGAAGGCCGACACGTACAGCTTCGGCGTGCTGGTGCTGGAGATCATCAGCAGCAGGAAGAACACTGACCTTAACCTCCCCAACGAAATGCAGTACCTGCCCGAACACGTACACTGAGCTGCCACCCTCTCTGAAGAAAAATCGTACTCCTGCTCTGCTCTGAACTTTTATGTTTTTTACATTCAGGCATGGAGGCTGTACGAGCAGTCCAAGATCCTGGAGCTGGTGGACGCTAGGGTGCAGGGCGGCGAGGGGTTCGATGTGAAGGAGGTGATGCAGGTGTGCCAGATCGCGCTGCTCTGCGTACAGCCGTACCCGAACTCGAGGCCGGCCATGTCGGAGGTGGTGCGCATGCTCACCATGAAGACCGACCAGTCCATCCCGGCGCCAGCCAAGCCGGCGTTCCTCGACAGGAAGAACCTCAACGGCGACAGGGACGCCGCGTCCTCGGACACCGCCACCATGGAGATGATGAGGTCGCCGGCGGGCTACTGGATGATGACGCCCTCGCCCATGCTCGAGGTCGACAGGCCCTACGACATGAGCTTCGGCAAATGATCCATGGCGCGCCGCACGCAGCACCGTGAAATTCGTGACCGATGATTCCATGCTAGCTTTACACAAGTACGAGTATCTGTTTATTGCCTTTTCTTGTAGATACCACGAACATTTTTTAGACGAAACAACAGTATGTATACGGTATACCGACGCAATCAGTGTAGTTTTCTGCTTTAGTTCTGATGAAATAAACGTGTGGTCATTTTGCAAGTTCGATTCAAAGAACAATAAAGATGGTGTATTTTCTCTTCTCTTAAACGTGACTTCATCTCACTATGTCTGTTCTGTTCTGTTCTAGAATAAATTCCCCCATAAGATAAAGTTTGTGACAACTTTTATCCCATTATAAAAAAAAAATCAAAACTCGAAAGTATCATCCTAATCCAGAGAGACATAAAAAAAACTGTATGTTAGAATATTTGCTTTATTTGGACTTGCAGGAATGAATTGTGTTTCGATTTGAAGGATCATTGACCTTTTTGTGATTGTTCATAAAGCATGTCGGCCCATTGAATCATGGTCCATTTTGCAGACAGTCGAGGAAGAACAAAGGAAGCTCAGGTGGGGAGTAAAGCTTCTACAGCGGGTAGCAAATGAAGTGTTCAATGTAAACCTGGGCATGGACAGCCCGGCCCGGAAAATTCGGGCCAGGTCGGGCTGGGCTTGACGTTCGGGCTGGGATCGGGCCTTGTTTTGCAGCGTGGAAGTTAGTTTGTGCCGGGCTCAGGCTTCACTTTTCTTGTATTTCGGGCTAGGCTTGCACGTGCGTACAACGAAAAACAGCGTTCGGGAAATACAACATTCGGGCTGGGCTTTCCGGCTTCGAGCTTGATTTCGGACCGGGCTTGGGCTTGAAAACAAGGAGTATTTGGGCTTCGGACCGGGCTCGGGCTTGAGAAATGAAGGTCGGGTTTTTACAAGCCCGACCCGACGTTTGCCCGGGTTTAGTTCAACGCGTCGAGGGGGTGGTGTCCTGGATATGCTGGTGGCTGAAGATGTAGACAAAGCATGTTGGGGCTTCCACATCTCTGGCGACGAAAGTAAAAAGACACTTATACTAAAGGTGCGCGTTTCTGGATTTGGGATCCTCACTTATATACCCCTGAACTCCCCGAATATTGCTAGTTGTGCACGGGCAACATGGTGCCCGTTTAAAAAAACATTTTTACAGCACAATTTTTTTGAAACTTTTCGTAAACACACACACACACACACACACACACACACACACACACACACTATATATGTGAAAAAATTCATTACATTTTACTTTGATACGTGGCATACAAAGACAAATATGTATTCTCAAATGGGCTGGATTTTTTTGGGGCCAAAATTTTCTTTTCTTGTACAGCTTACAAATTATATTTTACAAGACAAAATTTCATGGATACACAGTGAATACATACAAGTCTCCACGGGATTATTTTCCTTTTTTCTGAAACTTTTAAATATGATTTTTAATTATTATTTTCAAACAAAAGGGCATCATGGTGCCCGAGCACACAAACTTCGCACTCCTGAACTCCCTTACAATTATCTTTCCTTGTCTGTAAAAAAATAGTTTGGCGTAGTTACTTTTATCCTTCTCTGCGGGGGTTTCTGTTGATGACTAGTTCAGTTGCCTAGCAACTTTTCGGCCTTTCCTCTTGCCATCAGCTTGTAGGTTTTAGTATGGTCCTACAAATATTAGATGGGTTCCTACTTCCCAGAGTGTTTATCTGGTGTTGCAGGGACGGCCATATGTCTCGCAATAAGCGAGACCTATCGAACGCCCGCTGAACGGGGAGAGCAAGATGGGCCGGCCCATACGTGCGGGATACCACAACCACGTTTTATCTGTTTTCTTTTACATTTTATTTATTATTTTTTTAAGTATTGTTAACTTTTTTGCACTTTAAAATCTTTTAAATATATATATTACAAAAAAATCTACAAGAAACATTTAAAATGTTGACCAAGCATTTGAAAAATATTAAACGTGTATAGAGAAAATGTTTATCACGTATCCAAAAAATGTATACAAAAACAATGTATAGAAACAAATTGATGATGTATTTAAAACATTGTAAAAGAGCATTTGAAAGAAATGTTGAACAAGTATTTGAAAAATGTTAATTGAGTTGAAACATGTTAAATGTGTATAGTAAAAATGCAGACCATGTACTTAGAAAATGATGAAAATCTTATTCATGTATATGAAAATATTGATCAAGCATTTGAAAAATGGTGAACAAGTATTTCAAAAAATTTAATAAATAAAATATTATATGTGTATAGAAAAAGTTGACCATGTAGTAAAAAAATGATGAAAAAATTTGATCATAGACATAAATTTTTTAATCAAGCATTTGAAAAAAATATTGGACAAGTATTTAAAAAATTAATCAAGCATTCGAGAAATGTTAACTGTATATAACAAAATGTTGACCATGTACTAAAAAAGTTAATGTTTTATTTGAAACAAAAACCAAGCATCTTAAAAAAGTTAGAATATAAAAAAATGAATATGTATTAAAAAAATATTAATCTTCTATTTTAAAAATGTTAATCAATGATTTGAAAAATTGATGATGTATTTAAAACATTGTAAAAGAGCATTTGAAAAAAATGTTGAACAAGTATTTGAAAAATGTTAATTGAGTTGAAACATGTTAAATGTGTATAGTAAAAATGCAGACCATGTATTTAGAAAATGATGAAAATTTTGTTCATGTATATGAAAATGTTGATCAAGCATTTGAAAAATGGTGAACAAGTATTTCAAAAAAATTAATAAATCAAATTTTAAATGTGTATAGAAAAAGTTGACCATGTAGTAAAAACTGATGAAAAACATGGACATCAAATTTTTATTCAAGCATTTGAAAAAATGTTGAACAAGTATTTCAAAAATTAATCAAGCATTTGAGAAATGTTAACTGTATATAACAAAATGTTGACCATGTACTAAAAAAACTTAATGTTTTATTTGGAAAAAAAGCAAGAATCTTAAAAAAAAGTTAGAATGTAAAAAAATGACTATGTATTAAAAAATATTAATCTTCTATTTGAAAAATGTTAATCAATGATTTAAAAAATTTACAGAAAAAAATATTTGCATGTATTCAGAAAAATTAAATTTTACTGCTAAAAATGTTAAACATGGATTAGAAAAATGTTTTTTATGTATTCAAGAAATGTAGAATGAAAACTAAAGGAAAAACAAAAAAACGATAAGAAAAAAGAAAAGAAAAAGGAAACGGAAAAAAGAGAGAAAACAAAAAAATGGAAGAAAAAGAAAGAAAGAAAAAACAATGAAAACAAAGGAAGAGACGAAGAAAAACCAGTAAAAATGAAAGACAAAACAAAAACAAAAAACCAAGAAAAAACAATGCAAAACCGGCTCTATCACCCTCAACTAGGTCGCCCCATAGAAATTTAAACGTAGTTGAAGGTGGCCTAGTGGCTAGCAGAGATGCAGCTCGGCTTGGAGACCTAGGTTAGAATCCTAGTTTCTCCCATTATTCTTCTTTCTTTCTTTTAAATGTTCGCTAACAGGCCGACCCAATAGGTACAGTGCGGAGGCATTCGCTTCAGTGAATCGGAAGTAACACTCGTGTAAGGTAAGATATAGTCGCCGTGGTGTTGCAGGGCATGTCTTGCTTCGCCAGATTATAGTTCTTTCGATGAGGTGTGTTGTGGTAGTTCTTGTCTCCATCTTAAAATGGTTTTCTTAATGAAAATCGGGTGGTGATCCCTTTTCCTCAAAAAAGAAATCATCCTAATCCAGAGCTCAAAGACCTTGCTTCGCCGGATTATAGCTCTGTTGATGGGGTGCGTTGTGGTAGTTGTAGTCTGCATCTTAAAAATGGTTTTCTTAAAGAAAATCGGGTGGTGACCCCTTTTCCTCAAAAAAGAAACCACCCTAGTCCAAAGCTCAAAGACTCCTTGTATGAACAGAAATCCAAAAAAATAGCAAAACAATCAAAACTTACTACTCTTTTTACAACAAACATTGCTTAATTTTTTACCTACGTGTATACCATGATGAAATGACATTCGTGAAGAACTGGGTAAAAACTAAAACAAATTACATGCTCCAAATGCTTCCAAAAATAATCTTCTGGATCACTATTTTTTTCTCATAACATTACGAATGTTTTTCTTCATGAAACATCACATGCAGGTGAAACATTTCATCTATGTTTTCATGAAAAAAACAAATTCTTTTGAATTCTATTGCTATTTTGAAATATTTGGCAAAGTTTTTTCCCTGCTCTTTGCATTTGCCAAAAGTTAACCTTGTTCTGCAAGCTGGGATCGCTTGTCAGGCTGACATGCTGATGTCAAAATAAACAAGGATTTCTCCTGGACATATCTTGGAGCATCTTCAAAATATGATGCAAAATAAAGCACCCACAAAAATTACTGCAGGAAAGAAATGATTTTTGGACACCAGAAATTTTCCTGTTGTAGTAGATGATGCAAAGTGGTGCCCTAAAATACATCAAGTTGTGTTTTTGCATATACATCACCTGTTGGAGCAACGTTTTTGGCACAAAGTGATGTAAAACAGACGTTTTTATTCTAGTCATGTGTGTCCCCCGTGGCCCTAAATTTGCGGTTGTCGCGTGGCTATTGTATAGTGCAACACTTGGGGGCAATTTTTTGGGCTGCCCTAAAAAATTTGCACGAAGATTTGGAGACACATCATCTACCGGAGCAATGTTTTGGGGTCCAAATGCTCTAAAAAGCAGTTTTTCAGGGCACTTACCCCATTGTACATCATTTGTAGGAGATGCTCATAGTCAAAAAACCGATAGAGCACGGTGCCAAAGCCCGAGCCGGTTATCCGAATTTGATCGCACCACACAACACTTGCCCTCCCGCCTCCGCCTCTTCCCCAAAACTAGGGATTTGAAAACAGAAGCAGAAGCATCGTTTGTAGGCGTTGGAGGAAGCTTTGGTGACGATATGGCTCGTGCTGAAGCATGTACATGTGTTGGTTGCTATTTTCCTTTGTTTTTTAGGTAATTGGCAGCAGCCTTTTATTCATACATAAGCTTCTTCATTACAGATAATGGTCCTGACAACGTCATGAGTCTCCTTACATCAACATGATCTAACATCATACTCTGTCTACTTACCAAGAGTATAAGCTACCACATTGCATGAATTATTAATATAGATAAAATTACAAGATATAAACTTTGTAGCCCAGTTCTTGATATCATGGCCTATTGCTCCTGTAGGGGACTTGTCTAATTTTGATTCTTTGATCTTGTTGATTAGACACAAATTGTCATAAGCCACCATGATTCTTTGCATATCTCTATCTTCATCAAGAAATAAGGCTTGACGTAGCGCCATGGCTTATGCGGCTTTAGTATTTTGATTTTGAGCAAAGTAACCTCTGCTTGTCGCCAACACCATTCCCCAATGATCAAGAATCACCCCACCAAATCCCAATCTTTTATATCAAGAAAAGATTCTTCTATCCATGTTGACAAGCATGGACCCTTCAGGTGGTGGAGACCAATTTTCGTTTGACTTCAAGGACTCGGGCATGATGGAATTGGCCGAACTGCAAAAATGCAAATTGATGAACTCAATGTAGGCTTTGATCTTTCCCACAACATGAAGTGGATGAATTAATCCGTCACATTTATAGTAGGCATTTCTGTGCTCCTAGATATGCCAAATTGTCACGACAAAAACCATGGCATGAAAATTTGTAGCATTTATTATCCATGAAAATATACATTGCATGATATGGGTAAAACTTTTCAAGTTCACGCAAATTCAAGAATCCTTTTTAAGTTCTTTCTAGACTTCTTTAACATGGCGACAATGCAAAAAAAAAAACAATGTTCAATAGTTTCCTCCCTATTGCAAAAGTAACAGTTATACCTAGCAGGTATCAATCTTATTTGAAGTTCATAGCTTCTAGGGGGATAATCATGAGCCATCATCCATAATAATACTTTCATTTTATTACGAAATTGATTTGCACACAATTTTCTCCAATGGTTTCTGTTCGAATGTCGAGTCATTGCCATTTTTACTTTGCTATCTCTAGAAATTCGTTGTGCTAGCTATATTATAGGTTGATCTGATAGTGTAGATGCCATTCTTTGTGTGGGGCCATGAGGCAAAATCCGTGCAACCTCCTATGCTTAAAGGAATGCACAGAATTTTCTCCACTGTGTCCTCTGAGAATTTATTTTGATGACTACCTTGTTTCATTGTTGTTCCCCCACAGTAATTAAGGAACTCGCTAATTGATTTGCACCCGTTGGTTGCAGAGTTTCGGCAATCACATATGGAATCCAATTGTCCCCGAATATATGTATTGTTTGCCATCTCCTCCCCACTGCACTCTTTTGCATCAGTTACTTCCTATACATCAAACTACGTCATGTATCAGAAGATGACCTCACGCACTTCACAGTCCAAAAATCCCCATCAGGACAATATCTACCTTTTAATACTCTGGCATGCAAAGAGTTGGCCTCAGTTAAAAGGTGCTAACATTGTTTTCCCAACATGACTTGATTGAAAATTGAGATGTTCCTGAACCCCATGCCACCTAGGAACTATGGTGAGGGTAGCCACTTACATGATCTCCAATGTAGCCACTTACATGAACTCTAGTGAGGACAACCACTCACATGATCTCCTAGGAGGCTAGGACCTCTAGTTTTAACAGAGCTTCTTTTCCGACTCTTGGTAATGGCCTATCACTCCACCATTAAGTATTTTCCATATTCGACCAGTGAGAAAAGTGAAGCAACTAGTTGATGAACCTCACACCTAGATTGGCATGTTGAGATAAATAGCTTGCCCACAATTGCATCAACATTTTCTCCAATTGTTTATGTTCAGATGTGGAGTCATTATCATTCTTTCCTATATTTTTTTATTCGATGCAACTTGTACCAAAAAATATAAATGATTTTTGATAGTTGACTTTCTGTCCAAACCTTTGTTATGGGTGGGGCGAACAAGGAGGAGTCAGAGATAGCGATTTGTCGCTGTTGTTGTCCATTTCCAAATCCCCCTAACTCATGGAGAGAGAGATGTGGGCGCGATGACGTAAGGTTCAGCCCCGAGTCGAGTGATCAGCTCTGGCTCATGGGGAGAAAAGTTGCACCCGGTTTGGCATCGCTATGGCTCGATGGTGGACCCACCTTGCACAACATGGTCAAATCTTAAAGGGGTATAAGGAATGAAAGAAACTTTGCTAAACGGGATTGATTTTTGATAAATTTTTGTTAGCTAAGGTGAAACCTATCAAAACATTATATTAGAAAAGCAAAAGGATATGTTAGAATTCTGTGTGGATAATTTGTGCACGACAGCGTAGATCAGCTCACTCCCTGCACAACACCAAAACTGAAGTAGACGGCTGGGTTGGCGGTCGTTCCCTTGTCGTGCAGGAAATTTCGTTATTCAGAACACATGATACTCAAGTGTTACTATGCTTTTCGTCCGTTTAGGTCAGAGAGGCGGGCGGGCGCGCCCGCTTTTTGGTTTGGGTCGGCAGGTGCGCCCAGCGGGAGGTAGACCTATATTTGCCTGCATAAAAAGAAATAACGTATATGATAAACATGTGGCCAAAAATAAACATAATAACACATAATTAAACATAAATGAATGGTTAAGTGTCGGTCAGAGTCCACTTAAACATTAGTTAAACATTAAAAAAACTTCGGGCCTCCCGCTACCCTAGGCGTCCGCCTTGCCCTTGCCATTGCCGTCGTTTGTCACCGCCAGTGAGATCGATGAAGGCGGGAGGCAGACCAGTCCACCCAAATGCAGCTTGATAGACCACCAGGGTTGCCTCCTCTGGCGTTTGATGTGGCGGCGGCATTGCGGCGAGGTGGGCATGAAGGAAATATGCCCTAGAGGCAATAATAAAGTTATTATTTATTTCCTCATATCATGATAAATGTTTATTATTCATGCTAGAATTGTATTACCCGGAAACATAATACATGTGTGAATACATAGACAAACATAGTGTCACTAGTATGCCTCTACTTGACTAGCTCGTAAATCAAAGATGGTTAGGTTTCCTAACCATAGACATGAGTTGTCATTTGATTAACGGGATCACATCATTAGGAGAATGATGTGATTGACTTGACCCATTCCGTTAGCTTAGCACTTGATCATTTAGTATGTTGCTATTGCTTTCTTCATGACTATACATGTTCCTATGACTATGAGATTATGTAAATCCCGCTTACCGGAGGAATACTTTGTGTGCTATCAAACGTCACAACGTAACTGGGTGATTATAAAGGTGCTCTATAGGTGTCTCCAAAGGTACTTGTTGAGTTGACATATTTCGAGAATAGGATTTGTCACTCCGATTGTTGGGGAGGTATCTCCGGGCCCTCTCGGTAATGCACATCACTATAAGCCTTGCAAGCAATGTAGCTAATGAGTTAGTTACGGGATGATGCATTACGTAACGAGTAAAGAGACTTGCTGGTAACGAGATTGAACTAGGTATTGAGATACCGACGATCGAATCTCGGGCAAGTAACATACCGATGACAAAGGGAACAACGTATGTTGTTATGCAGTTTGACCGATAAAGATCTTCGTAGAATATGTAGGAGCCAATATGAGCATCTAGGTTCCGCTATTGGTTTATGTGTCTCGGTCATGTCTACATAGTTCTCGAACCCGTAGGGTACGCACGCTTAAAGTTTCGATGACGGTTATATTATGAGTTTATAAGTTTTGATGTACCGAAGGTTTTTCGGAGTCCCGGATGTGATCACGGACATGACAAGGAGTCTCGAAATGGTCGAGACATAAAGATTAATATATTGGAAGCCTATATTTGGATATCAGAAGTGTTCCAGGTGAAATCGGGATTTTACCGGAGTATCGAGGGGTTACCAGAACCCCCCCCCCCCGGGCGGGTGGGGCTTAATGGGCCATAGTGGGCCTTAGTGGAGAAGAGGAGAGGCGGCTAGGGCAGGGCCGCGCTCCCCTCCCCCCCTAGTCCGAATAGGACAAGGAGAGGGGGCGGCACCCCCCTTTCCTTCCTCTCTCCCTCCTCTTCCCCCCCGTCTCCTAATCCAACAAGGAAGGGAGGGAGTCCTACTCCCGGTGGGAATAGGACTCCTCCTGGCGCGCCTACTCCTAGTCGGCCGCACCTCCCCCCTTGCTCCTTTATATACGGGGGAGGGGGCACCCCATAGACACAACAATTGATCATTGATCTCTTAGCCGTGTGCGGTGCCCCCCTCCACCATAGTCCTCCTCGATAATATCGTAGCAGTGCTTAGGCGAAGCCCTGCGTCGGTAGAATATCATCATTGTCACCATGCCGTCATGTTGACGGAACTCTCCCTCAACACTCAGCTGGATCGGAGTTCGAGGGACATCATCGAGCTGAACGTGTGCAAGAACTCGGAGGTGTCGTGCTTTCGGTGCTTGATCGGTCGGGCCATGAAGACGTACGACTACATCAACCGTGTTGTGCTAACGCTTCCGCTTTCGGTCTACGAGGATACGTGGACACACTCTCTCCTCTCATTGCTATGCATCACCATGATCTTGCGTGTGTGTAGGAATTTTTTTGAAATTACTACGTTACCCAAAAGTGGCATCCGAGCCTAGGTTTTATGCGTTGATGTTATATGCACGAGTAGAACACAATTGAGTTGTGGGCGATACAAGTCATACTGCTTACTAGCATGTCATACTTTGGTTCGGTGGTATTGTTGGATGAAGCAGCCCGGACCGACATTACGCGTACGCTTACGCGAGACTGGTTCTACCGACGTGCTTTGCACACAGGTGGCTGGCGGGTGTCAGTTTCTCCAATTTTAGTTGAACCGAGTGTGGCTACGCCCAGTCCTTGAGAAGGTTAAGACAGCACTAACTTGACGAACTATCGTTGTGGTTTTGATGCGTAGGTAAGAATGGTTCTTGCTCAGCCCGTAGCAGCCACATAAAACTTGCAACAACAAAGTTGAGGACGTCTAACCTGTTTTTGTAGGGCATGTTGTGATGTGATATGGTCAAGACGTGATGCTATATTTTATTGTATGAAATGATCATGTTTTGTAACTGAGTTATCGGCAACTGGCAGGAGCCATATGGTTGTCGCTTTATTGTATGCAATGCAATCGCCCTGTAATTGCTTTACTTTATCACTAAGCGGTAGCGATAGTCGTAGAAGCAATAGTTGGCGAGACGACAACGATGCTATGATGGAGATCAAGGTGTCGCGCCGGTGACGATGGTGATCATTACGGTGCTTCGGAGATGGAGATCACAAGCACAAGATGATGATGGCCATATCATATCACTTATATTGATTGCATGTGATGTTTATCTTTTATGCATCTTATCTTGCTTTGATTGACGGTAGCATTATAAGATGATCTCTCACTAAATTTCAAGATAAAAGTGTTCTTCCTGAGTATGCACCGTTGCCAAAGTTCGTCATGCCCAGACACCATGTGATGATCGGGTGTGATAAGCTCTACATCCATCTACAATGGGTGCAAGCCAGTTTTGCACACGCAGAATACTCAGGTTAAACTAGACGAGCCTAGCATATGCAGAAATGACCTCGTAACACTGAGACCGAAAGGTCGAGCGTGAATCATATAGTAGATATGATCAACATAGTGATGTTCGCCATTGAAAACTACTCCATTTCACGTGATGATCGGTTATGGTTTAGTTGATTTGGATCACGTGATAACTTAGATGATTAGAGGGATGTCTATCTAAGTGGGAGTTCTTAAGTAATATGATTAATTAAACTTAAATTTATCATGAACTTAGTACCTGATAGTACTCCCTCCGTTTTTATTTACTCTGCATATTAGAGTTGACTGAAGTCAAACTTTGTAAAGTTTGACCAAATATATAGAAAAGAATATAAATATTTACCATAAAAAATCTATATGATGTGGAAGTACATTCAACAATGAATCTAATGGTATTGATTTGTTATTGTATATGTTAATATTTTTGTCTATAAACTTTGTCAAAGTTTGCAAAGCTTGACTTTGACCAAAGCTAATATGCGGAGTAAATAAAAACAGAGGGAGTATTTTGCTTGTCTATGTTTGGTGTAGATAGATGGCCCGTGTTGTTGTTCCATTGAATTTTAATGCGTTCCTTGAGAAAGCAAAGTTGAAAGATGATGGTAGCAATTACATGGACTGGGTTCGTAACTTGAGGATTATCCTCATTGCTGCACAGAAGAATTATGTCCTGGAAGCACTGCTAGGTGCCAAACCTGCTGCAGGAGCAACACCAGATGTTATGAACGTCTAGCAGAGCAAAGCTGATGATTACTCGATAGTTCAGTGTGCCATGCTTTACGGCTTAGAACCGGGACTTCAACGACGTTTTGAACGTCATGGAGCATATGAGATGTTCCAGGAGTTGAAGTTAATATTTCAAGAAAATGCCCGGATTGAGAGATATGAAGTCTCCAATAAGTTCTACAGCTGCAAGATGGAGGAGAATAGTTCTGTCAGTGAGCATATACTCAGAATGTCTGGGTATAACATTCACTTGATTCAACTGGGAGTTAATCTTCCGGATGATAGCGTCATTGACAGAATTCTTCAATCACTGTCACCAAGCTACAAGAGCTTCATGATGAACTATAATATGCAAGGGATGGATAAGACAATTCCCAAGCTCTTCGCAATGCTAAAGGCTGCGGAGGTAGAAATCAAGAAGGAGCATCAAGTGTTGATGGTCAATAAGACCACCAGTTTCAAGAAAAAGGGCAAAGGGAAAAAGAAGGGGAACTTCAAGAAAAACAGCAAACAAGTTGCTGCTCAAGAGAAGAAACCCAAGTCTGAACCTAAGCCTGAGACTGAGTGCTTCTACTGCAAACAGACTGGTCACTGGAAGCGGAACTGCCCCAAGTATTTGGCGGATAAGAAGGATGGCAAGGTGAACAAAGGTATATGTGATATACATGTTATTGATGTGTACCTTACCAGAGCTCGCAGTAGCAGCTGGGTATTTGATATTGGTTCTGTTGCTAATATTTGCAACTCGAAACAGGGACTACGGATTAAGCGGACACTAGCTAAGGACGAGGTGACGATGCGCGTGGGAAATGGTTCCAAAGTCGATGTGATCGTCTTCGGCACGCTACCTCTACATCTACCTTCGGGATTAGCTTTAGACCTAAATAATTGTTATTTGGTGCCAGCGTTGAGCATGAATATTATATCTGGATCTTGTTTGATGTGAGATGGTTATTCATTTAAATCTGAGAATAATGGCTGTTCTATTTATATGAGTAATATCTTTTATGGTCATGCACCCTTGAAGAGTGGTCTATTTTTGATGAATTTTGATAGCAGTAATACACATATTCATAATGTTGAAGCCGAAAGATGCAGAGTTGATAATGATAGTGCAACTTATTTGTGGAACTGCCGTTTAGGTCATATTGGTGTAAAGCGCATGAAGAAACTCCATACTAATAGACTTTTGGAATCACTTGATTATGAATCACTTGGTACTTGCGAACCATGCCTCATGGACAAGATGACTAAAACGCCGTTCTCCCGAACTATGGAGCGAGCAACTGATTTATTGGAAATCATACATATTGATGTATGTGGTCCAATGAATGTTGAGGCTCGCGGAGGGTATCGTTATTTTCTCACCTTCACAAATGATTTGAGCAGATATGGGTATATCTACTTCATGAAACATAAGTCTAAAACATTTAAAAAGTTCAAAGAATTTCAGAGTGAAGTTGAAAATCATCGTAACAAGAAAATAAAGTTTCTACGATTTGATCGTGGAGGAGAATATTTGAGTTACGAGTTTGGTTTACATTTGAAGCAATGCAGAATAGTTTCACAACTCACGCCACCCGGAACACCACAGCTAATGGTGTGTCCGAACGTCGTAATCGTACTTTACTAGATATGGTGGGATCTATGATGTCTCTTACTGATTTACCGCTATCATTTTGGGGTTACGCTTTAGAGACGGCCGCATTCATGTTAAATAGGGCACCATCAAAATCCGTTGCGACGACTCCTTATGAACTGTGGTTTAGCCAAAAACCAAAGTTGTCGTTTCTTAAAGTTTGGGGCTGCGATGCTTATGTGAAAAAGCTTCAACCCGATAAGCTCGAACCCAAATCGGAGAAATGTGTCTTCATAGGATACCCAAAGGAAACTGTTGGTTACACCTTCTATCACAGATCCGAAGGAAAGACTTTTGTTGCCAAGAATGGATCCTTTCTAGAGAAGGAGTTTATCTCGAAAGAAGTGAGTGGGAGGAAATTAGAACTTGATGAGGTAACTGTACCTGCTCCTTTATTGGAAAATAGTTCATCACAGAAACCGATTCCTGTGACGACTACACCAATAAGTGAGGAAGCTAATGTTGTTGATCATGAAACTTTAGATCAAGTTACTACAGAACCTCGTAGGTTAACCAGAGTAAGATCCGCACCAGAGTGGTACCGTAATCCTATTCTGGAGGTCATGTTACTTGACCATGGCGAACCTACGAACTATGAGGAAGCGATGATGAGACCAGATTCCGCAAAATGGCCTGAGGCCATGAAATCTGAGATGGGATCCATGTATGAGAACAGAGTGTGGACTTTGGTTGACTTGCCCGATGAACGGCAAGCCATCGAGAATAAATGGATCTTCAAGAAGAAGACTGACGCTGATGGTAATGTTACTGTCTACAAAGGTTGACTTGTTGCGAAAGGTTTTCGACAAGTTCAAGGGGTTGACTATGATGAGACTTTCTCACCCGTAGCGATGCTTAAGTCTGTCCGAATCATGTTAGCAATTGCCGCATTTTATGATTATGAAATTTGGTAAATGGATGTCAAAACTGCATTCCTGAATGGATTTCTGGAAGAAGAGTTCTATATGATGCAACCAGAAGGTTTTGTCGATTCAAAGGATGCTAACAAAGTGTGCAAGCTCCAGCGATCCATTTATGGACTGGTGCAAGCCTCTCGGAGTTGGAATAAACGCTTTGATAATGTGATCAAAGCATATGGTTTTATACAGACTTTTGGGGAAGCCTGTATTTACAAGAAAGTGAGTGGGAGCTCTGTAGCATTTCTAATATTATATGTGGACGACATATTATTGATTGGAAATGATATAGAATTTCTGGATAGCATAAAAGGATACTTGAATAAAAGTTTTTCAATGAAAGACCTCGGTGAAGCAGCTTACATATTGGGCGTCAAGATCTATAGAGATAGATCAAGACGCTTAATTGGACTTTCACAAAGTACATACCTTGAAAATGTTTTGAAAAAGTTCAAAATGGATCAAGCAAAGAAAGGGTTCTTGCCTGTAATACAAGGTGTGAAATTGAGTCAGACTCAATGTCCGACCACTGCAGAAGATAGAGAGAAAATGAAAGAAGTTCCCTATGCTTCAGCCATAGGCTCTATCATGTATGCAATGCTGTGTACCAGACCTGATGTGTGCCTTGCTATTAGTTTAGCAGGGAGGTGCTGTCGTGGAAATATCACGTCATATGTCCTCGTGTAAGGACTTAGTCGTGGAGCCATCGCGACGGGTTAGCTTAAAGGGGTTAAACCTGTTGGGGAACGTAGCAGAAATTCAAAATTTTCCTACGCGTATCACCAAGATCTATCTATGGAGAGACCAGCAACGAGTAGAAAGGAGAGGAGAGTTTGCATCTACATACCCTTGTAGATCGCTAAGCGGAAGCGTTCAAGTGAACGGGGTTGATGGAGTCGTACTCGTCGTGATTCAAATCACCGATGATCAAGTGCCGAACGGACGGCACCTCCGCGTTCAACACACGTACAGCCCGGTGACGTCTCCCACGCCTTGATCCAGCAAGGAGAGAGGGAGAGGTTGAGGAAGACTCCATCCAGCAGCAGCACAACGGCGTGGTGGTGGTGGAGGAGCGTGGCAATCCCGCAGGGCTTCGCCAAGCACCATGGGAGAAGAGGAGGAGGGAGAGGGGCAGGGCTGCACCAACGAGAGATCAAATCGCGTCTTATGGGCAGCCCTATGCCTCACTATTTATAGGGGGAGAGGGGGCTGCGCCCCCCTCTAGGGTTTCCCACCCCCAAGGGGTGCGGCCAGCCCTAGATGGCAAAGGGGGCGGCGGCCAGGAGGGGGAGAGAGGGGAGGCGCCCACTAGGTGGGCCTTAAGGCCCATCTGGACTAGGGTTTGCCCCCTCCCACTCTCCCTTGCGCCTTGGCCCCTTGTGGGGGGCGCACCAGCCCACCTAGGGGCTGGTCCCCTCCCACACATGGCCCATGCAGCCTTCTGGGGCAGGTGGCCCCACTTGGTGGACCTCCGGGACCCTCCCGGTGGTCCCGGTACAATACCGATATCGCCCGAAACTTTTCCGGTGACCAAAACAGGACTTCCCATATATAAATCTTTACCTCCGGACCATTCCGGAACTCCTCGTGACGTCCGGGATCTCATCCGGGACTCCGAACAACATTCGGTAACCACATACAAGCTTCCTTTATAACCCTAGCGTCATCGAACCTTAAGTGTGTAGACCCTACGGGTTCGGGAGACATGCAGACATGACCGAGACGTTCTCCGGTCAATAACCAACAGCGGGATCTGGATACCCATGTTGGCTCCCACATGTTCCACGATGATCTCATCGGATGAACCACGATGTCAAGGACTTAATCAATCCCGTATTCAATTCCCCTTGTCTAGCGGTATTTTACTTGCCCGAGATTCGATCGTCGGTATACCGATACCTTGTTCAATCTCGTTACCGGCAAGTCACTTTACTCGTTTCCGTAACACATCATCCCGTGATCAACTCCTTGGTCACATTGCGCATATGATGATGTCCTACCGAGTGGGCCCAGAGATACCTCTCCGTTTACACGGAGTGACAAATCCCAGTCTCGATCCGCATAAAACAATAGATACTTTCGGAGATACCTGTAGTGCACCTTTATAGTCACCCAGTTACGTTGTGACGTTTGATACACCCAAAGCACTCCTACGGTATCCAGGAGTTACACGCTCTCATGGTCGAAGGAAGAGATACTTGACATTGGCAAAGCTCTAGCAAATGAACTACACGATCTTTTGTGCTAGTCTTAGGATTGGGTCTTGTTCATCACATAATTCTCCTAATGATGTGATCCCGTTATCAACGACATCCAATGTCCATAGCCAGGAAACCATGACTATCTGTTGATCACAACGAGCTAGTCAACTAGAGGCTCACTAGGGACATATTGTGGTCTATGTATTCACACGTGTATTACGATTTCCGGATAATACAGTTATAGCATGAATAAAAGACAATTATCATGAACAAGGAAATATAATAATAATACTTTTATTATTGCCTCTAGGGCATATTTCCAACAGTCTCCCACTTGCACTAGAGTCAATAATCTAGTTCACATCGCCATGTGATTAACACTCACAGGTCACATCGCCATGTGACTAATACCCAAGAGTTTACTAGAGTCAGTAGTCTAGTTCACATCACTATGTGATTAACACTCAATGAGTTTTATGTTTGATCATGTTGCTTGTGAGAGAGGTCTTAGTCAACGGGTCTGAACCTTTCAGATCCGTGTGTGCTTTACAAATCTCTATGTCATCTCCTAGATGCAGCTACCACGCTCTATTTGGAGCTGTTCCAAATAACTGTTCTACTTGGAGCTATTCTAAATTGTTGCCCCATTGTACGTATCCGGTATCTCTACTCAGAGCTATCCGGATAGGTGTTAAGCTTGCATCGACGTAACCTTTACGACGAACTCTTTTACCACCTCCATAATCGAGAAAATTCCTTAGTCCACTAGTTACTAAGGATAACTTTGACCGCTGTCCTGTGAGCCATTCTTGGATCATTCTTGTACCCCTTGACTGACTCATGGCAAGGCACACTTCAGGTGTGGTACACAGCATAGCATACTGAAGAGCCTACGTATTAAGCATAGGGGACGACCTTCGTCCTTTCTCTCTATTCTGCCGTGGTCGAGCTTTAAGTCTTAACTTCGTACCTTACAACTCAGGCAAGAACTCTTTCTTTGACTGGTCCATCTTGAACACCTTCAAGATCATGTCAAGGTATGTGCTCATTTGAAAGTATTATTAAGCATTTTGATCTATCCTTATAGATCTTGATGCTCAATGTTCAAGTAGCTTAATCCAGGTTTTCCATTGAAAAACACCTTTCAAATAACCCTATATGCTTTCTAGAAATTCTACATCATTTCTGATCATCAATATGTCAACAACATATACTCATCAGAAATTCTATAGTGCTCCCACTCACTTCTTTGGAAATACAAGTTTCTCATAAACTTTGTACAAACCCAAAATCTTTGATCATCATCAAAGCATACATTCCAACTCCGAGATGCTCACTCCAGTCCTTAGAAGGATCGCTGGTGCTAGCATACCTTTTAGCATCCTTAGGATCGACAAAACTTTTCTGATTGTATTGCATACAACCTTTCCTTACGAAAACTAGTAAGGAAACTTGTCTTGACATCCATCTGCCAGATTTCATAAATGCGGCTAATGCTAACATGATTCCGACGGACTTTAAGCATCGCTACGAGTGAGAAAATCTCATCGTAGTCAACTCTTTGAACTTGTCGGAAAACACTTCGCCACAAGTCGAGCTTCATAGATGGTGACATTACCATCCACGTCCGTCTTCTTCTTAAAGATCCATTTATCTTAATGGCTTGCCGATCATCGGGCAAGTCCACCAAAGTCCATGGATCCATTCTCGGATTTTATGGCCTCGAGCCATTTATCGGAATCCGGGCCCACCATCGCTTCTCCATAGCTCGTAGGTTCATTGTTGTCCAGCAACATGACTTCCAAGACAGGATTACGTACCACTCTCAAGCAGTACGCATCCTTGTCATCCTACGAGGTTTGGGAGTGACTTGATCTGAAACTTCATGATCAATATCATAAGCTTCCACTTCAATTGGTGTAGGTGCCACAGGAACAACTTCCTGTGCCCTGCTACACACTAGTTGAAGTGACGGTTCAATAACCTTATCAAGTCTCCACCATCCTCCCACTCAACTCTTTCGAGAGAAACCTTTCCTCGAGAAAGGACCCGATTCAAGAAACAATCCATATTGCTTTCGGATCTGAATTAGGAGGTATACCCAACTGTTTTGGGTGTCCTATGAAGATGCATTTTATCCGCTTTGGGTTCGAGCTTATCAATCCTGAAACTTTTTCACATAAGCATCGCAGCCCCAAACCTTTAAGAAACGACAACTTAGGTTTCTCTAAACCATAATTCATACGGTGTCATCTCAACGGAATTACGTGGTGCCCTATTTAAAGTGAATGTGGTTGTCTCTAATGCCTAACCCATGAACGATAGTGGTAATTCGATAAGAGACATCATGGTACGCACCATATCCAATAGGGTGCAACTATGATGTTCGGACACACCATCACACTATGGTGTTCCAGGCGGTATTAATTGCGAAACAATTTCCACAATGTCTTAATTGTGTGCCAAAACTCGTAACTTAGATATTCATCTCTATGATCATATCATAGACATTTTATCCTCTTGTCACAATGATCTTCTACTTCACTCTGAAATTATTTGAACCATTCAATAATTCAGACTTGTGTTTCATCAAGTAAATATACTCAACATCTACTCGAATCATCTGTGAAGTAAGAACATAACGATATTCACTGCATGCCTCAGCACTCATTGGACTGCACACATCAAAATGTGTTACTTCCAACAAGTTGCTATCTTGTTCCATCTTTCTGAAAACGAGGCTTTTCAGTCATCTTGCCCATGTGGTATGATTTGCATATCTCAAGTGATTCAAAATCAAGTGAGTCCGAACGATCCATCTGCATGGAGTTTCTTCATGCATATACACCAATAGACATGGTTCGCATGTCTCAAACTTTTCAAAACGAGTGAGTCCAAAGATCCATCAACATGGAGCTTCTTCATGCGTTTTATACCATTATGACTTACATGGCAGTTCCACAAGTAAGTGGTACTATCTTATATCTTTTGGCATGAAAATGTGTATCTCTACGATCGAGATTCAATAAACCATTCATTTTTAGGTGCAAGAGCACTTATTCAGGTTTAACACTAATCTTGATGGTAGAGGGAGCGTGCGATGTTAGATCACATCAAACTTGGAAACACTTCCAACACGTATCGTCAGCTCACCTTTAGCTAGTCTCCATTTTATTCCGTAGCTTTTATTTCGAGTTACTAACACTTAGCAACCGAACCGGTATCTAATACCCTGGTGCTACTAGGAGTACTAGTAAAGTACACATTAACATAATGTATATCCAATATACTTCTATCGACCTTGCCAGCCTTCTCATCTACCAAGTATCTAGGGTAATGCTGCTCCAGTGGTTGTTCCCCTTATTACAGAAGCACTTAGTCTCGGGTTTGGGTTCAACCTTGGGTTTCTTCACTTGAGCAGCAGCTGAATTGCCGTTTCATGAAGTATCCCTTTGTTCCCTTGCCCTTCTTGAAACTAGTGGTTTCACCAACCATCAACAATTGATGCTCCTTCTTGATTTCTACTTTCGCGGTGTCAAACATCGTGAATACCTCAAGGATCATCTTATTTATCCCTGATATGTTATAGTTCATCACGAAGCTCTAGCAGCTCGGTGGTAATGACTTCGGAGAAACTATCACTATTTCATCTGGAAGATCAACTCCCACTTGATTCAAGTGATTGTTGTACTCAGACAATCTAAGCACAAGCTCAACAATTGAGCTTCTCTCCTTAGTTTGCAGGCTAAGAAAATCGTCGGAGGTCTCAAACCTCTTGACGTGGGCACGAGCCTGAAATCCTAATTTCAGCCCTCGAAACATCTCATATGTTTCGCGACATTTCGAAAACGTCTTTGGTGCCTATACTCTAAACCATTTAACTGAACTATCACGTAGTTATCAAAACGTGTATGTTCGATGTTCGAAACATCCACAAACGATGTTTGGGGTTCAGCACACTAAGTAGTGCATTAAGGACATATGCGTTCTAGTGTCCGCATAATCGCTACTGTCAACTTTCAACTATATTTTCTCTAGGAACATAACTAAAACAGTAGAACTATAGCGTGAACTACGACATAATTTGCAAAAGGTCTTTTGACTATGTTCAGGATAATTAAGTTCATCTTATGAACTCCCACTCAGATAGACATCCCTCTGGTCATCTAAGTGATCACATGATCCGAGTCAACTAGCCCGTGTCCGATCATCACGTGAGACGGACTAGTTAACGTCGGTGAACATCTTCATGTTGATCGTATCTACTATACGACTCATGCTCGACCTTTCGGTCTCCGTGTTCCGAGGCCATGTCTGCACATGCTAGGCTCGTCAAGTTAACCCTAAGTGTTTTCGCTGTGTAAAACTGTCTTACACCCGTTGTATGTGAACGTAAGAATCCATCACACCCGATCATCACGTGGTGCTTAGAAGCGACGAACTGTAGCAACGGTGCACAGTTAGGGGAGAACACTTCTTGAAATTTTGTAAGGGATCATCTTATTTACTACCGTTGTCCTAAGTAAACAAGATGCATAAACATAATAAACATCACATGCAATTATATAGTTGTGACATGATATGGCCAATATCATATAGCTCCATTGATCTCCATCTTCGGGGCTCCATGATCATCTTGTCACCGGCATGACACCATGATCTGCATCATCATGATCTCCATCATCGTGTCTTCATGAAGTTGTCACGCCAACGACTACTTCTACTTATATGGCTAACGCGTTTAGCAATAAAGTAAAGTAAGTTACATGGCGTTCTTCAATGACACGCAGGTCATACAAAAAATAAAGACAACTCCTATGGCTCCTGTCGGTTGTCATACTCATCGACATGCAAGTCGTGAATCCTATTACAAGAACATGATCAATCTCATACATTACATATCATTCATCACATTCTTCTTGGCCATATCACATCACATAGCATACCCTGCAAAAACAAGTTAGACGTCCTCTAATTGTTGTTGCATGTTTTACGTGGCTGCTATGGGTTTCTAGCAAGAACGTTTCTTACCTACGCATGAACCACAACGTGATATGACAATTGCTATTTACCCTTCATAAGGACCCTTTTCATCGAATCCGTTCCGACTAAAGTGGGAGAGACTGGCACCCGCTAGCCACCTTATGCACCAAGTGCATGTCAATCGGTGGAACCTGTCTCACGTAAGAGTACGTGTAAGGTCGGTCCGGGCCGCTTCATCCCACAATACCGTCGAAACAAGATTGGACTAGTAACGGTAAGCATATTGAACAACATCAACGCCCACAACTACTTTGTGTTCTACTCGTGCAAAGAATCTACGCAATAGACCTAGCTCATGATGCCACTGTTGGGGAACGTAGCAGAAATTCAAAATTTTCCTACGCGTATCACCAAGATCTATCTATGGAGAGACCAGCAACGAGTAGAAGGAGAGTGCATCTACATACCCTTGTAGATCGCTAAGCGGAAGCGTTCAAGTGAACGGGGTTGATGGAGTCGTACTCGTCGTGATTCAGATCACCGATGATCAAGTGCCGAACGGACGGCACCTCCGCGTTCAACACACGTACAGCCCGGTGACGTCTCCCACGCCTTGATCCAGCAAGGAGAGAGGGAGAGGTTGAGGAAGACTCCATCCAGCAGCAGCACAACGGCGTGGTGGTGGTGGAGGAGCGTGGCAATCCCGCAGGGCTTCGCCAAGCACCATGGGAGAAGAGGAGGAGGGAGAGGGGCAGGGCTGCACCAACGAGAGATCAAATCGCGTCTTATGGGCAGCCCTATGCCTCACTATTTATAGGGGGAGAGGGGGCTGCGCCCCCCTCTAGGGTTTCCCACCCCCAAGGGGTGCGGCCAGCCCTAGATGGCAAAGGGGGCGGCGGCCAGGAGGGGGAGAGAGGGGAGGCGCCCACTAGGTGGGCCTTAAGGCCCATCTGGACTAGGGTTTGCCCCCTCCCACTCTCCCTTGCGCCTTGGCCCCTTGTGGGGGGCGCACCAGCCCACCTAGGGGCTGGTCCCCTCCCACACATGGCCCACGCAGCCTTCTGGGGCAGGTGGCCCCACTTGGTGGACCTCCGGGACCCTCCCGGTGGTCCCGGTACAATACCGATATCGCCCGAAACTTTTCCGGTGACCAAAACAGGACTTCCCATATATAAATCTTTACCTCCGGACCATTCCGGAACTCCTCGTGACGTCCGGGATCTCATCCGGGACTCCGAACAACATTCGGTAACCACATACAAGCTTCCTTTATAACCCTAGCGTCATCGAACCTTAAGTGTGTAGACCCTACGGGTTCGGGAGACATGCAGACATGACCGAGACGTTCTCCGGTCAATAACCAACAGCGGGATCTGGATACCCATGATGGCTCCCACATGTTCCATGATGATCTCATCGGATGAACCACGATGTCAAGGACTCAATCGATCCCGTATACAATTCCCTTTGTCTAGCGGTATTTTACTTGCCCGAGATTCGATCGTCGGTATACCGATACCTTGTTCAATCTCGTTACCGGCAAGTCACTTTACTCGTTTCGCAACACATCATCCCGTGATCAACTCCTTGGTCACATTGCGCATATGATGATGTCCTACCGAGTGGGCCCAGAGATACCTCTCCGTTTACACGGAGTGACAAATCCCAGTCTCGATCCGCATAAAACAATAGATACTTTCGGAGATACCTGTAGTGCACCTTTATAGTCACCCAGTTACGTTGTGACGTTTGATACACTCAAAGCACTCCTACGGTATCCAGGAGTTACACGATCTCATGGTCAAAGGAAGAGATACTTGACATTGGCAAAGCTCTAGCAAACGAACTACACGATCTTTGTGCTATGCTTAGGATTGGGTCTTGTCCATCACATCATTCTCCTAATGATGTGATCCCGTTATCAACGACATCCAATGTCCATAGCCAGGAAACCATGACTATCTGTTGATCACAACGAGCTAGTCAACTAGAGGCTCACTAGGGACATATTGTGGTCTATGTATTCACACGTGTATTACGATTTCCGGATAATACAGTTATAGCATGAATAAAAGACAATTATCATGAACAAGGAAATATAATAATAATACTTTTATTATTGCCTCTAGGGCATATTTCCAACAAAACCGGACAAAGGACACGAGGGATTTTATACTAGTTCGGCCCCTTCGATGAAGGTAAAGGCCTACGTATAGTTGTGATGGGATTATTGGGGTCTCGCTAACCAGGGAGCTAAACAAGCTATGCCTGGCTATCGAGTTGTGTTTCTTGTCCCTGAACCGCCGCCGGGTCGTCCCCTTATATACACGGGTTGACGCCCGGCCGGTCTACACAATCCCGAGGCCGACTCATACAAGTGTTCGGCTCGGTCTCTCCCTTCCTTATCTTACACTACAAGTTACATGACTATGGCGGTTTACCAATATGGGCCCTAATCCGCCTTTGGGCTCCGGGCCTCTAAGTTTCATATTAAAGTGCCATCTTCTAATCTTCGTGGGCTTCAATACGGTTGAGTGTAAACCGGCCCCTCCTGGGCGGTTTGTACTCAATAGTTATATCCCCAACATTAGGCCCCAGAGTGATTTGAATTTATTCATGTCAATCTTCAGTACTTCGGAAAATCCTGTGAACATCTTCCTTTGATTCTCGTAAACCGCCATGATATCTTTTTTCATAAACTTTGTTAAACGCCGTGACGTCATCCTCTGGATATAGCAACAGATCATCACGGGGTCATCTCTGTAAAAACCGAATAAAAATATTCCTCTTATTACTGTCATCCCGGAAATCGAGGCGACAGCTGTGCCACTCGCCACTTTTGAATCCTTGATTTTCGCGCCGGTCTTTATCCATTTTCCGTATAAATAGACCCGGGGGCCCTTCTCTTTCTTCCCCTTCTGCACTTCTTCTTCTTCCTCACGACACCCCAGCTCTGAAGCTCTGCCTCCGCTCTCGACCTTCAGACACTGCATCAGCAAAGGCCGCTGCATCAACCTGGTTGTACCAGAGACCTTCGGCGTTCCTCCGCTATCCTGTGCATCCGGTAAGCCTCTCCCTCATAACCCTAGATCTATATTTTAGGGTTCCTGTTTTCATCTGTGTTCATAGGTGCTTATCCCTAGTCTTTCCATATTCACTGCTGCCATAGCTTTTTGATTCAACCGTAGCATAAATCCAGTGGGGTAGTTGCTCTGCATCCAGTTTAGTACTTAGTAGGTCTTCCTCCTTGCATAGATTCCCTTAATAGAGCGCACGAACTTCTCTGCTCTGTTTAACACCTTTATAGATAGCAGAAAATTTTCTTACTGAAACTTTGGTAGATCCAAATTAATTCCGTCACTGTGTGAAACCTGTTTCTGTCAACACTTAGCAGATTTTGAACCCAGGACCTTCTGCCTATGGGCGTTTTAACCTTTGATGACCAATCCGCCATATACCATTAGCCCTCTCTTAAACTGCCAATTAAATCTGGACGGCAATTTGCCGGTTTAACACTAAAAAATATGCGTAAACCGTTAATCGTAAACTGGCTTTTATTTTCCTTTCACAGTTTTTTCTTCCAGAATGGCCAAACAATTCTCTGCCTGTAATTGGGTTCCATCCAAGATCACGGAGACTCAAATCAATGGATATGTCACCACTGGCGCTTTAGCCTCCAAAAGGGTCCTTCATTGGCGTGTCCCGGATTCTGAATGCCCTCCTGAACCTCAAGATGGAGAAGTGATTGTTTTTATGCAGCACTTAGACCGGGGATTCAGTCCCCCCGGATAAAAATTCTTCCGGGATGTCCTCGCAAGCTTCCAACTCCATCCACAAGATATTGGACCGGACTCTGTGTCCAATATATGCAACTTTCAAGTATTCTGCGAAGTCTACCTTCAGGAAGAACCGTCTGTGGAGTTGTTCCGGGATTTCTTCCATTTGAACTGCCATATAGAGTTCTCTGATGGTCCCAACACAGAATTGGGTGGCATTTCGATTCAGAAAAGAAAAGAGGTTGACTTCCCACATGCAAAACATCATAGCCATCCTAAGGATTGGAACCAGACTTGGTTTTACTGTCGGAACACTGCCCCTGATGGAGAAAATCCTTTGCCGGGTTACCGTCCCCACCGGCTTAGCAATAACCACCCATTACCTTCACGCTTATCCGCCGCAGAACGAAGAACTTTTGCTCCTCAAATCGCCAAGGTCCGGGCCCTCATGGCCAACGGTTTAACTAGCATTGATCTCGTCCGCTGCTGGGTATCTTGGGGTATTTTGCCTTTAAGACGCCGCCCCAGATTGATGCATGAATACACCCACAACGTCAAAGACCCTCAACGCTATCATGAAATAGTAATGACGGACCTTGAAGTTACTGAATCTGCAAAGAAGATGCTCGATGAAACAATCTCTGCATGTAGTCAAACCGGATTGGCACCTTTTTGTGTCTCCAATCCTCCACCAGCGGTAAAGTTTATCTAAATATTTATTGATTCGCCTCCGCTTTAACTGTGTGCTAACATTTCTTTGCCTTAATGTTGTAGGCCAACAGCTCCTTCTAGAAGCGTACTAAATCGTCCAGGGCTCGTCCAAAAGCCAAGGTTACCAAGAAGGTTCCCAAGAAGAAAACCGCCGAGTCTTCTGATCCGCCAGAGGATGAGGAATCAGACGCAGAGGTAAAATTTGACTTACTTGGTTCCTTTATTCGTACATCTTATTAACAATGATTGTTCCCAGGAGGAAGTTGAGGCTAGCCACACAGACAATGCTGAGGTAATCACTCTTTCTTCCAATTCTGATCTTGTGTCGGTTCAAAAAGTTTGCCGCACAGTTCAGAAAGTAAAACTATCTCACCCTCTTGCTCATTTGGATCCAAAATTTTCTGTGAAGACACAGCAAGCTGTAGATCGTCGCACAACCCGGCACAGTGGTCAGCAAATCACCTCGTCCGGTTTACCAGATACACCAACCCGGAAACGTCGTCCAGAGGTGACTTATTCTCCTGAAAAGCTTTATCCTTTGAAGGGTTTCTTCCGATGCCCACTCAATCCGTCTGATCCAAATTATCAGGCATCTTCCAACTCGTCTGGCGGTTCATCAACCGCACAGTTACCTCCCCTCAAGATCGTTGCTGGGTAAGTACACTTTCTCAAGTTGTTTCTTCATGCGTCGGTTTATCATATTCTAACTTTGGATGTTGTAGCGCCAAGGCCCAATTAAGTAAAAAGGCCAAGACCAGCGACCATACTGACGACGTTGATCCGGAGAAGACCCCAGAAAATGAGGGCGAACATCCTGATATTGCCACAGATCACTCTGCTCCGCAAAATCCAAGCGCTGATGCCAATCCGCCAAAAACTGAACCGGAGACACATGTTGATACATCAACTCCTGATGCCACCCCTCCAAATCCAACTGTTGATCCGCCAAGCCCTACTACAAAACCGCTGAGCCCTGCTGCCAAAGCGCCAAGCCCTGCTAAGGAGAATATCAATCTGTCAAGCCCCGCCAAGGATGATGACGTTGTTGTTACTGGCACGGCATATACCGCCCTAGGCAATCCAGTTGCTTTATCCAAGCATACCGCCAAGGATGAATTTGCGTTTATGAATAAGGAGAAGAGCAAAACTGATTTGTCAGACTATGCTGACTTATCTGCCCAAGACCTTCATTCCGGCTTCTTAAACTGTCTCTTCACCAGCCAAGACTATGAGGCCGGTTTGCTAAATTTGATGAAGGAGCGCTATAAGGTAAACCGTTGGATCCTTTACTCTGTACCTTCATTGCATTGTAGCCCCCAAGGGCCGGTTTACCTTTAGAAAGTTAAACCGGGACTTTGCATATTTCAGATTGTATTTTGTTGATTTCCCTTGTGTATTTTTGATCAAACACACATTAGCCCTCAAGTGCCATGATTAAAACTTGTATTAATCCGTGGGACTTCAATAATAAGTAGAAAAAGTAATCCTCATTAGCCCCCAAGTGCCAAGTGTATAACTGGTTATATGCTTGGGACTTTCAAAAAGGTATTGATATGCTCTTCTCACTGTTGCAGAGTGAGATAAATCAACAAACCTCTCAGATTGCCGATCTTCAAGAAAATTTGAAATCCCAACAAGCAGAAACCACCAAGGCCAGGGATGAATTGAAAACTGCCTTAACCACCATGGAGCAGCTCAAAGAGTGGTTCAAATCTGAGCGGACCAACTGGGATACCGAAAAGGCTGGGTTGCTGAAGCGGGCGGAAGATGCTGAAGCAGCTCTTAAACCGGTGACGGAAGAGCTTACTGGATTAAAGCGCCAAATCAATGCCATGACTTCTGCAATATTTGGTAAGTACCGTTTGTCGATGCCTTATGAATATTCCGCTTTGAAATTTGTCAGTTTAACTTGAAATCCTTAAACCGCTGTAGGTGGCCGCATTGCTCAGCTGGGCTCTGATATGCGGAGGAAGCTCAAGGCCGCCTATATGCTGATTGAACAGTTGTATACCGGTGCCCAACGGGTTATCTGCGCAACTTCTTATGACAATGCAGCCCCAACATTGATCAAGGACACTCTGGCTAAGTTATCTACGACGCCAGCTCAGATAGAAGAGGTGAAGCGATCCGCCTCCAGGGCTGGCGCTTTGTTAGCACTGACCCGAGCCAAGGCATGGATAGCTGACCTTGATCCGGTCGATATTGCCAAGGGTTTTCCTAGTGAACAGGAAAATGGGGCAGTGTTTGACAATGACACCCTCAAACGTGTGATAAGGGAGATGCGTCCTCTGGCGACTCAACTGGCTGAAGAAGCAAACTTGATGGTTCACCGGTCTTTCTATGATGCTGACAACAAACGGGTTGAGGCTGTCCTTCCGGAAGTGCAAAACCTTATTCCACCAATCCGTAAGCATACTTACGCCCCTGACGTTGACCCGACTGATCTTATAAGTGAAGAGGCTATCTTTCAGGCCTTAACCCGGATTGACTGGACCACAGCTGACTTCCAACCACTGGGTGAAGATGAGGAGGTTGAACCGATGCCAGATGATCCATCTACTTCACGTCAACATGGCGATGATGCTTGATCCGGCAATCCGGTTGACTTTGCACAAAACTGTCCGGTTTAAGACAATTCCATATTTTGGGCTGTTTAAGCGCCTTGTAATAGGGTAGCAAAAATACTTTGATCCGTTGCCATCGTGCAGTGGGAAATACTCTATGTGTTCCGTCACGAAAATTTCAATGTTTGCTCATATATCATCAGATGCAATCCCTATGTCTGCATAAAAAGAATTGTCCTGGCGGTTTACCGCCGGACGGGTCATAATGCCCAAGGTAAAGCCTGTTTGATAACCAAACTTTATGAAATATGAAATAACTCATACTTGTGATATGATATATCATGTTAGTTGGTTTACCAACTTTGACTGTAATAAGGGTGAAAACCCAAATCTTGAATTTTTGTACAACTTCACCTTGTACTGATGGTGTATAAGAAGTCATGCCGGGTTACAATGAACACCAGATGATCAAAACTGGTGACAAGTAGTCAAAGCCAGGCCGGGTTAATACACTCCGGTTTAATAATAAGGTTCGTCAACTTTTAGTTGAGATCCAAGCCGGGTTAACTAACACCGGGTTAATGTGATGACTGAAAAGCCATACCAGATCGAAGATGCCGGTTTAACACAAAAGTCAGCAAAAAGAAAAATAGTGACAAGTACAAATAAAACCGTGTAGTCGAGGCTTTTCAAGAGCTGCCAGGCCCAAATTCGAGGCTTTTCATGGGCTGCCAGGCCGCTGAGTTAAACCATTTGACAAAGCCTTTTAAGATGGGCCTCCAACTAACCAATCACCGTTTTAACTTTGACAAGTTCAGGGTCTCAATGAGAGTAACTGTCAAACATTCGGAGGGTCATGCCAGCATTACCTGGATAGGAGTGGCTTACTTGATGAAGGCAGGTTAACCCGGGGTTTTAGGTAGATATACCAGGCTTCCAAGCCGTGGGTCGATACCCAGCTACAAGGGTCCATTCAAACTCCTTGTTATTTGACACAAGGAGCCCCCAAGTAACATGATGAGCTGTGCTCATTAGGTGCCTATGTTTGAGCTATGCATAGCATCCAGACTCTCTTTGGCCCTTTGGGTGTGAAGCTCCCGAGCTGTATTGTGGCATGATAGCCAGTTTAATAGGTAGCATTCTGCTTTGTCAGCTGAAGCCCCCATGCAACTCAAAGGGTATTTGAGAAAAAACAGCAGAGGCCCTGCTTATAGCAAGGATGCCGGTTTATTGTATTGATCATAATATATACATTCTCGAAATATGTACATAAGAAAAGCCTATGGCTCAAGTATAGTAAGGCCGTAGGAGAGCTATGTTCCACGGCCGTCGGGTCTCCTCCTCAGAAGTGCGTGAGTTGTCTCGAACGTCAATGAGGTAGTATGATCCGTTGTGCAGATTTTTGCTGACCACAAAGGGTCCTTCCCAAGGTGGGGATAACTTGTGCATGTCGGTCTGATCCTGGATGAGCCGGAGCACCAAATTGCCTTCTTGAAAGGTTCTTGTCCTAACCCGACGGCTATGATAACGCCGCAGGTCTTGTTGGTAAACCGCCGAACGGGCTAAAGCCATATCTCGTTTTTCATCTAACAGGTCCAACGCCTCCTGGCGTGCCTGCTCATTGTCCGCTTCAACATAATTAGCAACCCGGGGCGAATCATGACGAATATCGCTTGGTAGGACCGGCTCTGCCCCGTACACCATGAAGAAAGGTGTGTAACCCGTCGATCTGTTGGGAGTGGTGTTGATGCTCCATAACACAGAAGGCAATTCTTCTACCCAACAACCCGGCGTCCTCTTTAAAGGAACCATAAGCCGGGGTTTAATACCCTTCAAGATTTCTTAATTAGCTCTCTCTGGTTGACCATTGGTCTGGGGGTGCGCCACAGATGCTAAGTCAAGCCGGATGTGTTCTCTCTGACAAAAATCTTCCATCTCACCTTTAGAGAGGTTTGTGCCATTATCCGTGATGATGTTGTGTGGAAAGCCAAAGCGGAAGATAATCTTTTTGAGAAATTGAACCGCCGTAGCCGCATCACATTTGCTGACAGGCTCCGCTTCAACCCACTTCGTAAACTTGTCAACCGCCACCAGCAGGTGGGTCTTCTTATCCTTGGAGCGTTTAAAGGGTCCCACCATGTCAAGCCCCCAGGTGGAAAACGGCCAAGTGATGGGAATCATCCTTAATTCTTGAGCCGGAACATGAGCCCTACGTGAAAACTTTTGACAAGCATCACATCGCTTTACCAGATCCTCCGCATCAACATGAGTTGTCAACCAGTAGAACCCATGACGGAAAGCTTTTGCAACCAAGGACTTTGAACCGGCATGATGACCACAATCCCCTTCATGAATTTCCTGTAGGATCTCTTGGCCTTCTTCCGGGGAAACACAATGCTGAAATACGCCTGAAACACTGCAGCGGTGTAACTCGCCATTGTGAATAACCATGGACTTGGACCGCCGAACTATCTGCCGAGCCAGGACTTCATCATCTGGTAACTCGCCTCTGTTCATATACGTCAGATACGGAACTGTCCAATCCGGCACAACGTGTAAAGCGGCCACTGATTGAGCCTCCGGATCAGGAACAACCAAATCCTCCTCTGTAGGCAACTTAATAGATGGGTTATGCAAGATATCTAGAAAGGTATTGGGGGGTACCGGTTTACGCTGAGATCCAAGCCTGCTTAAAGCGTCTGCTGCTTCAGTTTTGCGCCAGTCGATATGCTCACCCTGATACCCTTTGAAGTAACCCGCCACAATATCCACCTCATGTCTGTAAGCCGCCATGAGTGGATCCTTAGAATCCCAAGTACCAGAAACTTGCTGAGCCACCAGATCAGAGTCTCCAAAACATCACACCCGGCTTAAGTTCATCTCCTTGGCCACACAAAGCCCATGGAGCAGAGCCTCGTACTCAGCTGCATTGTTAGTACAGGGGAACATTAAACGGAGGACGTAACGAATTTTATCACCTCGAGGGGAAGTAAGAACAACGCCAGCCCCCGAGCCCTCCAATTGCCTGGACCCATCAAAGTGAATAGTCCAGTATGTATTATCCGGTTTGTCCTCTAGCGCCTGCAACTCAGTCCAATCGTTGATGAAGTCCACAAGTGCCTGAGACTTTATAGCTGTTTGAGGCACATACTTCAGACCATGTGGACCAAGTTCAATTGCCCATTTTGCAACCTGGCCAGTTGCCTCCCTGTTCTTAATTATATCACCCAATGGAGCTGAACTGACCACTATAATGGGATGGCCTTGGAAGTATTGCTTGAGCTTCCGGCTTGCCATAAAAACCCCATATACAAGTTTCTGCCAATGCGGATATCGCTTCTTTGACTCAATAAGCACCTCACTGATATAGTAAACCGACCGTTGAACCCGGTACTCCTTACCAGCCTCCTTGCGCTCCACCACAATTGCCACACTGACAGCACGAGCATTAGCAGCCACGTACAACAATAAGGGCTCCTTGTCAACTGGAGCAGCAAGGACTGGCTGTTCAGCCAACTGTCGCTTTAAGTCTTAAACACCGCATTAGCCGCATCACTCCAGACAAAGGTGTCTGTTTTCTTCAACATCTGATACAGCGGGATCGCCTTCTCTCCCAAACGGCTGATAAACCGGCTTAGTGCTGCAATCCGACCTGCTAAACGTTGAACATCATTGATGCACGCCGGTTTAGCCAAAGATGTAATCGCTTTGATCTTCTTCGGATTAGCCTCACTCCCTTTGTTGGACACCAGAAAGCCTAGAAGCTTGCCTGCCGGAACACCGAAGACACATTTATCCGGATTGAGCATCATCTTGTAGACCCGTAGATTGTCAAAGGTCTCCTTGAGATCATCTATCAATGTCTCCTTCTTCCTGTACTTTACTACAATGTCATCAACATAGGCATGAACATTGCGCCCAATCTGAGTATGAAGACAATTCTGCACACAGCGCTGATAAGTTGCCTAAGCACTTTTGAGCCCAAAGGGCATAGAAACATAACAGAAGGCTCCAAAAGGAGTGATGAAGGCGGTATTCTCCTGGTCCTTAACTGCCATCTTGATCTGATGATAGCCTGAATAAGCGTCCAAGAAACTCAAACGCTCACAACCCGTCGTTGCATCAATGATCTGATCAATACACGGGAGAGCAAAAGGATCGGCTGGACAAGCTTTGTTCAAATTTGTGTAGTCCACACACATACGCCAAGTGCCGTTTTTCTTAAGAACAAGCACCGGATTAGCCAACCACTCAGGGTGGAATACTTCAACGATAAACCCAGCAGCCAACAGCCGGGCTACCTCTTCACCAATTGCCTTGCGTCTTTCCTCGTTAAAACGACGAAGAAACTGCTTGACCGGTTTAAACTTGGGATCAATATTGAGAGTGTGCTCAGCGAGTTCCCTCGGTACACCTGGCATGTCAGAAGGCTTCCATGCAAAGATGTCCCGGTTCTCACGGATGAACTCGATGAGCGCGCTTTCCTATTTCAGATCCAGATTTGTGCTGATGCTAAACTGCTTAGATGAATTGCCAGGAACAAAGTCAACAAGTTTAGTCTCATCAGCCGGTTTGAAATGTAGGGTCGGGTCATGCTCGGTGGTAGGCTTCTTCAGAGGGGTCATGTCAGCCGGATCAACATTTTCCTTATAAAACTTCAGCTCCTCTGTAGCACAAACCGACTCAGCATAGGCCGCATCACCTTCTTCGCAGTCCAAAGCGAATTTGCGACTTCCGTGAACCGTAATGGTCCCTTTATGACCCGACATCTTTAGCTGCAAGTAAATATAACAAGGCCTAGCCATGAACTTTGCATAAGCCGGTCGCCCAAACAGTGCGTGGTACGGGCTTTGGATCCTTACCACCTCAAAGGTCAATGTCTCAGACCGGGAATCATGCTCATCACCAAACACAACTTCCAAAGTGATCTTACCAACAGGATACGCCGATTTACCTGGTACCACACCATGAAAAACAGTATTGGACGGTTTACGACTCTTGTCTGTCAACCCCATGCGACAGAAGGTCTCATAATACAGAATGTTGATACTGCTCCCTCCATCCATGAGTACCTTGGTGAACTATTAACCTCCCACCTGAGGTGCCACCACCAATGCCAGGTGACCCGGATTGTTAACCCGGGGCGGATGATCCTCTCTGCTCCATATAATAGGTTGCTCGGACCATCGCAGGTAACGAGGTACTGCCGGTTCAACAGCATTAACTGCCCTCTTGTGAAGCTTTTGATCACGCTTGCACAAACTAGTGGTAAACACATGATACTGCCCACCATTCAACAGCTTTGGGTGACTCTGGTAACCCGACTGCTGCTGATTTCCTTGATTACTCTACTGGTTATTACCACCTTGGTTGTTCTGGTTGCCCTGATTATTCTGAAATCCAGAGCTTGAACCGCCGCCTCCATGAAAACCTGGACCTGAACCGCCTGATAGACCCTGATCATACCGGAAAAGATCAGAGTTTTTGAACTCCTTCATAATGTGACAATCTTTCCAGAGATGCGTCACAGGAACCTCCTTGGTCCCATGTTTTGGGCAGGGCTGATTCAACAAATGCTCCAGATTCATTCCGCCGCTGCGCTGGGGCGGTTTATCCTTACGACGCTGCACATTAGCGTTAGCTACAAAATCTGAATCCGCTGTACGCTTACCGTTATTCCCATGGCCTCCTTGGTTGTGCTGCTGTCCCTTTGCACCACCGTTCTTCTTTCCCTTCTCCGGTTTCTCCTCATCAGAATCGGGATCCTTGGTATTATCAGAATCGGCATACTTGACCAAGGCGGCCATAAGGGTGCCCATGTCATTGCAGTGACGCTTGAGCCGTCCCAACTTCATCTTCAGTGACTTAAACCGGCAATTACGCTCCAAGGTGATGATTGCCGAGCCAGCATTAATACGGTCCGATGAATGCAAGACTTCTGAAACCCTGCGCACCCAATGAGTTGTTGACTCATTCTCCCCTTGCACACAGGCATCGAAATCCACAATGGACATAGACTGCTTACATGTGTCCTTGAAATTGGCTATAAACCGGGCCTTCAACTAGTCCCATGACTCGATGGAGTTAGGTGGTAAATTTTTCAACCAAGTCCGGGTTGTTCCCTTCAACATCATCGTGAAGTACTTTGCACAAGCCGCCTCATCAACGTCCAGCATCTCCATCGCCATCTCATAACTTTCTACCCACGCCTCGGGTGGCTGATCAACGGTGTAATTTGGCACCTTACGTGGGCCTTTGAAGTCCTTAGGCAATCGCACATTACGGAGAACCGGAATAAGGCACGGCACTCCCCACGAGCTGAAAGCAACTCCGACGCCTCGGTCTACTGACGCTGCTGGCTGAACCGGGGCGGGTTGGTATCGCCCCATATGTTGCGCTGCTAAAGCGGCCTCCCGTCGTGCTCTGCCATTATCCACCACGTCCTGAGCGTTCATATCACCACGCACCGGATTAGGCCCTTGAGGGACAATGCGGTGCCGCGCACTGCTAGATACCTCTGGTTCATCTATGTGCCTGCTATAGCTTTTGCTCGGTCGTGGAGTTGAGTGAACACTGTCTTGGCTATGCGAGTAAGCTTGCTGTTGTGTCAAAGCTGTTTGAAGAAGATCCCTGGCCCGCCGTGTCTCAACCGCTGCCGGCGATTCACCTTCAATCGGAATAGCAGCCAACGGGATGCTGCTGCTATCATATTGTCCAACGGGGTAGAAAAGTGACCCGGCGGCGGTGTGGTATACCGCGGCGGGTTATCCGTACGCTGAGGTGGACCCATCACCCGAGATTGATTTGGCGCCCCGGTCCTTGGATCGGTATTCCGGTTTACTGCTGGCGGGTTACTAGTTTCTGCACCTGGCGTTCCAAAGAGATTCATTGCATTGTAATCCGCCGGCAAGCGAGATTGATGTTTCCTTCTGGATACTTGATTTAAACCGTTCTGATCCATCAAAAGCCGATAATTCTCAGCTTGAATCCTTTGCGCCTGGGCATCTAAAGCGGCCCGTTCCTCCGCCATCCTGGTTTCCTCAGCCGCTAAGTCCGCTTTGGCTTGCGTTATCTGATCTTTTAGACTCGCAATGTTCACATTGTGTTGATCCTGTATCGCTGGTGTAACTGCTGTGGTCAACAAGGCCGCCCAGGCATCCATCAAACTGGAGAGAACTTGAGCCGGCCGGCGCGCGGAGCCTCCTGCCCTTGCTACCGGTCCAGACGCCGCCGCAGTAGAGTTTTGCAAGGTTGGCTGTGTTCCAGCCATGAAGATTCCAACGTGGTTTGGCGTTTCAAGGAATTCCGGAATACTGGTGCCATCGGAATACCCTTCAAACACGCCATCCTGAACTTGATACAAGGATTCGGTTTCACCAGATGATTCGCCGTTGGAATAAGTGATCATGTCACCCTCAGACACCAGTTCAGATCTGATCCCATGGACACATCCCACGAACGCACGCTTCATGGGAGGCTGAACCCGGGCGGGACTTGCACGCTGAGCCGTTTCGACGAGGTCAGTGAGATGTCCGGCTCAGGGCCCGGTTCGCCGATCTTGCCGATGAAGACGTGAATTCCGCCGAAGGGGACCCGGTACCCGTACTCGATTGAGCCGGCCTCGGGGCCCCAGCTTGCATCGTCGATGTAGAGCTTGCCGCGATGACTCTTCGTCATCCGGCCCACCACGTATCCTTTGAGTCCTTCGAAGCTGCCCTTCAAGAACTCGAAACCATCGTGCGATAGCCCCACGGTGGGCGCCAACTGTCGTGGAAATATCACGTCAGATGTCCTCGTGTAAGGACTTAGTCGTGGAGCCAACGCGGCGGGTTAGCTTAAAGGGGTTAAACCGGACAAAGGACACGAGGGATTTTATACTAGTTCGGCCCCTTCGATGAAGGTAAAGGCCTACGTCTAGTTATGATGGGATTATTGGGGTCTCGCTAACCAGGGAGCTAAACAAGCTATGCCTGGCTATCGAGTTGTGTTTCTTGTCCCTGAACCGCCGCCGGGTCATCCCCCTTATATACACGGGTTGACGCCCGGCCGGTCTACAGAGTCCCGAGGCCGACTCATACAAGTGTTTGGCTCGGTCTCTCCCTTCCTTATCTTACAATACAAGTTACATCACTATGGCGGTTTACCAATATGGGCCCTAATCCGCCTTTGGGCTCAGGGCCTCTAAGTTTCGTAGTAAAGCGCCATCTTCTAATCTTCGTGGGCTTCAATACGGTTGAGTGTAAACCGACCCCTCCTGGGCGGTTTGTACTCAATAGTTATATCCCCAACAGGTACCAAAGTAATCCAGGAGTGGATCACTGGACAGTGGTCAAGAACATCCTAAAATACCTGAAAAGGACTAAGGATATATTTCTCATTTATGGAGGTGACAAAGTGCTAGTCGTAAATGGTTACGTCGATGCAAGCTTTGACACTGATCCGGACGATTCTAAATCGCAAACCGGATACGTATTTATATTGAACAGTGGAGCTGTCAGTTGGTGTAGTTCTAAACAAAGTGCCGTGGCGGGATCTACATGTGAAGCGGAGTACATAGCTGCTTCAGATGCAGCAAATGAAGGAGTCTAGATGAAGGAGTTCATATCCGATCTAGGGGTCATACCTAGTGCATCCGGTCCAATGAAAATCTTTTGTGACAATACTGGTGCAATTGCCTTGGCAAAGGAATCCAGATTTCACAAGAGAACCAAGCACATCAAGAGACGCTTCAATTCCATCCGGGACCAAGTCCAGGTGGGAGACATAGAGATTTGCAAGATACATACATATATGAATGTTGCAGACCCGTTGACTATGCCTCTTCCACGAGCAAAACATGATCAACATGAAGGCTCCATGGGTGTTAGAATCATTACTGTGTAAACTAGATTATTGACTCTAGTGCAAGTGGGGGACTGAAGGAAATATGCCCTAGAGGCAATAATAAAGTTATTATTTATTTCCCCATATCATGATAAATGTTTATTATTCATGCTAGAATTGTATTACCCAGAAACATAATACATGTGTGAATACATAGACAAACATAGTGTCACTAGTATGCCTCTACTTGACTAGCTCGTGAATCAAAGATGGTTAAGTTTCCTAACCATAGACATGAGTTGTCATTTGATTCACGGGATCACATCATTAGGAGAATGATGTGATTGACTTGACCCATTCCGTTAGCTTAGCACTTGATCGTTTAGTATGTTGCTATTGCTTTCTTCATGACTTATACATGTTCCTATGACTATGAGATTATGTAACTCCCGCTTACCGGAGGAACACTTTGTGTGCTACCAAACGTCACAACATAACTGGGTGATTATAAAGGTGCTCTACAAGTGTCTCCAAAGGTACTTGTTGAGTTGACGTATTTCGAGAATAGGATTTGTCACTCCGATTGTTGGAGAGGTATCTCTGGGCCCTCTCGGTAATGCACATCACTATAAGCCTTGCAAGCAATGTAGCTAATGAGTTAGTTACGGGATGATGCATTACGTAACGAGTAAACTTGCCGGTAACGAGATTGAACTAGGTATTGAGATACCGACGATCGAATCTCGGGCAAGTAACATACCGATGACAAAGGGAACAACGTATGTTGTTACGCGGTTTGACCGATAAAGATCTTCTAGAATATGTAGGAGCCAATATGAGCATACAGGTTCTGCTATTGGTTTACGTGTCTCGGTCATGTCTACATAGTTCTCGAACTCGTAGGGTACGCGCGCTTAAAGTTTCGATGACGGTTATATTATGAGTTTATGAGTTTTGATGTACCGAAGGTTGTTCGGAGTCCCGGATGTGATCACGGACATGACGAGGAGTCTCGAAATGGTCGAGACATAAAGATTAATATATTGGAAGCCTATATTTGAATATCGGAAGTGTTCCGGGTGAAATCGGGATTTTACCGGAGTATCGAGGGGTTACTGGAACCCCCCGGGGGCTTAATGGGCCATAGTGGGCCTTAGTGGAGAAGAGGAGAGGCGGCTAGGACAGGTCCGCGCGCCCCTCCCCCCTAGTTCGAATAGGACAAGGAGAGGAGGGTGGCGCCTCCCTTTCCTTCCTCTTTCCCCCCTTCTCCTAATCCAACAAGGAAGGGAGGAAGTCCTACTCTCGGTGGGGGTAGGACTCTTCCTGGCGCGCCTCCTCCTAGCCGGCCGCATCTCCCCCCTTGCTCCTTTATATATGGGGGAGGGGGCCACCCCATAGACACAACAATTGATCATTGATCTCTTAGGCGTGAGCGGTGCCCCCCTCCACCATAGTCCTCCTCGATAATATCGTAGCAGTGCTTAGGCGAAGCCCTGCATCGGTAGAACATCATCATCGTCACCACGCCGTCGTGCTGACGGAACTCTCCCTCGACACTCGGCTGGATCGGAGTTCGAGGGACGTCATCGAGCTGAACTTGTGCAAGAACTCAGAGGTGTCGTGCTTTCGGTGATTGATCGGTCGGGCCGTGAAGACGTACGACTACATCAACTGCGTTGTGCTAACGCTTCCGCTTTCGGTCTACGAGTGTACATGGACACACTATCCCCTCTCGTTGCTATGCATCACCATGATCTTGCGTGTGCATAGGATTTTTTTTGAAATTACTACGTTACCCAACAGGGCGCGCTTCTCCTCCTCCTCCTCAAGGCGTTGTGCCTCCTCGTCGCGGCGCAGCTCCTGCTCCCGGTGCATCTGCCGCTCACCGCTGGCCGCCTCCTCGGCGAGCTAATGCACCTTCCACCGCTCAAGGTGGGCTGCCTCCTTCTCCGGCGTCGCGGCGTAGTGGATGGGAGGCGCACTCACCCACTTGCGGTACTAGCCGGTCCAGGAGTAGGACTCCTCGGACTAGGTGGGTGGCGGCGGCGACCGCTTCCGCGTGGACGTGGGCTCAGGCTCAGGCTACAGCTTCGGCTCGGCCTTGGGCTCGAGCGGCCATGGCGGGGGATGAAGAAAGCATGGACGGAGTCCCCCGCCGTTGACAAGGCGAGGGCTTGGTCCAACCCATCCCAATGGGCGTCCACCTCAAGCCGGCTCGTGCTCCAGCGCGTGCTACAGGGCATCTTCAAGGGCGACTTGACACCGCCTCGTCCTCCTCCTCTGGCAAAACCTGGGAGGGGTGGTGGTGGTGGAACGTCATGGTCGACGTGGATGCCGCGGGAGGCGCTCCTCCTTGTGCTCTAGCGCAAACCATCGCTCCCAGTTGGGGGAGTCTAGCGCATAGGCACGCGTCGCGCGCTGCTCAGGTATAAAGACCCCTCAACGCCGGTGAACCTCCTCGACCGGCGTGCGCCCGCGCCGAGCACGGCGCCGTCGAAATGGGGATCTAGTGCAGGTCCAGATGCCAGTTGTGCGGCAGGTTGACATCTGGATACTGCAGGAGGCAGTGGTACTGCCAGTGCCACCGCTCTTGGTGGACTGGTATGTACAGCCGCTCCCGGTCCCGCGGTGGCGAGCCGCGTCTAGCCGACGGAGGAGGAAGCACGCGGGAAGAGCTCGCGCCGGAGCTGAACCTCCCCTTCCCCTTCCCGCTGAAGAAGTACATGGCTGGTGGCTGGTTGGCTAAGGTTTTTTAGTCGCCGGCGAGGGAGCAAGCACGGCCAAATGTGAACGGGGGAGATGGAAGTGGATTAGGCCGGCCCCGCCGAACGCTTCCATTAAAAAGAACGGGCACGCGGACCTTCCACACACTGCCAAGCTGGCCCGAGGTAGATGGACGTGTTTAACACGACCGCGTGTGGTCGTTGGCTGGCATGCATGTGGGGCCGTGACGGACATCGAGGAGACGCGCGTGCTCGCTTCGTGTCCGCGCAGACACATTTTTGGCCCAAATTTAAGCTCAAAATATGTTTGTGCGAACACAAAGCGAACGCATTTTATGTTTGGTTCGGCGCATTGGGCTGGCGACCGGCATTGTTCTCCGCGGGGCGACCCAAACCAACAACAGCGGACGAAGGGTAGTCCCGTTGGAGTTGCTATATACGGACGACCGCCAAAACAAGCGCAATGATGGTAAAAATCACCCCGGCCACGGATCGCTCCTGCTGCTGCTCCGGCTGGGCTACGAGCTACGGCTAGCTTTGACCTGCATTCACCTGCACCCTGACCACATTAACTCACTCTAGTAGAGCTAGCTCAACGGTAGTGCACCCTGCCTCTGCCCGCCCTAGCCCGTCAGAATTGCGCGAGCCGAGGTGAAACGTGAACTTGCCCGTTTTCTGTAAAATATTTGCTCGGCCGAGGAATGTGTCCAGATAAGCACGGCATTTGCACGCAGGAGACGTTAATCTGATCAGTGTCCCAGCAGCCTTTCAGTGTCAATCATCATAATAGTACTAGCCACTAATTGAGGTTAACTTTTCTTCAGCGTGACCACCAGTCGGGGTGCGTCCACTTTCCACTGGAAGAAAGAAACGACCGTGCGATGCATCCCCCTGGTGTACGCTTAGCCCGAGACAGCCAGCCAGCCAGCCAACGGTGTACTAGCACGACAAAAAGAGAAGAGCATTCGCTGCTCGTTTTGAATTCCGATTCCTTTGCAAGCGAGCGAGCGATCTTATCGCAGCATTTATTTTGCTTCGTGCGCAGAAAAGGCCTTGGCAGAAGCGAGCTTACTCCGTGCACGGACGTTAACAGGGAATCAGTCGCGGTAATGACAGCTTTATGCAGCAGGATACTACAGGGCTTAACTACGTCGTACTGGCGACTTGATTCGGTGTCTCGTTGCGCAGTAGGTGCCGCGCGACGAGTCATGAAGAAGAATAGATGACACCTTCGTCAACATCAGCGCTGCGGCATTAACTTTACGTTCAGTGCACCGGGCGCCATTAGGCTGACCATAGTGGGGGTAACATAAGTAGTATCATGCACTTGGGACTCGCAAACATACTTATGTGACAGACAATCAAAGAAAAAAAAGATGATTATAGTAACATAGGTAGATACCGTAACATAATAAATGTAATACTACTATGTGTCATGCATGGCAATAAATGAGACCATCTATGATACTAATCTATGATACTATGCACTATAGAGTAGTAACATAGATTAGTAACATATGCATGTTACTAGTCTAAGTTACTCCTCACTATGACCAGCCTTAACCTGGGCTCAGTGCACCGGCCGTCATTAACTTGCATTCAGAACGCGCACTGATCAGTACTGGAACAACGGATTGATTTCACAAGCAAGACAGTCTCTTCTTTTAGTACCCCTCTATGCAAAAAAAAAAAAAACACGAAGTGTACGTCATTTTGGATTCGATCAGTTGATACGATTCATCACGGAATACGCTTTTCGTATCTTCGTCATGTTGAGACATGCGTGAGCGTGTAAATGGGCTGTATTTACCATAGCAGAGTAAGTATAAAATAACCTGAGCATAACAAACATTCGAAAAAGTTGGCTCGCCCACCCTAACAATCAATCGATGGTTCTCAGATCAACCAACATTCTGATCTGACACGGACGTAAAGAAACCAAATTCGCATCAAACATGGGATGGTAACAGAGCTTGAAAAGCATTTCCGGCTGGCGCACGCGTTGCCTCGCAGGATCCCACTCCACTGCCATTAATGGCACACGCCTAGGGCTGGCTGGCTGGCTGGCAGGCTTCCGGCGTCGACGACCGATGGCGACCGGCAGAGGGCAACGGGCGACCGATCGAGGACGCCATGGCATGGCATTGACTCCAGCTGCCCTGCCAGAGGACGCACGCAGACGCAGGTGGTTCGCCCGTACTCCGCTCACGTGGCCACCGCCTCCTCTGCCGGCTGCTGGGTGCCGGCCGTGCTTCCTCCGCCCTCCACCTGCGGCCTTTTCCCCCGCCCCCTCCGTCGCTCCCGTCGGATCCGCCGTCCGTCCACGTCGCGCACCGGAATGAAAACCGACGGCGACGGGAGAAGAGACACCCGGCGCAAAGTTTCCATCCCCGGCATCATGGTGTCCTCCATGAACCGCCCCGCGCTGCATTGCGCTACAGCGCACGTACGCTGTACGCTGTACGTACCCCTCCCTCGCCGTCGCCCGTCGTCCAGGCGTGCGTGTGTCCATCGAGCTAACGACACTCGAAAAGTAACGAAATAATCGAGCGGGTGGGTTGGGTACACCGTATGCGCACTGCCGCGTATTGAAAGGGGGCTCCATCGTGCGGCGGGCGATGTTTGTACCAAGTGTAGGAGCACTGTGCTAGTACGAGTGCCTGAGTTGAAAAGATTCTAGGCTGCTCGGCTACTTGCGGGGAGATGCGGCGACCGTCCGGTCTGCTGCTCCGGCGTGCCAGAGCCATGGGTATGGGATACGACATACTACCAAAATGTGCATAGTCGAGTAATGGTTATTTCCACCCGGCAAAAAAAAAAACAGTTATTTCCTTTTCGAAAGGATGCACACGTCTACCTTGCTTGATCTGAAACATTTCAAAATTGTGAATCTGAAATTCTGAAAATAGCGCCGAAAGGCCTAAGGGCATCTCCAACGCCAACCCACAACCCTCCCGCGTCACTCCCTAAGGCATCTAGATACTCCAAATGCCATGAACGCCGATTAAATCCAGACAGATCCATCGAACACCAAAACTGACCGGATCCAGGAAGATCCGTCGTAGACACACCTCCACACGCCCTGCACCGATCACTAAGCGCACCAATGGAAGGATGACATGATGAGGAGGACAATATTCCTATATTTTGGAGCAACATCTTCAAACACCTGGGCAAATGACTAATGATCAAAATCTCATCCCCTTTTAATAGTATCAACTTTCCTATAGACTCGGTGTGATCTTTTATCACTTGAAAAAAATGTAGAGTCTTGAAGTTTCACTCAATTTGTTTTCCTAGCATTTTGAGGGGTCTACAATCATATGTCTTTGCCATGTCAACATTGAACTTTTTTGAAATTTATCTTTGAAGATGCATTAGTTCAGTGACATATATGTTGTTATTAATTACGGAAACCATCCGGGGATTAATTACACTTTCACCATGGTTGGGGCAGCAGTTTATATAACAATGATGGGTGGCAGAGGGGCGGACGGGTGGCGCCGGAGTAGCCGCCTCGACAACAGGGTGTCATTAATGTGTGCGACAGAAGGACGAACGGACGACTGTCGTGTCATTTGAACACGCAATAGTTGCCTGCACCAGGAAGCGGCGCGGGCGGCGCTTTCTCGCACGACCCGGCGCTTCAGTGCCAGCGCCAGTGAGTGAGCACGTCCGTTTTGATCGGGTATGAACGCGGGCACTTACGCTCTGGAGTGGCGCTGACTGTTTCGGACAGGAAGCGTGGGCGGGGGAGGATGGGGGTTTGGTTAGACCAGGCGGTCAGAGCAGAACTTGGGTGCTATCCGAACACCGGCAAAGCCCCACGTTTATCTTCGATTTGCGAAAGAAATTACATGAACACCTCACCGCGGACCGATACGTTGGATATCTTCCTCGGTTGGGATAGCGTGGTCCGAACAAATGCGGACGGTTTGAGGTGCGTCTGCATCGATGCGCTCAACGACCATATTTTTTTTTTTTTTGAACAACTGAAAGGCGCATAGCGCGCCAAATCATTCATTATAACAACAGCTTACATGATTAATGGCATAACCCTTTTGTGATACATCTTGGATAACCTGCTTCAGGGAATGATGCCAGCGTTGATGTTCAGTGATGAAGTTCAAGGGAAAGGCTTCATCCAAGGGAAAACTTGTAATACTTCTGTTCTTCATTTACCAGCAAATTATCAGTCAGCTAATGAGAATCAGGTGCAAACACAACAAGCAGTAAATCTTCTGGTTTCGGAGAGATTGCAGCGACAAAGAAACATAAGACAAGGATTCGGAGTGCATAGCATTAACACGAACGCACAACAGATTGAAGCCAGTAAAAGAAGTATGAATAATCCAGAAGAGAGACCGGAAAACAACCAAACTGGAGACCTGCATGGGGAAAAAATGGACATACTGCCATATACAATTTCAGAGGAATGTAGAGCGACACAAACACTACAGAAAAAGAACATATATGAAACAAGTATGGGATTGCAGCAAGTACAGAACAACCTGAATAAGAAGGCTCTAGTCCAAAGGAAACCGCTTAATGATTCGTCCTTAGCCTTAGATAACATTAGTCAGCAAGAGCACTATCCTCTACTTATTCAGTCTGACAACATAGTAGCTCAAAGCAATCGCACTGATGAGTCTGCTCAGAGGTCAAATCCAAGCACAGAGCAAATTCATTCCCATTTAATCAGTGCACTTTCTCTGGCAGGAAAGAGAGCTCCTTCACAATATCTATTGCAGGAGACTCCAGCTACTAAAAGGTGTGCACAAGTTGAAGGAGCTCAGAAAACACAACAGCAATTCCACTCCAGTGAAATTCACGATTCACTGATGCGGAACACTGTTAGAATTGGAGAAGTTGGACGACATGAATCTGCAGAAGGAGACCAGATCCAGTTCGGTGGTCAAAATGATAAATTGCAGGGAGTAGGAGAAACTATCCTAACTCTATCCTCGGTCGCAAAAGATCTACCTGTAGACACCATTGCAGGAACAGAAGGGGAAAAGGCAGGAGCTAATCAGGAGGTCACAAATCTGGGAAGAGGAGAAACCAACACAACGACTATAGCAAAGAATCAGATAGTTAGTGGTAATCAGGGAGGAGAGCATCGGCGTAGAGTTTCAGGCTGGGATGTTCGGCCGACTAACGGATCCGGAGATTTTAACTCAGGAGATTCAAGACTTCCTTTTGTTGGCTCTGGAGGTCCCATTAGAAATCGCCATTATTTATCTAAGAAAATAATCAATCAGAATCGTATGCGCAAAGATAATAGTTCTATTAAGGAAAGAACTGGTAGTCCTTATCCTTATCGCTACAACAGATCTCCTGCAAGAGTGGAATCAATAGGAGGAGAGGACTATGAACCATGTCCTATTAGGACACCCTCACCATCCTCTAGCACAGGCTCTCTGGGGTCCAGATATGGCGCTTTCTCCCCTCCTATGACAGTTGATGACAGATATAAGGGTATGGATGCTCATGCTGACTATGGGGGTGCTGAAGCTTCAACCAAAGTACAAGGTCAAGTTGGAGAAAGTAGCAATGACAATGGTTATACATTTCCAGTTCTGGAAACTCATCCAGAAGGTGACATGGAAGTTGATGGGGCTATGGCGCCAGCCCTTAAGGCGCCACGGGCGCCATGAGGATGATAGCTTGGAACTGTCGAGGCATGGGCCAGGGCCTTGGCAGTACCAAAATGTGCTACCTGGCTAGGTTAATCCACGCTTCAAAAGCCAAGGTAATTTTTATTTCTGAAATAAAATCATCTAAATTCAATTCTGCTGATTTGAACACACGTTTTGACATGCATGACAGTATTGTAGTGCCTTCCAAGAATCGATCAGGTGGACTTTGGCTGATGTGGAGTGATGACCTTCAAGTGCATGTACATATTTCTAATTTCCATGTTATCTTAGCTACAATAGTAAATGTAGTGTCTAGAGAAGAGTTTGCTCTGGTTTGTGTTTACGGGGATCCTTACCATCGTCAGACAAACCAGATTTGGGATCTTGTAGCATCTTTTGTGTATGATAATGCCAACAAGCCAGTTGTCTGTATGGGAGATATGAATAACATTTTGTATGACGATGATAAGAACTCCCAGCATGTTAATAGTAATCGTATGCGCGCTTTTCGTAACATTGTTAAATCTTGTGGGTTTTTTGATCTAGGATATAGTGGGCCTGCTTATACTTGGACTAATAAGCGATATTCTTCTGTGCCTATCTACGAACGCCTAGATAGATGCTTGGTAAATGCTGAATGGTGTGCTTTATATCCGATCACTAATGTCTATAATATGCCGATCACTATTAGTGACCACGCTCCCATTCTTGTCTCCACTGAAGGTAATTTCAGAAAGCCTTTGCAAACTTTTAAATTTGAAAATTGGTGGCTCATGGAAAAGGATTTTAATGAATATGCCAAAGTTGCTTGGAATAGTACTGCTCATAGGCCTTTCTATGCTAGAACTAACCACCTTGCAGGATCACTCAAGAAATGGTGCAAGAAGAAGAAATCTCTAAATCAGGAACTCAATTCTCTGGAGGAACAAATTAAGAATATTCAAAAAAAACCATTGCATGAGCAGGATCACAACATGGAAGCAACCCTTGTTTGCAGGTTTGAGGAAAATTTAACGAAGCTCACTCAATTTTATAGCCAGAGAGCTAAGAAACATTGGGCGACAAAAGGAGATAGGAACACCAGTTTTTTCCATCAAGCTGTTCTCAAAAGGAGGAGGAAAAACCAAATAGTTTCCATCAGGGATAACAAAAATATTACTCATTTTAACCCAGATAAAATTGCGCACATATTTGTAGACTATTTTAAAGAAATCTTCAAGTCTAACAATGCAGATCTTGGGAGGCCGTATGATGCAACAACAACAAACAATGACAGCAGAGATTGTACCAACACTATCCCAGATAAACAGGAGGTTTGGAGCATTTTGAAGGAAATGAAGGTCAATGCATCCCCAGGACCAGATGGATTCAATGTGGCGTTCTACCAAGCGTGATTGGTAATGATGGTCAAAATCACCCCGGCCACGGATGGCTCCTCCTTGGGCTCGGCTACGGGTAGTCTAGCTTTGACCTTCATTCACCTGACCCCTGACCACATTAGCTCACTCTAGTAGAGCTAGCTCAACGGCAGGCTGTTAGAATTAAACATGACATAGTACTCCTTGTCCGATACGGGCTTGGAGGTAGTTACCGTGTAGGACTAGTATTGCTAGGTATAGCCTAGTATATATATGTATCTACCCTGCCCCTTTGTAACACAACGAAAAGAGCAATACAAAGAAAAAGCCCAGGAGCGACACGCCCCTGTAGCTATCAACAAAATCCATCGATCAGTTTTTCCGTTCGCCAAGTTACGAAGTCCCTACGATCTGCCGTGTATCGATCGATCTAGCCAAGCCAGCTCCACGTATAGGAGTTGCACGTACGTGTGGTAGGATTATCCATCCAGCTGCTTGTGTGTGTGCTAGCTTACCACATACACGTACATTATTGATCCTGGGTGAATTGATCAAGCGATCAAAAACCAACACAGGCCACCCAGTAGCCCGTGAGAAACTGTGCGAGCCGAGGCGAAATACTACTCCTATGAACTTGCCCCTTTTTACCAGACCTTTGCTCGGCCGAGGAATATCTCCAAATAAGCCCGACATTTGCACGAGAAATTTGATCAATCTCAATCAAAATATGGGCCTTTGGCAGAATGGTGGCTACTAGTAATTGAGATCAACTTTTCTTCAGTGTGACCACTAATCGGGGTGCTCCACCCACGTGCCCGGCTTGCCCTGATCTGCAATGCAAAGGCCTGGCCTACGCTTTAGCCCGAGACAGCCGGCCAACGTCGTAGCGCGACAAAAAGAGAAGAGCATTCACTGCTCGTTTTGAACCCCCATTCCTTCCTTTATTTAAATTAAAAAGCGAGCGAGTGTTCTTTACACCACACCTCAGCATTTACTTCGTGTTAACTGTCGACGGTCAGTGTCCGGCGGGTGCGTGCCGAGGCGTTAACAGGAAATCAGTGGCGGTAATGACAGCTTTAATGCAGCGACAGGAGTACGTACGTACCGGCGTGCGGCCTGAGGACTTGATTCGGTGTCTCGTTGTGCACTTCGGTAGGGGCCGTGCAGCGAATCTTCAAGGAGATGAGACCTTCTTTTTCCCGCAAAAAAAAAAGATGAGACCTTCTTTAATCAGCGCTGCGGTATTGACTTGCGCTCAGTGCTTTAATTTGGGCGTCATTAACTTGCATTCACAACGCGCACTGATCAGTACGGGAACGACGGATTCATCTCAGAAGTTTCAGCGAGACGGTCTCTTTTGCTGATCCCTATTGCATGCACACACTCATATTGTACACGCCTTGGTACGCGAGGATGGGTCACGGCTGATAAGGAGAAGCGACAACTAATTGCAATTTTTTTGCAAACATTTTCGTTTCGGAAGCTTGGCTGATGCGGATCAGTTGTTGAACCATGTTGGGAATTTTGTCTCGAACGAAATGAATGCAAATTTAACAAGGGTTATAAATGACATATAGATTGGGAAGGCCCTATTTCAAATGGGCCCCATAAAATCCCCCGGGCTGGATGGTTTACTGGCTCTGTTCTACCAACGACACTCGTCCTAGGTACGGGATGATGTATGCACTATTGTTGAGAATTCCTGCCAGGCACGAGCTGTTTTAATGATTTTGTCATCATCATGATCCCGAAAGTCAATTCACCGGAGTTGCTTTTTCAGTTCCACCCCATCAGCCTATGTAATGTCCTCTATAAAATTACAACGAAGGGTGTTGGCTAATAGGCTCAAGGTGTTCTTGTCCATTATGATCTCCGAGGAATATAACACTTCTGTGCCAGGGCAGCTTATCTCTGAAAACGGGCTTGTTGCGTATGAGTGTGTGCATGCAATACGGACAAGGAATCATAAGAAGCCATTGTGTAAAGCTTGACATGAAAAAAGCCTAAGATAAAGTGGAATGGATTTTTCTTGAGCAATTGTTAGTTCACTTTGGTTTTTCTCACGCTTGGATACCAATGATTATGTGGTGTGTAACGGCAGCAAGTTTTTAGTGAAGCTGAATGGGGGGCATTATCACCATATTTGTTTCTTTTTTGTGTCGAAGCTTTTCCAGCCCTACCGAGGAATGCACAACATGAGAAAACAAATAAGGTGTTGGGAGCACTAGCACTACTAGGGAAAAGCCTATACACAGAGGTATAGCAGTAGCGATGGTTAAAATAGGGCGCTACTGCTACTTTGTAGTAGCGCGTTCCAAAAAATCGCGCTATAGCTACAACTATAGCAGTAGCGCGTGTGCAGCAAAAAGCGCTACCATTATAATTCCCACCGTGTTGGCGGTAGGCTAGAAATAGTAGTAGCGATTCCGCGCAAAGCCCGCTACCACTATGGTCGTTGTTGCAACGCGTTTCCTGCGTAGAGCGCTACTGCTAAGAAAGAAAAGAAAAATGAAAAAAATAGGAAAGTAAATGAAAATGAAAGAAGTAGGAAACTGAGAAATGAAAAAAAGAAAATGTAAGGATAAACAAAAGAAATAACTACTTCCTATAGCAGTAGCGTGTTTTGCTAAAACGCGCTATAGCTAACTTAGTTATGGCGCGTTTCCGAAACAGTGCTACTGCTAGTTTGACTTAACCACCCGCGGGCTCAAAATTTTGCTAAGTCCTCCTTTCCCCCCTCTCCCCTTGTTCCCCCAACTCCTCTGTCGCCGCCGCCCGAGCCCGAGCCTGCCCTCACCGCCGCCGCCCGAGGCCGCCCTCAACCTCAACGCCGCCACTCTCGACCTCACAACCACCGCCCTCGACCTCACCGCCGCCGCCCGAGCCCGCCCAGGACCGCCGCCTCCTGATCCCGAGCCTGCCCTCGCCGCCCCTACCTCCGTCGCCGAGCACCTCCCTGCCACCGTCTCTCCGCTCT